>NC_089502.1:64333167-64641155 GCF_036850765.1 Saccopteryx bilineata | reverse complement strand
CATTCTATCACCTGAGGCGGAGGCCATGGAGCCATCCTCAGCACCCAGGCCAACTTTGTTCCAATGGAGCCTTGGCTGCGGGAGAGGAAAAGAGAGACAGAGAGGAAGGAGAGGAGGGGAAGGGTGGAGAAGCAGATGGGCGCTTCTCCTGTGTGCCCTGACTGGGAATTGAACCCAGCACTTCCATACACCGGGCCAACACTCTAACACTGAGCCAATCAGCCAGGGCCAACAATTCTCTTCAAACAACAGTCCTCAAACTTTTGGGAGACAAGTTTTTGCTTAATCTACTTCACACGGCTATGAATCCCCTGCCCAGAAAAATACAGTTATGCCATCGCACACACAAAATTTGGCGTGTGATTTCAGCATATTTACCCTCAAATTCCTGACACTCGGATGATTGATTCCAGGTACTGGATGTGAGATTAAGAACCCCTGAATTTGAAGAACTCCTCTTACCATACCCAGCCTTCTACTGCTGTCTATTTTAAGCTGGGATGTGTATTTATAAGATGATGGCTATAAATTTGCTTATGCTCTAATTGAGGAGAGCCAAATAAAATTAAGGTGGTAATGATATAGCTCCTATTTTTTTTTTTTATGTGAGAAGAGGGGAGATAAGCAGACTCCCACATGTGCCCCACCTGGGATGTGCCCGGCAACCCCATCTGGGTCCAAATGCTCAAGTACTGAGCTATTTTTAGTGCCTGAGGCTGGTGCACTCCAAAGAAACTATTCTCAGTGCCTGGGGTCATGTTCAAACCAATTGAGTCACTGGCTATGGGATGGGGAGAGAGAGAGGCGGGGGAGAAGCAGACAGGTGCTGCTTCTGTGTGCCCTGACCAGGAATTGAACCCAGGAAGTCCATATGTCCAGCCAATGCTCTATCCATTTAGCCACCAGCCAGGGCTTATAGTTCTTTAAATGTATCAATGAAAAACAGAAGTGCCAAAATACATATTCAGTGTCATTATTGTTGACATGATAGGATTTAAGTTAATTAAAATAATATTATTAATATATGGTCTACTGGAAAGTTCTGTCTGTTTTTGGAATAAAACAACATACAAATTTTTCTTACCATCAATAAACTTTATTAGCCTGACCTGTGGTGGCACAGTGGATAAAGCGTCGACCTGGAAATGCTGAGGTCACTGGTTCGAAACCCTGGGCTTGCCTGGTCAAGGCACATATGGGAGTTGATGCTTCCAGCTCCTCCCCACGTTCTCTCTCTGTCTCTCTCACCTCTCTCTCTCCTTCTCTCCCTTTCTCTCTCACCTCTCTCTCTCCTTCTCTCCCTTTCTCTCTCCTCTCTAAAATGAATAAATAAAATTAAAAAAAAAATAAACTTTATTAAATAATAAAATTGCCATTATTATTAATGATTTCTTGCCAGCATGAGGGCAATTCATATATCCCATTTTTGAAAAATGTTTTCTTTTGATGCGAAAAATTGAACCAGTGCTTGTTTGATATCTTCTTCATTTTTGAATTTTTTGCCCTTCAAAAAATTTTATAAGGACAAAAACAAGTGATAGTCGGAGGGTCCTAAGTCCGGGGAATATGGTGGATGTGACAGACGTGCTTCTGTAGCATTTCTTCCTTGTTGAAATTCATAAAAATTACAGTGGCGTAAATGAACTTTATCAGTAGCCATGGGTACACTATGGCTTCACACATAAGACTAATGTGAATCAACTTTGTTTTAGTTAATTTGCTACGTCAGTATGTACACATTAAATGATAAAAATAGAGAGGCACACATGCGCCAAATAAACATGTGCTTACATATCGAAACTTGATGTGATAGAAACGAACAGAACTTTCCGGTAGACCTTATACTTGTGTTCCTGTTTTCCAAATTTTCTCCATATGAAATTATATTTCTTATATAATAAACACTTTTTTACTTTGGCATGATGACACCAACAGGAAAACGGTTAAATAAATTCCAGTCCGTATATCCGTACATCAAGGAACTATTTAGCCATTAAAATTCTTTCAAGTATGCACATATGCACAATTACACAAAGATGCCTATACAGGCACGGAAAAGACAGGAAGACATACAACTAACTTACCAATGTTTAACTCTAGGGGTGAAATTTGAGGGTGGAGAATAGGACTTGTCCTTCCTTATAACAATGAATGTATATATTCTCTTTTCAGTATTTTCATTTTTTCTGAATGACTAAGATACTATGTCGCCCAAGAATATGCTTTTTAATGGCTATTTATCAACCCTATCTCCTATATGTCAGGCACTTTGCTCAACAAACTTCATGAATTATCTTGAATTATTCCATTAATTCAAATGCCAAGATATTTTCAACTGTTCTCCTCCTTAAAGAACTTTTCTATAGCTCTGGTTTATAGAACCAAAAGTTGAGTAATAAGATTGTAAGAAAAGACTGCAAGAACATTTTTCACTCCCGGCCTTTCAACATTTAGCTAGACTATACCAATTCAATGCATACTGATTTACACTAACCCAGTATTTCTCAAACAGGAATTATTTGGCCCCTAGGGGAAATCTGGCAATGTCTAGAGACACTTTTGTCTGTCACAAGTAAATGGGTGAAGGCAGTGGCACCTAGTGTATAGGGAGCTCTGACCTAAACCAAGAGCCTCTAGAACAGTTACGGATCTCCCATGGATGGCCCATGTTCAGTAATAAGTGAGATCAGACCACTAACAGTTTGGCTCAGAGTAAGCCCGATCGTCTTCCTCTTTTCTGAGTTAGCAGAGCAGTCTGAGGTTCCTGTAACATCATCAAAGTGTCCTCCCCGTCCTTGGATTAATTTCACGGCATAAGTGTTTAGGTTCCTTCCAGTCATTTTCGGGTACTGATGCCATTCGTACCTGAATTGCACATTCTGGAACCTAATGAAGTATATATATTTGGTAGGGGATTTTTTTAATTGACTTCATTAGGGTGACACTGGCTAACACCTGAAACATATTTTCTTATTCCCTAGTTGGTCCAGAAGCGGGCATTTTCTTTCCTCAACCAGAGTAAATGCTCTTGACATTGCCCTCAAAGTCTGTGGATGCCATATTGTTTTTCACACACATCCACCACACCTGTAAGGGTACTAGGCAGAGAACAGATGTTAAGAATATAGCTACTGAATTAAAAGGGAAAGAATAAAAATAAATTTATAACAGATAACACAGGTGCTTCCTCACAAGCTTTTTGTCACTTTAAAACATTTTTTTTCTTGTTGATTAGAGTTAGACCCGGAGAGCCAGCCCCCGGGTGGCTTCCCCTTCAGCAGAGCAGCGCGTCCAAGACAACAGCATCAGCAACACCAGGAAACGTACTAGCAATGCAAGTGTTCAGGTCTCACCACAGAAACCCTGGGAACGAGGCCCAGTAATCCCTGTGCTCAATTCTGACACAGGTGAAAACTAGAGAAACACTGCTCTACAGATTTTTGAACACACACAGACTTTGCAGCAATATGTAAATACTTACTAATCATTTACCTATCAATACTTGGTGAATGACTAATAGATAACCAGGCACTGCACTGAGGTAATCTTGTGTAATCTCCTAAAATCAGGGTTTTTAAAAATTATTATATTTTGTAGACAGAAGACTATTCAACTGATTAAACTGAAGTAGAAAATCCTGCCGCTTATTTTGGTAAATAAGAAGTTTCTGAAACACAGTCGTGTGTCCATTCTTTTACATAATGTCTATGACTGCAAATAGTTTCAACAGAGACCATATGGCTTGCAAAGCTTAAACTACTATTTACTATCTGACCCTATACAGGAAAAGGTTGTGGGTCTCCCGGAGTATAACACCTAAGTCTTGCTCTGCCCCTAACTCAGGATCATACTTTTCCTGAGGCTTCTACAACAGCAGCAGCAGCAATAATTATAAAAATTACAGCGACTGTAAATATTAACAACAGCTAACACCTATATAGTATTTCCTAAGGCAAACACTGTTATAGGCACTTTGCAGATACTAATTCATTCTCATCCTTACAAACTATGAGATACATACTATGTATCCCTTTCTGTCTGTCCCTATCTGTCTGTCCCTATCTGTCCCCCTCTTTGTCTCTGTCACACAAAGAAAGAAAGAAAGAAAGAAAGAAAGAAAGAAAGAAAGAAAGAAAGAAAGAAAGAAAGAAAGAGAGAGAAAGAAAAATAAAGAAAAGAGATTAAATGGGAATGCTGATGAAGGAAAAAGAAAGATAATGTGCTACCAAGGACTCTAGATAAATCACCTAACCAACACTTGCCAGACAGAAGGGCAAGAACACTTGGGCTGGGCCCTGGCCAGTTGACTCAGTGGTAGAGCGTCGGCCTGGCATGCGGAAGTCCCGGGTTCGATTCCCGGCCAGGGCACACAGGAGAAGCGCCCATCTGCTTCTCCACCCCTCCCCCTCTCCTTCCTCTCTGTCTCTCTCTTCCCCTCCCGCAGCTAGGCTCCATTGGAGCAAAGATGGCCCGGGTGCTGGGGATGGCTCCTTGGCCTCTGCCCCAGGCGCTAGAGTGGCTCTGGTTGCGACAGAGCGATGCCCCGGAGGGGCAGAGCATCGCCCCCTGGTGGGTGTGCCAGGTGGATCCCGGTCGGGCGGATGCGGGAGTCTGTCTGTCTATCCCCATTTCCAGCTTCAGAAAAATACAAAAAAAAAAAAAAAAAAAAAAAAAGAACACTTGGGCTGACACCAAAAGCCACCTCAGTTTTGCTCTGACTTCACATGCAACTGAAAATCTAAACTAATAAAAGTTCCTTTCAGTATAATCTGTGGCAAATTTATTTTTTCTGACAGAGACAGAGCCAAGGAGAGGGACAGATAGGGACAGATACACAGGAAGGGAGAGAGACGAGAAGCATCAATTCTTTGTTGCAGCTGCTTAGTTGTTCATTGATTGCTTTCTCATATGTACCTTGACTGAGGGGTTACAACAGAGCAAGTGACCCCTTCCTCAAGCCAGCAACCTTAGGGCTCAAGCCAACGACCATGGGGTCATGTCTATGATCCCACACTCAAGCTAGCAACCCCGTGGTCAAGCCGGTGACCTCGGGATTCCAAACCTGGGTCCTCCACATCCTAATCAGATGCTCTGTCCACTGTGCCACCACCTAGTCAGGCAATCTGTAGCCAATTTTAATGCTTTGGGTGGTTTTCTAACAGATTGATCCAGGTTAACAAATGTCTCTCAGATTTGTAAAGATTCTCAGAGTAGAAAAGAATTGATTATTAGAGAATAAAATAAGCAACTTATTTTGGTCCAAGAGATGTTTTCTATTATGAGTTCTTCAAATGCAATGATAAAACATTCAGTAAGACTTAAGTTTTGATCTTACACTAAAGGATGATATTTTATTAAAGCAGAGGAAAGAGATAAAATAATATACAATAGGTAACAAGTTATATTAAAAAAAACAAATTCTACCCTGGCCAGATAACTGAGTTGCTTGGAGCACTGTCCCGAAGCACAGAGTTGCTGGTCCAATCCCCTAGTCAAGTCACATACAGGAACGGATTGATGTTCCTCTCTCTCTCTCTCTCTCTCTCTCTCTCTCTTTCTCTTCCCCCCTTCCCATCAAAGACCAATAAATAAAATAAAATATTCCATGGTTGTGCCATTATCACAGTAGCATCCACTTGGCTTCTTTGGACCATCGTTCTTTCTGCCATTGGTGAATGTGCGTTATCATATGGGAGATTTCCTGTCCAGTCCTTCCATGCTGATCCTATACTGTTGGCCAAATTATTTATACACTTTACACTTCTGGTGTTCTCTACTACTCTCTTTTTGTTTTGTTTTCTTTTTGTATTTTTCTGAAGTTGGAAATGGGGATGCAGTCAGACTCCCACATACACCCGACTGGAATCCACCCGGCATGCCCACCAGGGGGCAATGCTCTGCCCATCTGGGGCGTCGCTCTGTTGCAACCAGAGCCATTCTAGCGCCTGAGGCAGAGGCCACAGAGCCATCCTCAGCACCCGGGCCAACTTTGCTCCAATGGAGCCTTGGCTATGGGAGAGGAAGAGAAAGACAGAGAGGAAGGAGAGGGGGAGGGGTGGAGAAGCAGATGGGCACTTCTCTTGTATGCCCTGGCCGGGAATCAAACCCGAGACTCCTGACGCTCTACCACTCAGCCAACCGGCCAGGGCCTATCTACTACTCTCTTTTTAAAAGCTGTAAGTTAGAGATCAACTGGTGTTCCACCATTTCCTGAGGCATATTTGCATCAATTCAATTTTCCACATAAAATCCAAAAAAAATTAGTAAGAACATCTGGTAAAAAGTATTTGATGGTGATACTACATACACACACACGTCATATTACATGTTGAAAGTAAAACATACTCATCTTTATGTTCTACTACATGAAAGGAAATAAAATGTAGGTCATTCAAGAATAAAAGACTGGCCTGACCAAGGAGGGTACAGTGGATAGAGTGTCAACCTAGGATGCTGAGGACCCAGGTTCAAAACCTCAAGGTCGCCGGCTTGAGCAAGGGGTCACTGGCTGGGCTGGAGACCCCCCCCCCCCGACCCCATCAAGGCACATGTGAGAAGCAATCACTGAACTAAAACCATGCAAGTATGAGTTGATGCTTCTCATCTCTCTCCTTTCGTGTCTCTCTTCCCACTCACTTAAAAAAAAAAAAGAATGAAAGACTGAACTACTTAGTAAACAATCAGTTAAATATCCCCTCTTTAGAAAACACAAGTAACAAACTCTGAGCTGTCTAGGTCTACTTATAAAAAATGTAAGATCAGTTTGCTGCCCCTGGTACTGCTCCATTACACAGGTTATGAAAACATGACACAGTATATGAAACCCACTCTGAATTAGAAAGTAATCCTAAAAGCTACTATGCTACCAACCACACAGATAATAGAAATGAATTAGCCAGTTAGGGCTTAAAAAGAACTTCTGTTTGGAAGATATGAGAGTTTAAAAGCCTATATACTGCACACATATCCCGCATTGCATGCCAGAAAAAATATTAACCAACTAATATATAGTAGGGAGAATTCTATGGCTTGCTAGACTAGAAAAATATATAGGTTTCAATGACTTTTCCTCCAATATGGTCCAATTTATGTATCATGACATGTTAATGGGTAGAGGGGAGTACAATAAATAAGCATCACTTTCTTTGCTTTAAAAAACCCACCTATTTAAATTGATAAAAACCTCAAAGGGCATTTATTCATGAAAGTTATATCCAGTAGTTAAAATGTTATACTGTTGATGCAGAATTCATTTAGAATGCAAGGATGTGACTTACAAATGTCTTTGAGTCCCTCCCATAAATATGCATGCGCGCCATTTATAACAGTAGCCTTGATGGGAACACACTGTAACCGGCCGTGAGGGATGCTTAAGAGCTTCGTATTAAAACAGAACACAGGACGGCGGTGAGAAATCACAGAACAGGTGACATCTAATTCTGAGAACCTGGTGATAAAAAGTGGAGGCTTGGATGTATATAGATGGTGGCGGTTACTCCTTTCGGACAGAAACAGAACAGTATTTCTATGGAATTATAAAGCGTTCTGTAGGAAACTGAATATAAAATTAAAAATTAATATGGCTGGGTCAGTAAACACATTTTTATTATAATTCACACAGACTTATATATACAATATGTAGGAAGAACTCAGAGTTACTTTAATTGCCAAAGAACTACCCAAAAAGTTTAATATACTACTTCGAATGCAAAAGGAAAGATTTTTTTTCATTTTTCTTTTAAATTTATTGTGTTGATGGTTGAGTGTCCCACTCAATAATATAACACTTGTAAACCCCCACACTTTGCCCCCCAATGCCCCATGCAAAGTCTCTTCGCATTAGTATTTAACCCCCTTTTCCACCTCCATCTCCCTTTCCCTCTGTTGTTTTTAATATCAGTCACTCTATCTATGGATCTGTCTGTCTACCTACAAACACACATATAATTGCAACATTCCCTGAAGTTATTACTTTAAGTTGGAAAGGATGAGGTATAATTTTCATAACATTAAGTCCGAACCACACACAAAATTTCTAGATAAGCTCTGGCGAGAATAAAAAGACATGGAAGGCTGATAAAACCTCATCCTGAGGAGGTTATGACATTGTTTGGGGGAAATGTTGGGTTATTTTTTTGGGGGGGGTCTAGCATTTAACACATAAAGGTCTCATTCTGAAAGTTTATATCAGTACAGGGCAAATCAAACTTATTTTTTCCATAAAAACAACAAATAAGCAAACACCAAATACATATTTAGAAAATGTACAAATTAGGAAAGGAAATACAGGGATTTAGTGGAAAAAAGAAAAAGAAATGATGTTAAATATTTCATTTTCATAAAGTGCTAGTAAGGAAGCCAGGGGACTTCTGCTCATTTCCCAGTGCTCTGTTCATCTGTCTCTGTCCTCCTTTCCCTAAAGTTCTGTAAGAGTGAGGAACAAGTGGCAACATGAGAAGAAACAATGGGGGCCCTGGCAGTTGGCTCAGTGGTAGAGTATCATTCTGGCATGTGGATGTCCCAGGTTTGATTCCCAGTCAGGGAACACAGAAGTGACGATCTTCTTCTCCCCATCTCTGTCTTCTCTCTCCTTCTCCTCTCTCTCTCCCCCTTACCTCCCACAGTCATGGTTCAACTGAATTGAGCGCATCAGCCCTGGGCACTGAGGATGGCCCTGTGGAGCCTCTGCCTCGGGCACTAAAAATAGTTGTGTTGTGAGCATGGCCCCAGATGGTAAGACATGGGCCCCAGGATGGGGGTTCCCAGGTGAATCCTGGTTGGGGAACATGCAGGAGTCTGTCTCTCTATCTCTCCTCCTCTCACATGGAAAAAAAAAGAAAGAAAGAACATGGCTCCTTTAAAAGTATAATATGCCACAGGAAGAGGAAAAGAATGATTGAGAAAACCACAGAACTCTCCTGTTAGTTTCCACTGATAGGGAGACCTGTGGTTCTGGGAGATATGACTCCCTACCCCTCCCTATTCTACCAACTAATTAGAGTAGAAAGAGCTTGTCTAGAAATACACAGACCTATCCCATTCACAATTAAGTTACTTTCAAATTTATGAAATTCTCACCTCCATTCATAAAATCACATAGCTAAGAAATGAAGATTTGAGAATATCTATTTGAAGGGATCTCCACTTACAACCAAAGAATTTCTTATATTAAACATATTCCTTTTTGCACTGCTGAGATTTAAGGAAATAAGAGAAATGTGCACAGGAAACCTCCCAATCCCAAATACTCATGCACACACATTCACACACAGTATAAGCCAACCACGAGCTGAATTCAAAGCTTTGAGTATCAAATACTGCAATTCAAACAATCAAGTCTTGCTGCCCTGAAGGGCGTGGAAGTAACCTCAAATTTTAGTGCCTTCTGGCTGAAGTAAACACAAATAATCCCAAAAGGAAATTATCCTTAATCTGGGTTCCCAGATTTCTACAGATTGAAGTCAATGAAATATAAACACTCAATCAAAGATAAGCATGCCACAAGGAAATAAACTGGGAACATAAATCAACAGCAACAATCATGGCAGAACGTGAGATATCTCTATATAAAAAAACAAACAAGCTATCCAACAATGATACGGAGGATTTGGAAAAGGGGATGAAAGATTAAAATATCGAGGTAAAGAAACCAAAAGAGTTAAACTACAGATTAATCACAGGTGAAGAGAATTAATAAACTAGAAAACAGATCATAATAAAGTACCCAGTATGTAGCCAGAATGACAAGGAGAGAGAAAACATGAAACATAGATATAAAAATGTGACAGAGAGACTACTATTCTTACACATACCTGGTTGGGGTTCCAAAGAGATCAGAAGAGAGACAATGGAGGGAAACCAGTTGCAAAAATATTGCCTGGTAACTTTCCAAAATGATAAATGATAATTCACAGAAAGAACAAATACAATGTAGTTGCTCTGAACTACTGTAGGTCAAATGCTTTAATATTATTAATTTCATATGGTTCAACAGATACTAAGCTAGATAAGTATAAGAGAACTGAAACTAAATTCACTGCAACAAACATTCAGAACACCAAAAACAAACTATCTAAAAACAGCCTGAGAGAGAAGAGATATCACTTATAAAGAAATGACAATTAGGCTGACATTAAGTTTTTCAACAGCAAAAATGGAACCCAAATACCAGTGGGATAAATTGTTAAACTACTGAGAGAAAGGGTGGGGAGCACACAATGCAATGGAATTGTGCACCTGCAACTTGTGTGATGCTATCAGCCAGTCACCTCAATATATTTAATTTAAAGAAGGAATGGCCAAACCAGAAATGTTTACCTAGCAAATCTTCACTCATAACAAAAAAGCAAAAATTATTTTCATATATGCAAAAACTATGAAGCATTTAATACCAACAGATGTAAAGTAGAGGAACTTTTTAAAGTATATATATACTTAAGAAGAAAGAGTTCTGTTAATAGGACTCACCCTGCTTGGTAATACAGCAAGATTGTCAAAGAGGATTGAAAATATGTGAGATGCTATTCAGAGCCCTAAATATAGACTCAGAAATATTGAGAAATAAAGGGATGGAGAAAGATACAACAGGCAAGTACTAAAAGTTTTTGGCGTAGGTATTTGATTATCAAAGTCAATTTAAAAATGTTTTATTAGGGAAGAAAAAGGTCATCAGATAACGAAAAATATTAAATTCATCTGAAAGATTAAACAATTATAAATCTGTGACTTTACTTAATTGCCTCAAAATAAACATAGGATAAAAAACCTGATAAAATGATAAGGATAAATTGACAAATCAAACATAATAATGGGAGATTTCAAAACACAATACTCTATTATTGATAGATTATTTTTTAATCTCATAAAGTTTCAAAAAAAACTTATAGATCCAGATAACAGTGTGGTGATTCAGGTAGGAAAAGGGTGTAGGGGTGGAGGTGGGGATAGATGGTGATGGAGGGAGAGCTGACTTGGGGTGGTCAATACACAATGCAGTACACAGCTGTTGTAGAAGTGTGCACCTGAAACCTGTATAATTTTATTAGCTATTGTCACTCCAATGAATTCTATATAAAAATGAGACTCATGAACATAAAAGTGGTTACCAGAGGAGGGAGAGGGGGAGGGGAATAAAAAAGGACAGATACATGCTGACGGAAAATGATTTGACTTTGGGTGATGGGCACACAATACAATCAACAATTCAAATGCTATAGAGATGTTTTCCTGAAACCTATGTACTCTTATTGATCAATGTCACCCCATTAAATTTAATTTTATAAATAAAAAAAAATTGTAGCTCAAAGCTTGAGTTATGAGACTCCAAAACCAAAAATTAGAGAGCCCTGTATCCGACAAATAGAAAAGAACATTCCTCTTGAACACACATGGAAAAATTACAAACATTCATATTAAGTCATAAAATAAAATCTAAAGAATTAGTACAATAAAAACACACTTTCTTCTTTTTTCCTTATTAAGAGAGAGGCGGGGAGGCAGAGACAGACTCCCACATGCTCCCCGACAGGGATCCAGCCTGCAAACCACCCAACAGGTGATGTTCTGCCCATCTGGGCCGTTGCTCCATTGCTCAGCAACTAAAGTATTTTAGTACCTGAGGTGAGGCCATAGAGTCATACTCAGTACCCAGGGCCAACTTTGCTGGAACCATTTGAGCCATGTCTGCGGGAGAGAAAGAGATACAGAGATGAAGACAGCGACAGAGGGAACGGTGGAAAAGCAGATGGTCTCCTCTTCTGTGCGCCTTGACCGGGAATCGAACTCAGAACTTCCACAAGCTGGGCTGACACTCTACGACTGAGCCAACTGGCCAGGGCCAAAAACATATATTTCTAGACACAATACAATTAAGTTAGATGATAAAAACAGAAGAATCAAACAAATTAGCTCTTTTAAAACACCTCATAACAACTCATGGTTCAATGAAAATTAAGATACTCAGGAATAAAAAGTAACAAAAACAATACATAATAACTGTGTACAATTTAAAATAGTAGTGAGAATTTTATCTCTTAAGTACTTATATTAGAAAACATAGAAAGCTTTCAGTCTCAGAACTGACAAGGGCAGGTGATGGAAGGGATGAGCTGAACAAAACTCAGATAAAGCAAAATGTAGGCAATAATAAAGAGAAGTTATTGAACAAGGACACAAAGGTATAATAGAGAGACTCGAAAAACCCAAGCTGATTCACTGGTAACTTAAGAGAGGCTGTTAAACTTGCCCACAAGAACACGGGTAACAAATGGAAGAGCCAGGACTTGAATCGAGGCCGACTGTCTCCACAGACCAGATTCTTCACTACTTTGCTCTACTATCTCAAAATTGCCGCGCATAAAATAAAGACTGCAATATTTTACTACATTAATCTTAATGATATCTATGCATAAATACTATAAGGCAAGATATACAACACATATAACTGAGAAAAGATTAGTGTTCAGAATATATAAAAACTCCCACAAATCAGTAAGACAAAAAACACAACAACCCAACAGACAAATGGGCAAAAGACACTAAAAAACAATTCCCAGAAGAGAAAACAAAGGGCCAGTGACCATATGTGAAGACATTCCTAAGTAATCTGGAAAATGAAAGTAAAAATAAAATGCAATGTGATTAACAATTTCTCACTTTGTAAAATAGATGACTGTCGCCTGACCAGGCGGTGGCACAGTGGACAGTGTTGGACTGGGACACTGAGGGCCCAGGTTCAAAACCTCGAGATCACCAGCTTGAGCACAGGCTCATCCAGCTTGAGTACAGGCTCACCAGCTTAAGCACAGGGTCGCTGGCTTGAGCATGGGATCACAGACATGACCTCATGGTTCCTGGCTTGAGCCCAGAGGTCACTGGCATGAGCAAGGGGTTACTCGGTATGCTGTAGCCCACCAGTCAAGGCACATATGAGAAAGCAATCAATGAGCAACTAAGGTGCCACAACAAAGAACTGATGCTTCTTATCTCTCTCCTTCCTGTCGGTTCCTATATGTCCCCCACTCGCTGTCTCTGTCAAAAATAAAAAATTAAATAAAAACTAAAAAAATAAAGTAGAAAATTGTTGCCTGACCAGGCGGTGGCGCAGTGGATAGAGCATCGGACTGGGATGCAGAGGACCAGGTTCGAGACCCCGAGCTCGCCAGCTTGAGTGAGGGCTCCTCTGGTTTGAGCAAAAAGCCCACCAGCTTGAACCCAAGGTCACTGGCTACAGCAAGGGGTTACTCGGTCCACTGAAGGTTCACAGTCAAGACACATATGAGAGAGCAATCGATGAACAACTAAGGTTTTGCAATGCAATGAAAAACTGGTGATTGATGCTTCTCATCTCTTTCCGTTCCTGTCTATCTGTCCCTGTCTATCCCTCTCTCTGTCTCTGTAAAAAAAAAAAAAAAAAAAAAGTAGAAAATTGTCTAACCACTATATTGTCTACCTGAAACTAATACAAAATGCTCTTGAATGTAAACTGTACACAGATGATGTATTATAGAATTATATGCTTGAAACATATATTCTTATTAACCAATGTCACGCCAATAAATTTAATAAAATAAAAATTAAAAAAATAAAAATAAAATGTGCTGGTATTTTAGGAGAGGAGGATTGACAAAAATTAGAAAGTTTGATAATACCAAATGCTGACAAAGATGCAGAGCTATGGGAACCCTGATATATGCTAGGGGAATGCAAACTGACCCAACTGTCTGGAGAAATAACTGGGCACTATCTTGTATGAACATTCATCTATCCCATGACTCGGGAATTCCACTCCTAGATATGTATCCTAGAGAAACTAATTTTTTTCTCATTTTATTTATTTTATATTTAGAAATTAAATGTAATGGGGTGACACTGGTCCATAAGAACACACAGGTTCCGGGTAAAAATCTCTATAGCATTTGAACTGTTGATTGTGTTCTATACCCATCAACCAAAGTCAAATAATTTTCTGTCACAATATATCTGTCCCTCTTTTCTCCCTTCTCCCACCCCCTCCCCCTGGTAACCACTGCATTTTTATCAATGTCCATGAGTCTCAGTTTTATATCCCACCTATGTGTGAAATCATACAGTTCTTGGCTTTTTCTGATGTACTTATTTCACTTAGCATGATATTCTTGAGAAATTCTTGAATGTGTATACCTTGAAACAAATATAAGAATATTAATAAAATAAAAAATCTGGAAACATCTGTTGTCCATTAATAGAAAAAGGGAAAACAAATTGTGGCATATTCATAATATACAATTCACAACGTATCGCAATGAAAATAAATTAACTAATTATACACATCAAGGATGCTACTCTGAAACATAATATTGAGTGGAAAAAGGAATTTACAGTGTGATTCTATGTTTAAAGCTCAAAAACAGGACAAACTGAATATATCTTTCAGGAGTACCATATTTCCCCATGTATAAGACGCAATATTTTTTGAAAAATTTGGGGTCTAAAAACTGGGTGTGTCTTATACAGTGGTTGTAGATTATTTAGTAGCATTTCCTGCTTTTTCGCGCTTCTTGTATTTGTGTTCATTATTCAATGAGTAAAACTTGAGTTCAATAACTTTATGTAATACATTTTTTTTCCAAATTAAGGCACATCTTATACATGGGAGCGTCTTATACATGGGGAAATACGGTAGGTAGGTAGGCAGGCAGAATGATTATAAGAGAGCAGAGCAATAAAATATATGTTTGCAAATACTAAATCCTGAGTAAATCTTATTTTTGTCTTCCTAAGTTTCATCTCTTATTCACGTATCAAGAAGAAAGAGAACCAGTGGTGATCTTAGATCTTACCTGCAGAAACACTGGGGCAACTCCCCGTGGCCATACAAAGGGAACAGAAAGGGGGTGTTGCCGTAGCGCCCAAGGCAGCGGAGGAAGTGCTTGGTGGCTCTGAGGCCATCTGTGGTGCTGCTGGCTGTCTCCGAGGTCATGGCAATTGAATGCAGGATAAAATATTGGAGGTTAGGGGTTAACTTTTGAGTTTTTAAATATTCAGAAAATGTCATCTCTTCATAGGCTATGAAAAAGAAAAATGAGGATTCAGTAAAATCAGAAGCAAACTTCAATTTAAAAACACTACAAAGAAATGAGATCAAGTCTGTTAAAACATGTGGCAAGGGCATGGGGCAGCAATAATATTATATTTTGGACAGAGACCAGTGATTTGAGGGAAAAAAATTAAAACCAGAAATTTCACTATTCTAATTGCATTGAAGGCATAATCTTTAAGCTTTAAATGATGAACTTTATTACAAATTTTAAAAAGTAGAAAATCATTAAATAACGTTTTAACCATCACAATTGTTTTCCATGGTTGGCAATAATCTTACTTTATCATTAAAACTGCAGAATTGACCCTGGTTGGTTAGCTCAGTCAGTTAGAGTATCATAACAAGACACCGAGGATGCGGGTTCGATCCCCAGTCAGGACACACACAGGAAGTGACAAAAACCAGGGGATCGGGGAATGTGCAGCTGATACTCCAGTGCTTTTAGCCTTTTGTATAGTGCATTTTCACCAATGAAATAAGTTGGTTTTGCATCTCATTTGCATAATAGAACAACTTTCTTTGACTTATTGTTTGCTTTTCTGTTCTTGTTTAATAAAAAAAAAATCAAATGCTTCTTTTATTGTTTTATATTCATTTTGAAATATCCCTTAATTTTTGTGAACAGTATAAGTGCAACAACAAATGTATGTTCATCTCTCTCTCCTTACTCTGTCTCTTTCTCTCTCCAAAATGAATTAAAACTGCAGAAAAAAAAAACATAGAAAACACACAGACACAGACAAGAGTGCAGGAATGGCAAAGGGAAAGGGGGTGAGGGTAGGTAGGGGTGGGCAAACGGGCACAATGGGGAAGAAAAAAGACGTAGCTTGGGGTGGAGCAGATGGTGTTTTATTGAGCTGCACACCTGAACCCTGTGTTTGTGAACCAATGTCACCCCAATAAATTCAATAAAAAGAAAATAAAGCTGCAGAGTAATGCTAATAATTGTATTTTGAAACATTACATATGACAAATGGAAAATTTATGATGAAAATAATACTAGGGAGAAATAGTTGATTTTTTGAAATGTATATTTCTTATTAAAACTAGAAACAATGAACTGGCTAAAAAGTAATGAAACATTTCTTTGTGACTAATCACACCACAAAAGATAAGGTACCCAAAAACTATTTCTTTAAACCAAAAACAAAAAAAATGCAATTGAATTGTTAGTGATAGTAAACACAATTCTATGACAAAATACAAAAAACTTTATAAAAATTACTTATATAAAGAAATAAAAATTACAAAAATTTACTGAGAGAATGTTTATACCACTGTGAACAATTTGACAGTATCTAATGGACTTAAAGCATTAAAAGCAAGAGCTAGCCCTGGCTGGTTGGCTCAGTGGTAGAGCATCGGCCTGGAGTGCAGAAGTCCCGGGTTCGATTCCCGGCCAGGGCACACAGGAGAAGCGCCCATCTGCTTCTCCACCCCTCCCCCTCTCCTTCCTCTCCCGCAGCGAGGCTCCATTGGAGCAAAGATGGCCCGGGCGCTGGGGATGGCTCCTTGGCCTCTGCCCCAGGCACTAGAGTGGCTCTGGTCGGGACAGAGCTATGCCCCGGAGGGGCAGAGCGTCGCCCCCTGGTGGGCGTGCCGGGTGGATCCCGGTCAGGTGTATGCGGGAGTCTGACTGTCTCTCCCCGTTTCCAGCTTCAGAAAAATACAAAAAAAAACAAAATACTGCTGTGGTTCTCTTTGTAGGTACTTTATAAATTAATTGTAAACCATATGTTCCTATTTTGGATAACTTTTCCAGTCCAATACCCTGACAGCTTAAAGCTCTGTTACTAAACGGGTATATCCAATTTCCAACACACTGTAGAGTAACTGGCCCCAGATCCCACAGTGAGATAAGTCAAAGCCAACACTAGAAACCCTGTTTTCTAATCCAGTGGTTTGCACCATACCATCTACCTTTTTCTTTTATTTACATTTTCTTTTTTATTTATTGATACTTTTTAGTGTGAGAGGAAGGGAGAGAGACAGAGACAGGGAGGCAGGAACATTGATCTGATCCCGTATGTGCTCTCACCAGGGATTGAATCAGCAACCTCTGTGCTTCCGGACAATGCTCCAACCAACTGAGCCATCCAGCCAGGGGTACCTTGTTGTTGTTTTTTTTAATCAATCAAAATGAAAAATTCAATATTCCAAACACAAGTATCTTTGTAAAGTGAAATATAATTTATTATTGACAAAGAAATTAACGGCACCATGCAAAAGAATATATTAGTCAGTCCCTTATACATGGATCCATTTTCTGGGGTTTCAGTTACCCATGGTCAACTGCAGTCCACAAATATTAAATGGGGACTTCCAGAAATAAACAATTCATAAATGTTAAATTGGCCTGACCTGTGGTGATGCAGTGGATAAAGCGTCGACCTGGAAATGCTGAGGTCACCGGTTCAAAAAACCCTGGGCTTGCCTGGTCAAGGCACATATGGGAGTTGATGCTTCCAGCTCCTCCCCCCTTTCTCTCTCTCTGTCTCTCCTCTCTCTCTCTCTATCTCTCCCTCTCCTCTCTAAAATGAATAAATTTAAAAACAATTAAAAAAAAAAACGTTAAATTGCACACAGTTCTAAGTGGCATGATAGAATCCTGTGCTGTCCAGATCCGCCCCACCCCATCCCGCCCTGGCCTGGAGCCACCCCTCTGTCCTGTAGTCAAAATGCATGCGCCATATTCACTCAACAGCCATCTCAGCAATCAGATCAAATGCATCGCAGTGATTGTGTTCAAGTGTGTATGTGTGTGTGTAACACAGAGAGAGAAATAGAGAGAAGGACAGACAGGGACGGACAGGCAGGAAGGGAGAGAGATGAGAAGCATCAACTCAGAGTTGTAGCACCTTAGTTGTTCATTGATTGCTTTCTCATATGTGCCTTGACCAGGGGACTCCAGCAGAGCCAGAGCCAGTGACCCCTTCCCCAAGCCAGCAACCTTAGGCTCAAGCCAGAGACCCCACGCTCAAGCCGGCGACCTCAGGGTTTCAAACCTGGATCCTCTGCATCCCAGTCTGAAGCTCTATCCACTGCGTCACCACCTGTTCAGGCCCTTAGTCTTATACTTAGTAATAGCCACAACGTGCAAACATAGTGATGCCGGCATTTCAGATATATCAAAGAAATGCCATAAGGTAGATTTATGTATAGGAAAGAACATAGTGTATATAGCATCTGGTACTCTGCAATTTCAGGCATCCACTGCGGGTCCTGGACAAATCCCCTGTGAATTCCCTGTATCATCCATGAAGACCCCATTGACAGCAATATTTAATTAACAAGAATAAAAAGTACCACACAGCACAGCGTTTCTTCAGTGCTAAATGCTCTCTAGCTCACTGCGGTCACAGTCACCCCCAGCCATATGTGGCTAGAGGATGTGAAATGTGGCTCCTTTGACTGAGGAACTGAATTTTAAATTTTATTTAATTTTAATTAATTTAAGTTTAAATTGCTACATGTTGCTCATGGCTAACCTAGTGGAGAGTGCTCAGTAAGAATATATTTTAAAAGACTAATAAGGGGTGCACTATATCAGAGCAAGCATATTAAAATAATAAGAAAGCTCAAATAACTGGAGAACACAAATATGTGCAAAACAGTACCTTTGTATTCATCAGGACGATCCTCATATTCCAAACAAAATGTAAGAAACTTCATCAGCATTCGCTTTTCCACCATAGTAAGGTGTTTGCTATTAAAAACATCAGCTCTCGAACAAGGAACCTGAAACACATGATTTTAAGGTAAAAAACTGCTTCCTAGTGATAAACAAGTGTTCCAGAACACACCGTTTCATTTCAGTATAACAAGATTATTATTTCCATTCTTGTCTGGCTGTTTCACTTTACCTTCCATTAGTTCAAAAGGCATCTCTGTTGACTTCATAGCTAATTAATTCATGAGCTTTCTTAATTTTCCAGGTTGATCCTTAGACCATTAAAAAGGCCAATGTCACCTGACCTGTGCTGGCGCAGTAGAGAGAGTATTGACCTGGAACGCTGAGGTCGCTTGTTCGAAACCCTGTGCTTGCCCGGTCAAAGCACATATGACAAGCAACCAATAAACAACTTACATGAAACAACTATGAGTTGATTCTTCTAGCTCCCCGCTCCCCACCCACCACCCCCATAAAATCAATAAATAAAGTATTTTTTTAAGAAAGTCCAATGGCACGCCACCTGTAACTAAGAACAGATGACAGGCCCTGGCCGGTTGGCTCAGTGGTAGAGCGTCAGCCTGGCGCGCAGGAGTCCCAGGTTCGATTCCCAGCCAGGAGAAGCACCCATCTGCTTCTCCACCCCTCCCCCTCTCCTTCCTCTCTGTCTCTCTTCCCCTCCCGCAGCCAAGGCTCCATTGGAGCAAAGTTGGTCCAGGCGCTGGGGAGGGCTCCATGGCCTCTGCCTCAGGCGCTAGAATGGCTCTGGTTGCAACAGAGCAACGCCCCAGATGGGCAGAGCATCGCCCCCTGGTGGGCATGCCGGGTGGATCCCGGAAGGGCGCATGCGGGAGTCTATCTGACTGCCTCCCTGTTTCCAACTTCAGAAAAATACAAAAAAAAAAAAAAAAGAAGAACAGATGACAGCTCAAATCTAGCAACACTGCCCAAAATGAACACTTACTCAACACCAACATCAAGCTGCAGAAGTCCTCGTGAGAAAATTAATGATTTTTAATTGAGCAATCTCATACTAGTTACATTTGTAAGTCATCATGCAAGACTGGGATTTTCTGCTTTGCTAGGAAAATAACAATCTTACCTTTTTTATTCTATCAAAGGAAAACATAGTAACTTAAGCTTATATCCAGTTACAATACTGGACCAGCATAGTACCTGTTCCACTCTTCCTTCTCGAAATGCAAGAATCTTGGTGACATTTTTGAACTCTGCATAACGACTGACATTAGATTTGATTAGAAGGTCAATTAGCAATCCTCGAGAATACAGCAGCTGTACCAAGAAAATATTTTAGAGGATGAAATAAAAGGAGAAACTGAGAACAAAAAATAAAGATATATATTTTTGTTATGTGTTGAATTATTTGTAAAAAGCATTATACCTATTAATAGGTACATAACATATTACAGGGTAATAACTGATTATCTAAAATTCAAAATCCAAAAAACTCTGGAATCCAAAGTTTTTTCGGACCTAGTTTGGCAACAAAACCTGACCCAAATAGATAAAAGATTCTTCAGCCTTTGTCCCACTCAATGTGAATCTTCATATATCTGACTGCAGAAATATTAATAGATTTCATTAGACCGCCTCCTCAGATGCCACTAAGACTGTGACATCATATAGAGCAGAGCTCATGTTCTGTATTACTTCCTAAAATACATATTTTTATTAAAGTGATTGGGGTGAAATTGGTTAAGAAAATTATACAGGTTTCAGATGTACAATTCCATAATACATCACCTGAATGTGGTTTTGTGTGTTCACCACCCAAAATCAAGTCTCCCTCCATCACCATTTATCCCCTCTTTACTCTCTTTTACCTTCTCCCCTATCTCCTTCCCTCTGGTAATAATCATACTGTTTCAGTGTCTATAAGTTTTGGGGTGTGTTTTTTTTTTTGGCTTAATCTAAAATACTTATTTTTCAATCTGAATAATGGAACACACCAAACTTCAAGGGTTTTAGATAAGGAACTGTAGCCTTATAGAAGGCCAGGTGGTTGTTAAGAAACTAGCTCACTGGACCTCCTCATCAAATAAAAAAAAAAAAAGATTGGTTATGCATTTCCACCAAAAAACACAAATTGTAAGGTCTTCTGTAATCCCAACAGTCTAGATTTATCTGAAATATGTCTTTCTCAAGAAGTGAGGACGTCCAGTTATTGCCAACATGAGTGATTGATTTTATCTTTTAACATCTGGCATAACCAATATCAGAGAGACAAAAAAACATTTCAATAGTATTAACTAGCACGTTTCAAATTTAACCATACGGTTCAATACAACACATTTGACTATTTTCTTTATTGAGACACCTTTAAGTGTCTATAACGCAATAAATGTTAAAAACTTAAATGTTACATCTGTAATAAGGAAAAGAAAATCTTTAAAAATTAACTTTATTTCAAACAAAAAGGGAATTTCAAAATCCATTTAAATCATTAGACTGCATGTCCAAGAAGCCAGTAAAAAAAATTCTGTTAATAAACGATGAGTTAAGTGCATTCTATGAAATACTTATTAGTCTAGCATTGTGCAGAACAAACAATATTGACCTTTTTTCTTTAAACTATTCCAATTCTACTGACTGAATTATGGCATGTTACTCCATTACTTTTAGCCTAACATACTATACAACTGATATAAGCCCATGCTTTTGAGGATATGCTGCCAAGTCTTAGATCTGTAATTATAATAAAAAAGGTGCTTCAAATAACTCATTTGTTTAAAAAATACTTGAGTTTCAATAATCCCTCAGTACTTATTATAATTTCACAAATACTAATATATCAAACATAAAAGGTATGTAACTCTCGCCTGACCAGGTGGTGACACAGTGGGTAGAGTGTTAGGGATGCTGAAGACACAGGTTCGAAACCCTGCGGTTGCCGGCTTGAGCGCAAGATCATAAACATGACCCCATGGTCTCTGGCCTGAAGCCCAGGGTCAGTCACTTGAAGCTAAGGTCGCTGGCTTGAGCAAGGGGTCAGTGGCTCGACTGGAGGCCCCTGGTCAAGGCACATATGAGAAAGCAATCAATGAACTAAAGTGCCACAAATATGAGTTGATGTTTCTCACTTCTCTCCCTTCCTGACATCTCTCTCTCTCTCTCTAAAAAAAAGGCACATACCCTTAATGAGATCTAATAAAGCTTAAGATTTAATGACAGCTTAAAAAACAATGCATTAAGATATCACTCAAGAGGCCCTGGCCGGTTGGCTCAGCGGTAGAGCGTCGGCCTGGCGTGCTGGGGACCCGGGTTCGATTCCCGGCCAGGGCACATAGGAGAAGCGCCCATTTGCTTCTCCACCCCCACCCCCCTCCTTCCTCTCTGTCTCTCTCTTCCCCTCCCGCAGCCAAGGCTCCATTGGAGCAAAGATGGCCTGGGCGCTGGGGATGGCTCCTTGGCCTCTGCCCCAGGCGCTAGAGTGGCTCTGGTCGCCGCAGAGCGAGGCCCCGGAGGGGCAGAGCATCGCCCCCTGGTGGGCAGAGCGTCGCCCCCTGGTGGGCGTGCCGGGTGGATCCCGGTTGGGCGCATGCGGGAGTCTGTCTGACTGTCTCTCCCCGTTTCCAGCTTCAGAAAAATACAAAAAAAAAAAAGATATCACTCAAGAGTGAAAACACATTTCAATGAAAACTATTCCCAACTTTTATCTAAAGCTTAGAAATAATGAGTATGTTACCATATTTAAACTTAAGCTTCTTTTTCATCACTAAGTGCGCTAGCACAGAAATTTCACAGTGGTGAAAGGCTAAAGAATCCTTCACCTTGATTAAAATGATGGCAACTAGATTTAATAAGTAATCATTTTTGCTTCACATGGCATGTTGCTTCCATAATTAGTAAGGTTATGGATGTTTTTAGAAGTGAGTTTTAATTCTAAGAACTTCATCTTTGATCATCTTGTTTATTGGTCTAAGAATCAGTATAACACTAGATGGTATATTATTTAACTAACCTACCCTGAGATGTAAGATCACTTGTGAATAGGCTGCATTCAATGCATGTACAAGTGTCAAGTAGTTTGGAAATATCAAACCGAACTTTAGGAAAAAGTAGGGCTTGTGGTAGGTATTTGGCAATCATCCATAAGCTTAGATGTAATAACTGCAATTATTAGAACTGGTAAAATCTCCAATAGTGACTAATTGCCCTATGATCATGGAATACAATGCTCTCTGTACACAGTAGGTACTCAATAAATGTTCTCCAAATGACTAACATTAAAAAATGATAGTAATCCTCTTGTATTGCTATGGTTACACATTCTTTACCTTCTCCTTTTGTAGAATGAGTACAGTAAGTTATTATTGGTTATTTAAATGTATGAGCACATAAACACTTTCCAGAACAAAGTACAATTGCCTTGACGCCTCTCAACATATTTGCTTTAAATTTACCCTGAGCACTGTTATGAACCATTCACGCTCATAAAAATACTCAGAAATCGCCTTCAGTCTCCTGAAAGCTCTAGCATCTAATAAACTATCACCCCCTCCGCTACGACCATCAGTCACCTTTTCACTCAAGTACACAGATTCCTACACTAACTCCAAAAACGAAAAAGCAATGTCTTCTACTAATTTGCTGTGCCAGATTTATACTGTATTTCCGTTACCCTAAGGGTTAAAGACTGCTATGAGCTAGCTTTGATTCTTAACCATTATTTATTTCAGTGTTTATTTAAGTAAGGCATTCCAAATCCCAAGTAACTAATTCAAAATGAAATTATCCTAACAAAACCTATTTGTTACTTGACATCCAGTGGGGTTTTTTGTTCGTTTGTTTTAAAACTATTTCCTGCTCGTGAGAACAGGAGGCCTACTGGTGAGCTATGATTCACCTGCCAGCCACAAGTCAACAGCAAAGGCAACATGGGAAGAAGGCGGAGCAAGACAGAAGCTAACTCGGACCAGGACGGAATCGGACACGGAGAGCTAAGTGATAAAAAGAAACAGTCAGTAGTTAAAAAAGAAGAAAGCCCTCATATTTTCAGGCAACAAGTTCAGAGAGCAGCAGTGAGGACACGGGGCTGTATCCTCAAATCTGAGGAGCATGCAATCGGCCACGCTCCCTGCTCTGTGACTTGGAACTCGGAGAGCACATTAAGTTGCAAAGCATTAGCTTTGTGGGTGGACTGATGCTACCCTCTGCCCTCTCCTACTTCTTGTCAACGTCTTATTGTTTGCCCTCAACCTCCGGTCTTGGTCTCTATTCTTACATTTTCACTCAGCCAGCCCTACAGCTTAACTCTTTTCGGCCACCACCCTTTATCTTACCGGTTTTCTATTCTTCTGCACTAAAGTTAGACTTGCTTTCTAAAAACCCAATGCAATATACTGTGTCTGCCGAAGACTAGGACACAGACCTCACATCCAAGGAAAGGATGGAAACGTAACCAGAAGACAACAGCCTTCTTCCCAGCCTTCCTGTCCCCACGACTATGAAATGATTCTCTGAAGCCCTCACACCTGAACAGACAATTTTCAAAACTGCACTTTTTGTCCAGAATGTTCATTATCACATAGATGTTAAAATGGTTACTATTAGGGCTGGAAAAAAAAAACTCACTTAATAGATTGAATATAAATAACATGAATCTGTAATAAGGATCATTAGCGTCTTTCTCCTGATAGAATTGTCCCTGGGTAGTCCGGGACATCAGTGTGGACCCTGTGCTCCAGCACAAAAGCATCCTTGCAACACAGCTCCGAGCCTGTGTAATGCTTTTAACCTGCGTTTAAAGATATGTAACTGAATTTAAAATGTATGCCTATTATATCTTTCTAAAACAAATCTTCTAAACTTCAGAGAATAAAATGATAAAAACCGTGTTCGTGGGCCAAGATGCTATTTCCAATCCACTGCAAATCAGTCTTGTTCTATGATCAGATGGGCAAAAAATCGGGACTTACCTTTGATACCAAATCAATATTGAATCTCCTGCCTTCCTTGACAATTTGCGAGTAAGTAATCCTATTTTTCTTTGGTGGTTCTGCAGTGTCTTCGGCTACTGGCATGTTTCCACTTGTTTCCCCTTGGGAAGTTGACAGGACACCAGTATCACCGCCAGGGTTCTCTGCCCCCACTGTGGCTTCCACATCAGGGGCTCCCCGGGCTGTCCCTGCATCCCCGCTGGCCATGTGCTCCACGGGCTCCGTGGTCCCAGGCGGTAACTCAGCCGTGGACAGCCTGGCAGGACTTGCAGCTTCTGTGGAGTTCGCAGCTGTCACTGATGCATGATTTTTCTGCAGTGCACCAGCCTCTTCAACAGCTTCATGCAAATCTTGACTAATGAGAAATTAGCATAGTAATCAACACCACACTTCTGATCACTGTACCTGGCCACAGTTCTCTATTGTAACTTCCAATGGCAATCTTTATTTCTTGATCCCACTTAATCTCTCCAAGGTCAGTCACTGTGTGTGGTACCTTCTGTGACCCACCCATTAAACATTCATCATTCTGCTCACGTTTCAATACACTATTAAGATTTAGAAAAAGAACAATCAGTATTTCAGAGTTTAGCAGGCTGTGTCATATGTATATTTTTGATTCTTTAAAGAGGATAGGGGAAATGTATTTTAGAAACAAATCAAAATAGTGCTTATGAGCATCGCTTTCTGAATAAACAAATAGAGGCTCAAACCCTGACCCTATGACTAGATGACTTTGTGAACTCAGACAAGTTACTTATCCTTTCTAATCTAGATGATCCATCTATAACAGGGCTGTTATTCCTCTGGACAATAGGTGGCTAATGCCACCTACCTCACAAGACTATCCTGAAGATTAAATAAGCCATCACATGCAAAGAACTGGGCACGGTGCCTGGCACACAGCAAATTCTCAACAATGGCAGCTATCAAACATTATTATGAGTGCTGGTGTTAAGACAGAGCTAGAAAAAAGTGTCAGGAAAGTTGAAGCTGACTTATCACAATGTAGAATCTACAGAATCTTTCTATTCTCTTTAACGCTGTTTTAGTATTCGTGTTTATTACTCCACTGGAAGCCCCACTTCCAAAGCCACTACTGGAGTTTACATTCTCAGTGCCATTGTTTTCTCCATGACGTTCTATCCTCCACCGAGTTGTCCCACTGCTCAGCACTGCCCAACAAGAAAACTGCCTTGCAAATGAGAGGCATTTGGAAGTAAGCGTCTGTTAATTGGTTAATTGGCAGCTCAAGGACTAAAAACAGCTCACACCTGTTACAATGGCTATTATTGGCCCTGGCTGGTTGGCTCAGTGGTAGAGCGTCAACCAGCCTGTGGATGTACTGGGTTCAATTACTGGTCAGAGCACACAGGAGAAGCAACCAGCTGCTTCTCCACCCCTCCCTCTCCTTCTTCTCTCTCTCTCTCTCTTATCCTTCCACAGCCATGGCTCAACTGGTTCGAACACACTGGCCCTGGGCACTGAGGATAGCCCTGTGGAGCCACCACCTCAGGCACTAAAAATAGCTCGGTTGCAAGCATGGTCCCAGAGGGAAGAACATTGGCCCAAAACAGGAGTTGCCAGGTGGAGAGCCTGGTCAGGGTGCATGTGGGAGTCTGTCTCTCTATCTCCCCTTCTCTCACTTGGACAAAAAAACAACAACGAATAGCTATTATCAACAAAACAAGTAATAACAGTGTTGGAGAGGTTGTGGAGAAAAAGGAACCCTCATTCACTGCTGGTGAGAATGTAAACTAGAACAGCCATTATGGAAAACAGTATGGAGGTTACTCACAAAATTAAGACTAGAGCTACCATGTGACCCAGCAAACCCTCTTCTGGGTATCTACCTGAAAAATTGGAAAACATTTATTTATGGAAATAAATGTTTTATCTTCATTTATCTTTATGTTCACTGCAGCATTATTCACAGTATCACAGATAGGGAGACAACCAAAGTGTCCTTTGATACACGACTGGATAAAAAAGAGGTGGTACATATATACAATACAATACTATTTGACCATAAGAAAAATGAAATACTGCCATTCTGTAACAACATGGATGGACCTTAAGAACATTATGCTAAACAAAATCAGTCAGTCAGAAAAAGCTAAGAACCATATGATTTCACTCATACGGGGGGATATAAAACTGTACCTCATACATGCAGACAACAGTACGCTGGTTATCAGAGGAAAGGGGGGAGGGAGTAGTAAAGGGTAAATGGAGTCAAATGCATGGTAACAGATGACTGACTTTGGGTGGTGGGCACACAGTGCAATGTACAGATGATGTATCACAGAACTGCACACTTGACACCTATACAATCTTATTAACGAACGCCATCCCAAGTTTAATAAAAATAAAATGCTGATGGTAAAAAATTTTAATGTAAACTCTATCATATAAAATCTTCCTGTTCTTCTATTCAAACCAAATCACCTTTATCTACTATCTATGGTTTCATCTTTCCTACTTTCAAATACGGTATCTCTAAAGCCTAAATTATCAACTCTAATCTCTGTTTTGGTCCATAGAATTTGTTTACTCTGGGTTATTCTTTCCCCTCCACATATCATAATCCCCCCCCTCAAAATAGTGATATACTTCAACAATATATCAACTCTTTAAATATAAAGTTTTATATTTAATAAAAACTTTATTAAATTTCACTTTGAAGAAGCTGTCCCTAACCAACCACTCATCATCCTACATATAACTCCATGCCACCATAATACACACATGAAGTTTACCTTGCATTATTTTATCAGTTCCTTTTTAATAGTCATTGGATTGTTCAGAATATACTTTATCCTCTGATCATACAGAATATACTTTATCCTCTGATCATACTTTAATTGTCAAAGGAAGACCCTAACATCTCTTCTTCTCTGTTCCTCATAATATCTACGGTATTGCCCTATAACCATGATATCTAATAAATGCTTGATGAATTATTCATACCAGCAAAGAATGAAATGTGTGTGTGTATATATATATATAAACAATGTATGAAACAAATGTATTTGGGGAAAAAAATTACACCATGGCCTGAACAGGAGGTGGTGTAGGGGCAGAGCATCAGCCTGGGACGCTGAGGACCCAGGTTTGAAACCCTAACTTCGCTGGCCTGAGCGTGAGCTCACAGACACATGGTCATTGGCTTGAATCAAGGTTATTGGCTTGAGCAAGGAGTCATTGGCTTGGCTGGAGTTCCCCAGTCAAGGCACATATGAGAAAGCAACCAAAATCAACTTAAGTGCTGCAACTACAAGTTGATGCTTCTCATCTCTCTTGCTTCCTGTCTGTCTGTCTCTCTCTCTCTCTCTTAAAAGGAAAATAAGCCATGAAAAATAAATAGATTATAAATTCAAAAGTCTGGGTGCAGTTAAAACAGAGCCTCATTAAAATAACACAATAAACATTGCAATAAAAAAGGGTAAAATGAAAGAATAAAATGACTTTTTTTAAATGTCAAGAAATAAAATGCCATGATAATTTTACTGTCATAATCTAGTAGTTTTAATTAAATATAATGAAAAAGGACTTGACATTATTAATGTTCCAATAATACTTTTCAGAGCTAGGAAACTATTGTCAGGGAAGTTCTAGTCCAAGAGGCATTACTTTGCAGATATTACACAACTCCCAATCTGTCAGATTACCGATCTATAAAATGAAGATCATTTCATCTGTTGTAATATAAATGAGCTATCATACATGAAAAGTAGTAAATAAACTCTAAAAGATTACTCAAACATAAGATACTAATCAAATATAAAATAGTGTTGCCCTGGCCCTGGCCGGTTGGCTCAGCGGTAGAGCGTCGGCCTAGCGTGCGGAGGACCCGGGTTCGATTCCCGGCCAGGGCACACAGGAGAAGCGCCCATTTGCTTCTCCACCCCTCCGCTGCGCTTTCCCTCTCTGTCTCTCTCTTCCCCTCCCGCAGCCAAGGCTCCAATGGAGCAAAGATGGCCCGGGCGCTGGGGATGGCTCTGTGGCCTCTGCCCCAGGCGCTAGAATGGCTCTGGTCGCAACATGGCGATGCCAAGGATGGGCAGAGCGTCGCCCCTGGTGGGCGTGCCGGGTGGATCCCGGTTGGGCGCATGCGGGAGTCTGTCTGACTGTCTCTCCCTGTTTCCAGCTTCAGAAAAATAAAAAAAATAAAATAAAAAAATAAAAAAAATAGTGTTGCCCTGGCCGGCTGGCTCAGTGGTAGAGTGTCAACCAGCATGTGGATGTCCCAGGTTCAATTCCCAGTCAGGGCACATAGGAAAAGCACCTGTCTGCTTCTCCATTCCTCTGCCTCTCACTTTTCTCTCTCTCTCTCTCTCTCTCTCTCTCTCTCTCTCTCTCTCTCTCACTTCCCCTTCTGCAGCCATGGCTTTGGCTAGATTGGAGTGAGTTGGCCAGGGCACTGAGGGTGGCTACATAAACCTCCACCTCCGGCGCTAACAAGAGGTGGGTTGCTGAGCAATGGAGCAACACCCAAATGGGCAGAGCATCATCCTCTAGTAGGCTTGCCAAGTGAATCCCTCCCCTCCTCTCACTGAATTAAAAAAAAATAAAACAAGATATTTTTAAACTTCCCCCAGTTTAACAGACAACTCAAAACACATGCACAGAAAGCACATATTGAAAGCTCTTTGGCCACATAACTACACAGTAGCACCACAGACATCTGTGCCATTCAAAATCAAGGGTGGTAATACAAAATGTAATTTGCATGTTTTCTACAAAATTGTTTGTGCTCTGCATTCACCTTCATTATTTTGAAAACCAAATAAACCATGAAGGATTTAAAATAACAACTTTCGGCAAAAGTTCCATGCCTAAAAATTAATCTGAAAAATGACAGGATAATTAATTACACTTTACAGGTAAGACAGGATGTAGCAACTTCTCTTATTACAGACCACAGTGATGACACCCTGAAAACAGCAGCTGCTCTAATCAGTAACTCTCCACTGCATTTTGAGAAAGGGGACTTTGCAGAGAGAATGAAATGCACCAACAAATGCTGGACAATCTAAGAGATATACATCAAAATACTTACACAAAGGTATGTGTAAGGGAAGAAATTATTCTTTGAGAATTCATTCGACATACATTAGCTAGTAAGTTTTACTGTTGTCAACATCATAATTTGGTGAAATCCCTAGCACTACATTAAAAAAATCTGTATTAAAGACACAGTAGTGTCGCCTGACCACTGGTGGCTCGGTGGAAAGACCATAGGTCTAGCATTCTGAGGATCCAGGTTCGAAACCCCAAGGTCGCTGGCTTGAGCATAAGCTCACTAGCTTGAGCGTGAGGTAGCTAGCTTGAGTGTGGGATCATAGACATAACCCCATGATTGCTGGCTTGACCTGAGGATGCTAATTTGAAGCCCAAGGTCGCTGGCTTGAGCAAGGGGTCACTCGCTCTGCTGCAGCCCCCCGCCCCCGTCAAGGCACATACAAGAAAGCAATCAGTGAGCAACTGAGGTGCTACAACAAGTTGATGCTTCTCACCTCTCTCCCTTCCTGTCTGTTCCTCTCCCTCTCTCTCTCTCTCTCTCTCTCTAAAAAAAAGAAACACAATAACATCCTTACTTGCCATTAACAACCACCTTTTTGAAGTTCTATCAAAGTTGAATTTAATAGCTAACTAGAAGCCAGAAAGACACCAGAAAATTCTAAAAATGTAAACTTCATTCCTAAGTAAGCAAAATTATTTTCTTCATTTATCTTTCCTCGAATTTAAAACTTTATGTTGTGGTTTAAAAAAAGAGTCTAAAAAAAGATAGTTCTACCTTTTGAAGCAAACTTCAGAATAAAATAATAACAATTTCATTAATTTTAAAATATTTGAAAAGTATAAAAACACACTTGCCAGTTGAAAATAAATGTCACTGGATTATATGCTTCTCAAAGGAATCTGAGTTCTAAAACGCAACTATAATTTTAACATATAAAAATTTTCAATAAAAAGATTTTGGCAATGAAATTTAATGTGATATATATTGCTTATTTGAATTTCAAAGGCCATTTACAATAATACAATTTAACAATATTTCTTAGATAATTTTACCTAACTGCAACTGCTGACTACTGCTTTGTATAACAAAATTTCTTACTAATTGCCCAAAATTCAATATACCCTGAGAATTCTGGAGGTATACATTCTGATATTATGCAATATTGCTTATCAATTAATGGCAATAACAAAAGAATGCCTCGAAGTGAATGTGTCATATTCTCGCCTTGTAACAGTCACCCTTTTAGATGAATCAAATGAAAATTACCAACCAGCTGATTAATGCTTCAGCATAGGTGCTCATTACTTATTTTTAAGCCATTGGGCCTTTTCTCCCAGTATAGCTTGTTGAAGAGACTGTATTCTTTTACTCTGCTGTATGTACGTTGTTGTAAGGCTATTCATGTCTGATATACACAGTGTATGTTATACTGCTACTCAACTGTTCAATCCTGCAAATCAACGTTTACAATTACTCCTAAGAGTTACAAAAATCACACTATCAAAAGTTGTTCCAGAAAATAGTAATACTAAAAAAACAAAAATCAAACAAAACAAAAACCGGAAAAAAAACCCCACTGTAATCAATTTTGAATTGCTGCAACATAATATATTGGTAGATACAGTTCCCTATTTATTATGAAGATAAAATGCTGCATAGCTGAAATATCAACCTCTTGTTACCTTCTCCAATAATAAAACTGCATAACGTGGGAGAGCAGTTACTGCTGGTTACCCACTTAGCAACCATTAATTACCCCCCTCCTACCACAAGAGCTGAAATTTTCTTCTAATTATCAGATAGAAGGCACCCTAAACCAGGATGGATCATAGCTGAGCAAAACCCATTATGGTCATTTTACTGACTTTTCTAGGCATCACTTTAGTCAAAGATGGATCTTTGGTAAAAACTGAGAGATATTGGTAAAAATTCACTAAAATAATAATTTTTAAAAAGCACACGCATTAGGAAAACTCTTCCACCTCCTTTCATATTGAGAGATTTTCGTGGCATAAAAACCTTTTCTGGAAGCATGGCCACCATCCCTTGACTCTAGAAAGAGCATCAGGAGGAGAGGCTCCCATAACTTCTGGCTGTAAAAACCTGAGGACTGTGGCTGACTGTGCCTGATGGCCCACAAGTCCCAGGGGTTCTTCTTAAAGGGCCTGTGCACAAACTTAATGGGACTCACTAGCTCTAAGCAACAGCATTAGGGCAGCAGCTCAAAACACACGAGAGGAATAGAGAGAGAAAGAAAATTATCTGTCTCGCTTGAAGGCAAGGGCTGGAGGGAAAGCATTCTCCGAAACAGAAGTACTTGCAGAAGCCTCTGGTCTTTTCTACAGCCCTCTCACAGCAACCACAGGTGGATGCCATACACATGTCTCCATCAACCAGGCCAACAAGGTCTTCCCTGCCCTTTGCAGGAGACATGACTGTCAGAAATGACTGCCTAAGTAAAACTCTCAAGGAATCTACCCACTCCAAAAAAATACCTAGAACTGGCCCCTACCATGGAGGAGAGGTAGAAACCACAGCAACAGCCCCAGTGGGCTGGCACAGGCAACACCGATACCCAAACGCCCCTAGGCAGCAGCGGCAGGGGGGTGGCAGCCCTGTAGACAGACCACACCTAGGGAACACAGAGGCCACACCCAGTGAACTCCAGAGGCCAAAATCTTCTTATACACAGACAAAATGAGAAGGCAGAGAAATGCAAAACAAATGAATCAAGAGACATCCCTAGAAAAGAACCTGAATGAGTCAGATATAACCAAATTAACGGATGCAGAGTTTAAAATAACGATTGGTAGAATGCTCAAAAATGTTGGAACAAAAACAGATGGTCATTACAAACACCTAAATAAAGAGATAGCAAATATGAAAAGGACATTGAAATAATAAAAAAGAATCAGTCAAAAATGACAAATACAATATCAAAAATGAAGAACACAATGGAAGGAACTAAAAGCAGGATGGATGAAGCTGAGGATTGAATTAGTGAGTTAGAAGACAAGATAAATGAAGGCACAAAGCACAGCAGAAAAAAGAAAAGAGACTGAAAAGTCTGAGGAAACTCTAAGAGAGCTCTGTGACAACATGAAGAGAAATAACATCTGCATTATAGGGGCTCCTGAAGAAGAAGAGAAAGAACAAGGGATAGAGACTTTGGTCAATCATATCATAGCTGAAAACTTCCCCAAATTAATGCAGGAAAACGTCTCATGAGTTCAAGAAGCATAGAGAACTCCGTTAAAGAGAAACCCAAAAAAAATCTATACCAAGACACATCATAATTAAAATACCAAAGCTAAGTGACAAAGAGAAAATATTAAAAGCTGAAAGAAAAAAAAAAGGTGGCCCTGGCCGGTTGGCTCAGCAGTACAGCGTCGGCCTGGCGTGTGGGGGACCCGGGTTCAATTCCCGGCCAGGGCACACAGGAGAAGCGCCCATTTGCTTCTCCACCCCCCCTTCCTCTCTGTCTCTCTCTTCCCCTCCTGCAGCCAAGGCTCCATTGGAGCAAAGATGGCCCAGGCACTGGGGATGGCTCCTTGGCCTCTGCCCCAGGCGCTAGAGTGGCTCTGGTCGCGGCAGAGCATCGCCCCCTGGTGGGTAGAGCGTCGCCCCTGGTGGGCATGCCGGGTGGATCCCGGTCAGGCGCATGCAGGAGTCTGTCTGACTGTCTTCCCCATTTCCAGCTTCAGAAAAATACAAAAAAAAAAAAAAAAAAAGGCTATCACCTAAAAAGGAGTCCCCAAAACGGTGACATCCGACTTCTCAACAGAAACACTTGAGGCCAGAAGGGATTGGCAAGAAATATTCAAAGTAATGCAGAAAAAGAGCCTACAACCAAGACTACTTTATCCAGCGAGGCTATCGTTTAAAATTGAAGAAGAAATAAAAAGCTTCCCAGACAAAAAAAAAACTCAAGGAATTCACTACAACCAAACCAATGCTGCAAGAAATGCTATGGCGCCTGTTATAAACAGATCAAAGTGGAAAAAGAATATAGCAAAACAGTAATACAGCTTTAAAGAATAAAATGGAAATAAACAAATATATATCAATAATAACCTTAAATATAAATGAATTAAATGATCCAATCAAAGGACATAGGGTAGCTGCATGGATAAGAAAACAGGAACCATACATATGCTGTCTACAAAGACACACCTTAAAACAAAAGATGCACATAGATTGAAAGTAAGAGGATGGAAAAAAAATATTTACACAACTGGAAATGAAAAAAAAAAGCTAGGGTAGCAATACTTATATAAGACAAAATGGACTTTAAAACAAAGGCTATAGTAAGAGATAAAGAGGTCACTACATAATGATAAAGGGAGCAATCCAACAAGAAGATACAACCATTATAAATATCTACGCACCTAATATAGGAGCACCAAAATATATAAAGCAGACTTTGCTGGACTTAAAGGGCAAGATCAACAGCAATACTATAATAATAGGAGGTTTCAATACCCCATAACATCAGTAGATAGATCCTCAAGAAAGAAAATTAACAAAGAAACAGCAGACTTAAAGGACACACTAGATCAACTAGATTTAATAGATATCTTCAGAACCTTTCACCCTAAAGCAACAAAATATACATTCTTATCAAGTGCTCATGGTACATTCTACATGATAGACCACATGTTAGGGCACAAAAGTGGTCTCAAAAAATTTAAGAAGATTGAAATCATATCAAGCATTTTCTCTGATCACAATGGCATGAAACAAGAAATCAACGACAACAGAAAAACTGAAAAATACTCAAACACTTGGAAACTAAATAGCATGTTATTAAATAACGAATGGGTTAACAATGAGATCAAAAAAGAAATAAAAAAATTCCTAGAAATGAACGATAATGAGCAAACATCAATTCAAAATTTATGGGTCACAGCAAAAGCAGTCCTGAAAGGGAAGTTCATAGCATTATAGGCATACCTGAAGAAGCTAGAAAAAGCTGAGATAAACAACTTGACCCTGCATCTAAAAGAACAAGAAAAAGAACAGCAAGTAAAGCCCAGAGCTAGGAGAACGAAGGAAATAATAAAGATCAGAGCAGAAATAAATGACATAGAGGCTAAAGAAACAATATAGAGGATCAATGAAACCAGGAGCAGGTTCTTTGAAAAGGTAAACAAGATCGATGAACCTTTAACCAGACTCACCAAGAAAAAAGAGAGAGGACTCAAATAAATAAAATTAGAAATGAGAGTGGAGAAATAAAAACTGACACAACAGAAATACAAAATATTGTTAAGAAATTAGTATGAAGAACTGTATGCCAAAAAAAAAACCTAGACAACCTAGATGAAATGGACAAATTCCTTGAAACTTATAATCTATCAAAAATTAATCTGGAAGAATCAGAAAACATAAACAGACGGATTACAACAAATGAGATGGAAACAGTTATCAAAAAAACTTCCAACAAAGAAAAGTCTGAGCCTGATGGCTTCACTAGTGAATTCTACCAAATATTCAAAGAAGAACTAACTCCTATCCTTCTCAAGCTATTTCAAAAAATTCAAGAGGAATACTTCCAAGCTCCTTTTATGATGTGAGCATAATTCTGATTCAAAAACCAGGAAAAGACAACACAAAGAAAGAAAATTATAGGTCAATATCCCTAATGAATTTAGATGCTAAAATCCTCAACAAAATATTAGCAAACCAGATCCAGCAATGTATGAAAAAAATCATACACCATGATCAAGTGGGATTTATTCTCGGGAGGGAAGGCTGGTACAATATTTGCAAATCAATGTGATTCATCACATAAACAAAAGGAAGAAGAAAACCATATGATAATATCAATAGATGCAGAAAAATCATTTGATAAAATTCTGCAACCATTCATGATCAAAAATCTCAGCAAAGTGGGGATACAGGGAACATACCTCAACATGATAAGGGTAATCTATGAAAAACCCTCACCAACATCATACTTAATGGGCAAAAATTAAAAGCAACCCACTTACAATCAGGAAGAAGGCAGGGGTGCCCCCTTTCACCACTCTTACTCAACATAGTTCTGGAAGTCCTAGCCACAGCAATCAGACAAGAAGAAGAAATAAAAGGCATCCAAATTGGAAAAGAAGAAGTAAAACTATCATTATTTGCAGATGATATGATATTGTATATAGAAAACCCTAAAGTCACAGTCAAAAAACTATTAGACCTGATAAATGAATTCAGCAAGGTGACAGAGTATAAAATTAATACTCATAAATCAGAGGCATTTTTATACACCAACAATGAACTGTCAGAAAGAAAAGTTAAGCAAGCAATCCCGTTCATTATTGCAACCAAAAAAATAAAGTACCTAGAAGTAAATTTAACAAAGGAGATTAAAGACTTGTATTCGGAAAATTATAAAACATTGATAAAAGAAATCAAGGTAGATACAAACCAGTGGAAGCATATACCGTGCTCATGGTTAAGAAGAATAAACATCATTAAAATGTCTATATTATCCTAAGCAATTGATAAATTCAATGCAATACCAATTAAAATACCAGTGACATACCTCAAACATATAGATCACATATTCCAAAAATTTATATGGAACCAAAAGAAAATACAAACAGTCTCAGCAATCTTGAAAAAAAAGAATAAAGTGGGAAATATCACACTACCTGATATCAAGTTATACTACAAGGCCATTGTACTCAAAGCAGCCTGGTACTGACATAAGAACAGGCATATAGATCAATGGAACAGAACAGAGAACCAGAAATAAACCCACAGCTCTATGGACAACTGATATTTGACAAAGGAGGTAAGAGCATACAATGGAGTAAAGACAGCCTCTTCAAAAAATGGTGTTGGGAAAATTGGACAGCTACCTACAAAAAAATGAAACTAGACCCCTAACTTACACCACTCACAAAAATGAACTCAAAATGGATAATAGACTTAAATGTAAGCCATGAAACCATAAGCATCTTAGAAGAAAACATAGGCAGTAAGCTCTCCGACATCTCTCGCAGTGATATATTTGCCTATTTACCTCCACGGGCAACTGAAATAAAAGACAGGATAAAGAAATGGGACTATATCAAACTAAAAAGCATCTGCACAGCTAAAGACAATAATAACAGAATAAAAAGACAAACTACACAATGGGAGAACATATTTGACAATACGTCTGATAAGGGTTTAATAACCAAAATTTATAAAGAACTTGTAAAACTCAACACCAGGAAGACAAACAATCCAATCAAAAATGGGCAAATGAAATGAATCAATACTTCTCCAAAGAGGACATACAGATGACCAACAGGCATATGAAAAATTGCTCAACATCACTAATTATTAGAGAAATGCAAATTAAAACCACAATGAGATGCCACCTCACACCAGTCAGAATGGTGCTCATCAACAAAACAACACAGAATAAGTGCTGGAGAGAATGTGGAAAAAAGGGAACCCTCCTGCACTGCTGGTAGGAATGCAGACTGGTGCAGCCACTGGGGAAAATAGTATGGAGATTCCTCAAAAAATTAAAAATCAAACTGCCTTTTGACCCAGTTATCCCACTCTTAGGAATATACCTCAAGAACACCATAGTACTGTTTCAAAAGGAGAAATGCACCCCCATGTTTATGGTAGTATTGTTCACAATAGCGCAGATCTGGAAACAGCCCAAGTGTCCGTAAGTGGATGAGTGGATTAAAAAGCTTTGGCACATATATACTATGGAATACTACTCAGCCATAGAAATGATGACATCGGATCATTTACAACAACATGGATGGACCTTGATAACATTATACTGAGTGAAATAAATCAGAAAAAACTAAGAACTATATGATTCCATACATAGGTGGGACATAAAAACAAGACTCAAAGTCATGGACAAGAGTGTGGTGGTTACAGGGTGGGGGGGAAGAGGGATGGGGTGCAGGGAGGAGAGGGGCACAAAGAAAACCAAATAGAAGGTGACAGAAGACGATTTGACTTGGGATGATGGGAATGCAGCATAATCAAATGTCAAAATAACCTGGAGATGTTTTCTCTGAACATATGCCTAGAAATGGTAAGTCAGGTCAGCAAGATTTCAGGATATAAGATCAACAATAAAAAAAGCAATTGTGTTTCTAGATACCAGTTACAAACATTTGAAAACCAAAATCAAAAGACAATACCCACTTACAACTGCAAATGCTCCAATTGCAATGATATACAGAGGTATACAATTAATAATACATATACAGGACTGGCATACTGAAAACTATACAATTCTGTTCAAAGAAGTCAAAGAGGACCTAGATCAATGAAGAGTCATACCGTGCTGGTGGACTGAAGACTCAAAATGATCAAGACGTCAATTCTACAAAAGTTAATCTATAGCTTTAATGCAATTCCTACCTAAACCCCAACAACAGCCCTGGCCGGTTGGCTCAGTGGTAGAGCGTCAGCCTGGCGTGCCGGGGTCCTGGGTTCAATTCCTGGCCAGGGTACACAGGAGAAGCGCCCATCTGCTTCTCCACCCCCACCCCCTCTCCTTCCTCTCTGTCTCTCTCTTCCCCTCCTGCAGCCAAGGCTCCATTGGAGCAAAGATGGCCCGGGCGCTGGGGATGGCTCCTTGGCCTCTGCCCCAGGCACTAGAGTGGCTCAGGTCGCAATAGACTGACGCCCCAGAGGGGCAGAGCGTTGCCCCTGGTGGGCGTGCCAGGTGGATCCCGGTAGGGCGCATGCAGGAGTCTGTCTGACTGTCTCTCCCCATTTTCAGCTTCAGAAAAATACAAAAAAAATAAATAAAAAACCCCAACAACAGCCTGACCAGGCGGTGGTGCAGTGGATAGAGCGTCTGACTGGGATGTGGAGGACCCAGGTTCGAGACCCTGAGGTTGCCAGTTTGAGCGCGGGCTCATCTGGTTTGAGCAAAAGCTCACTGGCTTGAGCCCAAGGTCGCTGGCTCGAGCAAGGGGTTACTTGGTCTGCTGAAGACCTGCGGTCAAGGCATATATGAGAAAGCAATCAATGAATAACTAAGGTGTTGCAATGCGCAACAAAAAACTGATGATTGATGCTTCTCATCTCTCCGTTCCTGTCTGTCTGTCCCTGTCTATCCCTGTCTCTGACTCTCTTTCTCTGCCTCTGTAAAAAAAAAAAAGAAAAACCCAACAAAGCCTGACCAGGCAGTGGCTCAGTGGATAGAGTGTCAGACTGGGTCACAGAGGACCCAAGTTCGAAACCCCAAGTTCGCCAGCTTGAGCCCAAGGTCACCGGCTTGAGCAAAGGGTCACTGGCTCTGGTATAGCCCCCCAGTCAAGGCACATATGAGAAAGCAATCAATGAATAACTAAGGAGCTGCAACAAAGAACTGATGCTTCTCATCTCTCTCCCTTCCTGTCTGTTCTGTCCCTATCTGTCTCTCTCTCTGTCTCTGTCACAAAAAAATAAATAAATGAATGAAAACCCAACAACAGTTTTTAGACATAGACAAGCTTGTCAAAACATTTATAGGGGGGCTATTCCTGCTTCACATGACATTACCAACCAGCTCCCTGTCCAAGTACATGGAGACACAGTGAGCATGAGCCCAGTTCTCCTCTTGCTCCACACTCTCATGGGCGACCAGAGGAACGTAGAGCAGAGTTCTACTTCTCTGGTTTCAAACAAATCTCCTCCCACCAATCTTTTACTTTACTACTTTAAGTAGTTCCAAAAATGAAACTGAAGAAACCAAAAATTGAAAATGAGATCATTTGCTCTGCACTCAAAATGTGTCAGTTCAGTCATTACAAACTACAGACCCCAATTGACATAAAGACTAAAGAAAAACCAAAGGATTGAACCGCGGATGTCCACACGCTGTGTGGTCGCTCCCTCCACTGGCCCAACCGGCCAGGGCCATGTCTTGGATTTTAAGTTTTAGTTACTATTAAAATGTGTGACAGTCTGAGGCCCTGGTCGGTTGGCTCAGTGGTAGAGCGTCGGCCTGGCGTGCAGAAGTCCCGGGTTCGATTCCCGGCCAGGGCACACAGGAGAAGCACCCATCTGCTTCTCCACCCCTCCCCCTCTCCTTCCTCTCTGTCTCTCTCTTCCCCTCCTGCAGCGAGACTCCATTGGAGCAAAGATGGCCCGGGCGCTGGGGATGGTTCCTTGGCCTCTGCCCCAGGCGCTGGAGTGGCCTCGGAGGGGCAGAGCATCACCCCCTGGTGGGCAGAGCATCACCCCTGGTGGGTGTGCTGGGTGGATCCCGGTCGGGCGCATGCGGGAGTCTGTCTGACTGTCTCTCCCCGTTTCCAGCTTCAGAAAAATACAAAAAAAAATAATGTGTGACAGTCTGATGTTCTAAACCCCTCAAGTCTATAACTGCTGAAATATGTGATTGCTACCTTTCAGACGGTCAACCCTGTCATTTGAAGAAATAAACTTTTTCAAATGTTTTAAAACAATGAATTTCCTCAGAGACACTCAAAACATTCCTACTTCCCACTGTTCTATCCTGATTTACACATGTCCCCAAATGTTATGACTACTCAATCTGATTTTTTACATTTTAAATTATAATTGTCCATTATACTATACAAATTATCTAAGATGAGTGGTATGTATTTTCCATTTTGCTACTTTGCATATTATCTAAGAAGAGTTAGAAGAACACTAGACTCTGGGTTTTAATCTTAAGCTCCACTACTACCAAGCTTGGGTGTGGCCTTCACATTTAGCAAACGATGGGGCATTCAGCATATTACTCTTCTTTAGTTTTACTGAACAATCTGAGAAAAATAAAGGCAACTAATACTATCTGCCCTATCCTAGCACAGGTTACTGGTAAGAATCAAATAAGATAATAAATTTAGAAGGGCTTAGTAAATTATAAGTCATTAATGTAAGATATTAGTATCTAAACAGAAAAAATTAAAGTTACATTGTTAAACAGGCAAACAAGGCCCTGGCCAGGTAGCTCAGTTGGTTAGAGCATTGTTCCAATACACCAAGGCTGTGATTTCAATCCCCCATCAGAGCACATACAAGAATCAACCAATAAATGCATAAATAAGTGGAACAACAAATCTCTCTGTGTCTCTCTTTTTCCTGCCGTTCCTCTCTCTCTAAAATGAATTGTAAAAAAAAAAAAGGGCAAACCAGCATATCTATTAGATGTATAGCAACCAATGCTACATTATCTCTATTGGCTTTTTCCAAAGAAGTTTAAGAAGTAATTAATTTAGTATATCCTAATAATTTTCATACCTGGCATAACAAAACACTTCCACATGCTGAATGGTTCTGTCCACCTTGCTAAGAGCAATGGCTTCTTCACTTTCAAGGATCTGTTCTTGCCAGGCTGCACTTTCATTAACAACGTCGCTCTTTTCCTAAACAAAATACAGGTGAGAAATTTCAATTATTTGAACAATGTGAACCTCTCCTGTTCTGAGAAAATCTGTATGTTTATAAATTCACGCTTTTCCCTTCATCCCATTAACCTCAAAGAGGGATAGCATGTTTGTCACCGAAGGGACTCCAGCAGCAGTCTACCAACTTCGAAGAAAGGAAAGGAAAACAACGTATAAACTCTAACCTAGCAAAAGCTAGGTCTGGTTTACAGATTTCTATCAGGATATTTGTTTGATATTTTGATGTAGTCATTTGACAGCTGTTTTGACATTGCTTAAAAGCTAGGACTACTAATGCTCCATCTGCTAAGACTCAAGCTTCTCTGTTCCAATTATTACTTGTTAATAATCAAGTGTTTACATTTTGTTGCCAAAATTGCAGCTTCAAAATTATTTCCTTCTCCTTACTCTCGGATCCTTGAAGAGTAATCACTAACTATGTCAAATATTGAATAAATGTAAACATGTTTTTTGAAAAGGACTCAGCTCAACATAACTAAGGACTTCAGTAATCAATAATAACCAACCCCTTACTATTTTGTATTCTGAAAGACAATCAAAACAAGAAAGTATAATAAATAATATAAATTATCACTAAAGATTGAAAGTGATCCTTTAAATTTTTTGATAATTCATACTTGCTGTTCATGGAGAAAGTTATGATACAGCAATGTTTGAATACAGGGAATTTTTTTTTTTTTGTATTTTTCTGAAGCTAGAAACCAGGAGAGACAGTCAGACAGACTCCCGCATGAGCCTGACTGGGATCCACCTGGCACGCCCACCAAGGGGCGATGCTCTGCCCACCAGGGGGCGATTCTCTGCCCCTCCGGGGCGCCGCTCTGCCGGGACCAGAGCCACTCTAGCGCCTGGGGCAGAGGCCAAGGAGCCATCCCCAGCACCCAGGCCATCTTTGCTCCAATGGAGCCTCAGCTGCGGGAGGGGAAGAGAGAGACAGAGAGAAAGGAGAGGGGGAGGGTGGAGAAGCAGATGGGCGCTTCTCCTGTGTGCTCTGGCCGGGAATAGAACCCGGGACTTCTACACGCCAGGCCGATGCTCTACCACTGAGCCAACCGGCCAGGGCCCTGAATACAGGGAATTTTTGAAGATGTCAAAACATACCTTTCCCAAATGTCATGGATCAAATTTTAATCTGTTTAAAAATTTAATCTATTTGATAAGTATCTCTCAGAGAAAAAAAGTTTATAAAATATATTATATATACCCAGAGAATGAGTAGTGAAATATAACTGTCATACTCTTTGTTCTAAGTAAATGTACCTCAGAAAATTTCCAAATTTACCGATTTGACAGAGTATGGCAATAGTTTTTCTAAGTTTCATTGTGGCCCTAGCCTGTTGGCTTAGTGGTAGAACATCGGCCTAGAGCAGTGGTTCTCAAACTTTTTAAAGTCAGGACGCATTTTAAATCCTACAAATAATTGTAGGTGCATCATATACAAATTTCTGAGAAATATGCTATAATAATTAAGTCAAATATTAAAGAAAAATAATATAAAGTCCAAGCGTGCTTTTATGGTAATTAAACAAAATAAATACAACAAAATTAAATTTATTCTGACATTAAGAAAACATTTTTACGTTACATTTTTTGAGTTACGCTTTTTAGAATTCGTAAAAAAGAGGTTAAAAAAAAACAAAATGACAAAAAAGTTATCTTTTTATATATATATATATATAGATAGATAGATAGATAGATAGATAGATTCATTCTTTTTTTTTATTCATTTTAGAGAGGAGAGGGAGAGAGAGAGAAAGAAGAAACAGAGAGAGAGAAGTGGGGGAGGAGCTGGAAGCATCAACTCCCATATGTACCTTGACCAGGCAAGCCCAGGGTTTCAATCCGGCGACCTCAGCATTTCCAGGTCGACGCTTTATCCACTGTGCCACCACAGATCAGGCTATAGATTCATTCTTAGTAAGATTTAGTAAATTCAGCAGATCCCAGTGAAAATGTGTTTTCTCATTCTTGTATTTCTGAGAAACATGAGCCTGATGTGTCCTAGCGTTCTTCAATGTTTGGGCATATATTTGAAAGGCAAACTCTCATTTCCTCATCAATACATTGAAGAATTCCTCTCTTTTTACTCTTAATTGTGTTGAGTGCAGAAAACTCCCACCATACATATCATCTTAACTTTACACCAAACAAAAGATAGAAGAAACTTGCCTCCATTCTTTCCAGGGAACATGGAGGATAGTGTAAACAATCCAGCACCACAGCTTAACAGCCTTTTGCAACCTAATCAGGCAAGTGAGGTGGGGGGTTGTGTAGACTCTCAGCTTACAACCAATTCCCCACACCTCTGTCCCCCAAAAATCTAAACTCCAAAAACCCTGTTGGTTTTTTGGTCCCTAACAGGCACATATTTCTCTGGAATACCATAGGGTGCACCTGGAAATCTTTTAAGGCGCACCAGTGTGCCCTGGCTCACACTTTGAGAACCACTGGCCTAGTATATGGATGTCCCAGGTTCAATTTCTAGTCAGGGCACACAAGAGAGTAGATCATCTGCTCATCTGCTTCATCCCCTCCCTCTTCACTTCCCCATCCTCCCTCTCTCTCTCTTTTCCCCTCTTGCAGCCATGGCTTGATTGGTTTGATCAAGCTGGCACCAGGGACTAAGAATGGATCCGTGGAGCCTCTGCCTCAGGTACCAAAACTAGCTCGGTTGCCAAGCAACAGTCCAAGATGGGCAGAGCATCACCAGTAAGGAGCTTACGAGGTAGAACCTGGTCAGGGTGCATGCAGGAGTCTGTCTCTCTGCCTCCCGTCTTCTCACTTCAGAAAAATGTTTCCTTGTCTTACAGTATGGTCATTACCAGGGGAAAGGGAAAAAACGTTGGGGAGGTAGTAGAGTACAAAGGGGGTCAATGTCTAGTGATGGAGATGATCTGACTTTGGGTGGTGGGCACATAACGCAATATACAGATCATGTATCGCAGAGATGTATACCGGAAACCTATATAATCATATTAACCAATGTCATGTTAACCCCAATAAACAAAAAAATTTCATTGTCTTGAATTTAACATTTTAAACTGAAGAAAAGCAGTGGCAGGCAGCTCTTATAATCAAGTGTGATTATTAAGTAGTCCTAAACATCTCAACGCCAAGAGAAGTGAAGGTGAGTTAAAGGAACTGTGATCGTGCAAACATGGGGTTACTGGCCTGCGAATAGAGCTGGGGGCCAGGTACAGAGACTGAGGCAGAAAAGGACATGGTGGCCACATCAAATATTTTTGGTGTAATAAATCTAACTCAATACTAAATTTATTATTTTTAAAATCCCTTCACTCACCAAAAGTTTTCCACTCAGACAAGCCCAGGTTTTTCGTTGTTGTTTTAAAAATCTAGATTAAATTTTCTCATGGAAGTATTTAGTAGTAAATACGCCTCAACATCAGGCGACTCGCACATATACTTCCCAAGAATTAAGTTCAAAATAGGGTTTCTGATAAAGTTAAATATATGAATACTTAAGGCAAATAGATAAAACATTTTAATGTCTCCTTTAGCTTGTTTCTCCATACTCTCACTTCTATGCAACAATATTATTCAAACTGAACCTTCACTGCCTCCTCAACATCAACGTCTTTGTCATGACTAGAAGCACTTTTTGGGTCATGTGCATCATAAAACTAATCAGTACAACTACAATGCTTAGTGTGGTGCTTAGCACATGGTAAGTACTTATGAAGTCTTAGCTGTATTATTTTAGTTAATACAATTTCCTAGTGTATAGCATCCTCCTTTCTGAACTGCCTAGATTCTTTTTTAAAGATTTTATTTTTAGTTGATTTTTAATTGATTTTTTTTGGGGTGACAGTAGTTAATATAATTATACAGGTTTCTTTGAAGATATAGCAGTTTCTGATTCCATCATCACATGTCATGATGCTCTCTGCAGGAATTTCATTTCAAGCGACATACAACATTTATCTAAAATTAGAACAGCTTTTTCTTTAAAGCTGTCTCATAATAATTGACAAACTCTATGACATAACCAACCCGTCCCCATTATTATTCTTTAAATAAGCTCTAAAAAACTTCTTTACAGTGATATACAACAGAATAGTGAGATCCTACCCTTGGGGGAAAAATTATTAAATTTATATTAACCCTTTCAGTAGCACAAAAGTTCATGTATGTCCGCATGCCTCCTGACCATTCAGAGTACAATCGATTTATTTTGGTTTTTTTTTTTTTTTTTTCTGAAGCTGGAAACTGGGAGAGACAGTCAGACAGACTCCCACATGCGCCTGACCAGGATCCACCCGGCACGCCCACCAGGGGCGATGCTCTGCCCCTCCGGGGCGTCGCTCTGCCCCGACCAGAGCCACTCTAGCGCCTGGGGCAGAGGCCAAGGAGCCATCCCCAGCACCCGGGCCATCTTTGCTCCAATGGAGCCTCAGCTGCGGGAAGGGAAGAGCGAGACAGAGAGGAAGGAGGGGGAGGGGGTGGAGAAGCAAATGGGCGCTTCTCCTATGTGCCCTGGCCGGGAATCAAACCCGGGTCCCCCGCACGCCAGGCCGATGCTCTACTGCTGAGCCAACCGGCCAGGGCCCAATCGATTTATTTTAAAAATGTGTAAGGCAAGATTTTAAAAAGGCAAATGTATGTTCTTCTTGTTTCCATAAATTAGTTATCAAACAAATATGATTTTAAGTTAATAAAACTGGAACTAATTTCATTTTTTGAAAAAATACGCCTGGGGGTCAGTCAGCATGAAAAAAACTCACTATCAAAGGGTTAAATTATTTTCCTTGCTTTTTGTTTTTGCTGATTCAGTCAGGTGAAACACTTTTAAAATTATGCAAAAGCAATAATGACTGAGATCATTACAAATGAATGTATCTTCCCCAGAAAGTGAGTTATTTTACTAAAATAAACTAACTGAAAGGACAACTAGTATAGCTGAGACTTTATGAGAAGTGAAATATTTTTTCTGAAAAACTATTTTGGGGAAAAAACTTGCCTTGTACTTGGACACATCAAATAATTACAAAATGGTATCAAATATATAGGGTCTATTCTTTAGCCAACATATCTATTTATATTTAAAAAGTGATATCTATATTTTGAAGGCACTGGAAAAATAGTAGCTGAAATGGTGACTGGATAATTTTTAAGGATATAAAATTAGGTATTGGCCCTGGCTGGTTGGCTCAGAGGTAGAGCTTCGGCCAGGCATGTGAAAGTCCTGGGTTCAATTCCTAGCCAGGGCATACAGGAGAGGTGCCCACCTGCTTTTCCACCCTTCCCTCTCTCCTTTCTCTCTCTCTCTTTTCCTCCACAGCCAAGGTTCCATTGGAGCAAGTTGGCCCAAGCGCTGAGGATGGCTCTATGGCCTCTGCCTCAGGTGCTAGAATGGCTCTGGCTGCAACAGAGCAATGCCCCAGATGGGCCGAGCATCACCCCCTGGTGGGCATGCCAGGTGGATCCCAGTCGGGCACATGCGGGAGTCTGTCTCTCTGTCTCCCCACTTCCCACTTTGGAAAAATACGAGGAAAAAAAAGTAATAAATACATAAATAAATAAAAATTAATTCTATATTACAGAGGTACTAATTCTATATTACAGATGGAGACTAGGGTTTTCTTCAAGTCTGTGATACACATTAAAACCTCGTAGATTAAAAAAGTAGATAAGAACTTTACCTGGTATTCTTTTATCCAGGACAACAGTCCTGAAAAGCTAAAACTGGCCCAATTTCCTCCATAGTAGCTTTTTCTGTAATGAAAATAAATAAAGAAATACATAAGAGTGAAGAAAAAGGTATACAAATCGAATCACCAATCTTTATCTGCAATCCATCCATTACCCTTCAATGCATTCAATACTGCTACCTCAAAGCTCAAAAGCACACATACTGGGATGTTGAGATTAGAGGAAATAGTAGGCTGAAATAAAGAGAAGTGGGTTTCTTAGATCCCTAAGGTAACTTTTCATTGTCTAAGGAGTTAAAAATTTCTTTGGCCTCTTTTTTTTTTTTTTCTTATGTGAGAGGAGAAAAGATATAGTGAAGCAGACTCCCGCATGTGCCCTGATGGGGATTCACCCGGCAACCCCATCTGGGCTGATGCTTGAGTACCAAGCTATTTTTACTACCTGAGGCTGTCATGCTCTGACAGAGTTATCCTCAGCAGCCAGGGCCACGCTCGAAACAATCAAGTCACTGGCTGCGGGGAGAGGAAGACAGAGAAGGGAGAGAGAGAGGGGGGAAGAGGCAGATGGTCATTTCTCCTGTGTGCCCTGACCGGGCATTGAACCCTGGATGTTCATACACTGGACAGATGCTCTATCTACTGAGACACCAGCCCAAAACCTCTCTGACCTCTTTATAGAGATTTTACCACTGGTCATATGATTGTTCCCAGGTTGCTATGGGCACTGAGCAGATAAACATGAACAAATCTGCCTCCTGGGTTAACAGAAATGGGTGGGAAGGAAACCTGGCAGATTGCCAAGAAAACCACTGGAAAAACTGCTGACTTTTCTGTAAATAGTTAAATACTTACTGCCATGACCAGTACTCCAAAATCCACTTCCCACACACAAAAATGTATGTGTGTGTATGTGTATACACGTACTGTGTGCATGCAAACACACATACACACATTCATAACGGGCTACTGTGAATCTAGTGGAAGGCCCTGTGCTATTAGCCGTCAGGGCCACAAATAAAAGTAGATCTGGGGTACAATTTTTCACATCAAAACTTGTAAGTATAAGAAGAATAATATCCCCACATATAACTGAGTGAACCATTATTCTTCATTCTACAGTCCAGTGAAGATCACTGTTTTAGAGAACCCTGAGGTCTCCTAACTAGAATCAGAAGCTTGTAGACACTGGACTTCTGATTAATGTCTTAAGTAGGAGATGTTTTCAGTGAGAGGAGGGGACATAGAGAAACAGATTTCTGCATACACCCAGACTGGGATCCACCTGGCAACCTCTGTCTGGGGCCAACGCTCAGATCAACCAAGTTAGTAACACTTAAACCAACCAAGCCACTAGCTGTGGGAGGGGAAGAAGAAAAGAAGGGGGAGAGGGAGAGGGAAAGGAACAGATGGTCGCTTCTCATGTGTGCCCTGACCGGGAATCAAAACAGGATGTCCATATGCCAGGCCAATGCTCTACCACTGAGCCAACCAGCCAGGGCCTAAGTAGATTTTTGGCAACAGGCAGTCTCTAACTCAGCACTACATAGTGGGCTTCCCAATCCTTGCAAAATTCTTCATGTTTATTGATTCTTTGAACAATTAGCCCCAAAGTACAATCAATCCACCTATAACACGATCCACTCTGGTTCTGCAATGGGTAAAATTCTTGGTTTTGTTTTCATTTCCATTTTTGCTTCATTGTCTCTTCCTCTAATGAAACAAAAATCTATAAAAGCGCTTTCAAAAATTAAACACAACTGGCCCTGGCCAGTTGGCTCAGTGGATAGAGCATCAGCTCAGCATGTGGAAGTCCCGGATTCGATCCCTAGTCAGGGCAGACAGGAGAAGTGGCCATCTGCTTCTCTCTACTTCTTCCCCTGCTTTCCCTCTTCCTCTCCCACAGCTAATGGCTCAGCTGGTCCCAGAGTCCGCCTCGGGGCACTGAGGATAGCTCAGTTGATTCGAGCATCGACCCCAGACCAGGGTTGCTAGGTGGATTCCAGTCGAGGTGCATGCAGGAGTCTATCTTCCCTCCTCTCACTTAAAAAAATTTAAACATAACTAAAACCTTTAATATGGTATCCAAAATTATTCAACCATAATGGTACTAAAAATCTTTTCAAAATTCTGATATACTTTTTCTCAATCAATTGTTGACATGGATCTGAAGAAGAGTCAGTTTTTATTTTGTCTATGTTGAATATTCTAGTGAAATTAAGATTAAGTACGTTTCAGGTGTACATTTCTATGACACATAATCTTTATATTAAATTGTATGACTACTACCCAAAGTCAAATAATCTTCCATCACCATATATTTGAATTCGTTTACCCTTTGGTAAAATTTTAAAAAATGAATACACCAATTTGTAAGTAATAAATATACATCCAAAATGTGACATTAAGGGGAAATGAAGGTTTTTGAGACAAGACACAAAAAGTAATAAGATTGATTCTGAGAAATTAGAATCAAACAAAATGAAAAACTTCTCCACAAAATATATCATTTAAAAAATGAATAAGTTAGGCACAAACTAGGAGAAAATATTCATATAAAATATCTAAAGACTGTTTTCCAGGATATGTAAATAACTCTTTCAACTTAATAAAAAGACAAATATTCAAATCTTAAAATGGACAAAGGATTTGAACTGATTTCACAGAAAGGAGATAAATGTGATTAATGAACACATGAAAAGGGGCTGAACATTATTAGTCATTAGTTAAGTACATATTAAAATAAGCACTTAAAATGAGCATAATACAATATACACACATCCACCAGAATAGTTAAATTTAAAAAGACTGACAATAGCAGGTGTTGATGTGAATGACCAAGATGCTCATCGATTTTGGTGGAAGTATAAAACGGTGCACTTCAGAAAAAATGTCTGGCAGTTTCTTAAAAAACCAAACATACACCAACCCTATGATTCAGTAATTCTATTCCTAGGTGTTTATACACAAGCAAAGCAAAGCACTTTTATTTATTAATAGTTCCAAACCGGTAACAGGTGAAGTAGTCATCAATAGGGAGGAGTAAATGAGCAGCGATAAATTCACAGGACGGACATTATTCACCAATGAAAGGAAATAAACTATCAATACACACAACTACGGAGATGAATCTCAAAAGCATGACCCTGAGTGACGGAAGCTTTACCGAAAATAAGTATATTCTGCAAGATTCCATTCACGTAAAGTTCTAGAAGAAGCTAAATTAATAAATATATGATGAAAAATACCCAAGAATGGCTGTCTTTGAAGGTGGGAGTAAGGGCAGGACTTGAAGAGGCATAAGGGAACTTTATGGAGTGACTGCAATGTTCTTTATCTTTTTTTTTCTTTTTTCTTTAAATTTCATTTATTCATTTTAGAGAGGAGAGAGAGAAGGTGGGGAGGAGCAGGAAGCATCAACTCTCATATATTCCTTGACCAGCAAGTCCAGGTTTCAAACCAGCGACCTCAGCGTTCCAGGTTGACGCTTTACCCACTGCGCCACCACAGGTCAGGCTGTTCTTTGTCTTGATAAATTTCTTAGTTAGAGAAGTGCATGCATTTGCCAAAATTTATTACATAACACACTTAAGATCTGTACATTTCACTCGTGTAATTTTATCTTGAAGAAAGAACCATAAATAAATTCTAAACTCTAGTTAATGATAGTGAACACTGAAGTGTTCCCGACTGAAGGTACTGGATGTACGCAACTTACTTTCAAATACATAAAATAGTAAGATGGAAAAATGGATGAACAGAAAAATGAATACATGGATAGGTAATAAAGCAAATACAGCAAAATGTTAATTGTAGAATCTAGGTGGCAGATATATAGGTGTTCATAATATAATTTTTTCAACTTTTCTTTATGTCTGAAAATTATCATAATAAAATGTTCAAAAAAGCAAAATTAATCTAATGTGAATTTTCAAACACTGAACATGATGTATCAATTTCCAAGGTATTTTCTACTAATATCAAAAGCCTAAATAACTCTAAGAGGGGCCATATTGCTGTTTCTTTCCATTATTAAGTGACCTGAGGTCGGTTCATGGTCAAAATCCATTTTTCTCCCCTATACTTGGTCATATGGTGTTTGACAGAGCTAATTGGTTCTACTATTTTTCCATGCAGCGCCCATTTTCAACTTTTCCTGTTGCTGTGCTCTTAACATCAGCATCTGGTGATCTCATCCAATTACATATGTAAAAAGAGAAACGTGGTTTTCATTATTGTGGTCTTTCTGACAAAAGACGGCAACATAATTATTAATAAACTCACTATAAGACCAACACAGATTTTGTTGAAATTCATTTTGGTATTTACATGGTTCTAAATGTGCCTTATAATATCCCTTAAAGAGAAAGCCAAAGACTCTAGGTATCAGAATCAATATGACAATAAAAGAAAAAAATCAATATAACATTCTAATAAGCTCTCTATAACATTATTGCAACAGAAACAACATAAAGAGCACCAAATATTTCTTACATTGTACCTTTAAAGATACAGCTTCAGAAGTCTGACATTCAATTTGCAAAATACTATTTCTATTATCTTTAGAAATGTTTCTGTAGAGAATAACAATGCTAGGTTACTGATTTCATTTCTAAGATTCCATAGATACAATTTATTTTAAAGATAAAGTAAAAACTTCCTGACCAAAAAAAAAAAAAAAGAGAGAGAGAAAAGAGGACTGGAACATTTTCTGCCAATTTTGTGTCAAAACTGCCTCTGTACATCAAGTAAAGGAAAAAAGTAGTTTATGATGAAGGATGATGTTTATCTCTATTGCCAGGAATACTGTTTTATATGATGAAAATCAACTTCCATAAAACTAGAATCTCTTTGTGGAACTTGAGTATTCAAAGTAGTTAAACAGCAAACAATAAAAATCATTTCTAAAGCCCTCTCATCTTCACGATGGGAGAGTGACTAACATTTTAGATATTTGTATTTTCAAAGATAGAAAAGCCCAATAAACATAATACTGATGTGTAAGTCTCCACCATGTGCAGTGCCAACTTTGAAACTATAGAAAACACAGTGTTAATATTCCTCAAGTTTTACAAAGCTAATTCAGAGTATCACCTACGTTCTTCCAGATGCAGAAAGGAAATGAGTTATGTAAGTAATCACCATTAACACTTAACCAACAAAATAGCAGAACAAAACTAGTATTAAAACAGTAACAAGAGGCCTGACTTGTGGTGGCACAGTGGATAAAGCATCAACCTGGAAACGCTGAGGTTGCAGGTTCAAAACTCTGGGCTTGCCTGGTCAAGGCACATATGGGAGTTGATGCTTCCTGCTCCTCCCCTCCTCTCTCTCTCTCTCTCTCTCTCTCCACTCTATAATGAATAAATAAAATCTTAAAAAAAAAACAGTAACAAGAGACTTTGCATCCTTACACAGTGTTTAATGTTAAAGCAACATCACTTTCCTTAATGTCTCCTACCAGAAAATAAACACATTACAGGTGGACATAAAGTTAAACAGTATGAGAAGGCTGCACGTTAAACCTATTAATTAAACCTGTTTCTTAAATCCTTTAACAATCTTCTTTTCCACTGTGCGTCTTAATTACAATTCAGTATTTAATATTCAGCAAGAGCCACAGCTATATAATGTTAAACGACAGCCCATACTGGGAAAAGGCTTAGTAAGGAAGAACAAGAACACAGACAAAAGACAGAGCTATGGACATTCAGGCACATTCATCTGGGAATCATTTTTAATTATTCAGAAACCCAGGAGTTGAAAATGTTTTCAGGCAGGTAGCTGATGCGGTCCAAGTGCACTCAATGGAAAAGGAAAGCAACACGGTTCAAGCTCTAGCCCCCTCATTCTATAGTCACTGCTCTGACACTTTTCCTAGTAGAGGTGTTAACCCCTTTCTCAAAATAGTTTGAATTTTTAATTTTCAAAGCTGTTTCTATTATTTTCACACGAGTTCTTCCCTGACAATAGGGGAATGGCAGAATTGCAATGGAAACTCAGTTTCCCTGAACCCTGGTCCTGTCTACTGTGACGTCAGCAACTCCAAACTTCTAAGCAGACGTGACATAGCCCTCATGATATCATAGGGGAGCTGTGGTCCAATGAGGCCAAATTGAGAGAGAATAGCGCCTGGACCTGATGACTAAACTCACCTTTTCCAAAATATACCTCGTCAATAGCATGGGCTGTTATTGGGTGTTCCAAGAAAAAAAAAGGTACAATGACAAAATAATAAGTTTGGAAAATGCTAGGTTTAAAAAATAAATCACGCCTGACCTGTGGTGGTGCAGTGGATAAAGCGTCAACCTGGAAACACTGAGGTTGCCAGTTTGAAACCCTGGCTTGCCTGGTCAAGGCACATATGGGAGTTGATGCTTCCTGCTCCTCCCCCTTCTCTCTCTCTTTCTCTCTCTCTCCCCCCCTAAAAAATAAATAAATAAAAATTAAAGAAAAAAAATTGCATTTCTTTAAAAAAAAAATAAATCACCACCACCACCACCAAAAAAAAAAAAATGGTTTAGGGTAGAGTTCAGTACTATTAAATATGTTAATATCTATTCTTTCTAAGAACAAATTCAGTTGAACAATAAGCAATTCTTTTTTTTTTGAAAAAGCATTTAGAGGGATTCAAGTTCAAAAGAATATATTTTGAGAAATGCTAGCTTCATTCATGTTAAGGAAAGGAAAAAACAGAACTCTATATATGCTGACCTTGTCATTTTCCATTCATTATCTCACTTAATCTTCACAAGAATCCTGAGAGATTGGTGCTACAATTATTCCCATTTTAAAGTTAGAGTTAGAAAAAGAAATACTAAAACCATCTGTGAAATTGAGTATCTTGTTTAACTCCCTCAGCTAGGAAATGGTGAAGCCCAGCTGTAAGCCCAGGGCATATCAGTACATAACACTCTCTCTTAACATGCACAGATCAGAATATTTAAAATTATAAACATAAGTACATAATATGGACCCTGGAATTCGACTTAGACTAAAGGCAATGGAAGGAAGTTGAATTTTCGTTTTGCTTCAGCAATTCATCTAGATAACAAAAATGCGATAATAACTTCATGACTACATCTACTGTAATGATATAGCTGGAGAGCCAATTTCCATCTAAAATACAACCAACATTATCTTATGTCTCATATTTAATGTGCACAAGCCTCTTTTTGTATAAGGTAGTGTTGTAAAGTAACTAAATCCACAAATCCGCGGGTGTTCGTAGAGGCATGTAGTCCAAGTAAATTTTTGGAAAGTTTTATTAAAGGAAGAAATTTATTAAATATGCCGGCCACATATGGCTGACACAGGGCAACAGACTCAAATTGTGAAGCCCCCAAAAACAGTTCAGGGGCTGTTTATATACTCTTAATTATACATGGGAGGGGAGAAAACCTGACATCATGGCATAAATTTATATCTTTTGTTTAGAGATACATATATTAACTACATGCTTTCAGGAGGGGAGGGGTAGTTTCCATAGAGACAGATGCCTGTAAATGGTTCATCAGTATAAGAAAAGATTTTAATTTAATCTTTTCTTCCTGTACCTGGCTAGCTATTCACCCTTCCTCCCATAGGTATGGGGAAGGTCAGGGAATCCAAGTCTCCTTTCTCTTCTGCATTTACAACAAAATGCCATTGGCCATCTTAGTTTTGATGCTAATCACACAAGCATAGAAATCACACTTATAAAATCTTTCTGCACGCTTAGCCCAAATTAATAAAATGTTCTTTAAACTTCCTAAAATATTAATATTAATTCTGTAGCTTTTGGCACTTTACAACAGTAGGAGTGGAAAAATAACAGTGTAGCAAATCTACTAATATTATTTGCCAGCTATTGTTCAGTACAATACAGGATGTGCCTTAAAGAGGTGCTATTCTATTCCAATTTGGTTGGAGTGCTACAAGGAATCATAACGCGTTTCTATCTTCCTGGATGCCAAATAATGGAACAGGCCAGGGGATACACTGGACTAGGTCTTGCCACAAATTCTCCTTTACGAAAAACTCCACATACCTCACACAAAAGCAAGCTGAGCTCCCTTCGCCTTCCACTCATTCCAAGATCAAGAAGGGCAGGCATCCTCAGCGGAGTATGCAGATGCAATTCTAAAGCTAGGGAGGAAGCCCAGGCCCTTACTTGGTTTTAAAAGAGAGTCCCATGCGGCTACTGGAAGTTGCTTTGGCAATCAGATCAGCCTCTCAGAATGAAGCAGGCTGTGTTCCCAGTCGCGGGGGCTGGAGAGAGACTGTCTGCATTTGAGTTATTAGTCAGTCAACACTAGTCTACGCATTCAAATCCATTTTTAGACAGCTAAGCCAGGTAATATACAAAGGTTGTTCTCAATTCTTGTTTTCCTCGGTGATCTCATCTACTCCTACGGACTCAATTATTGCTTCTCTGCTGGTGACTCACAAATTGCTATCTCCAATCTAGACTGCTCTGGTGAGCTATTTCAGGGCTGAAAATATGTATTATGAGTCATCAGCTTATTTGACATCCACCTTCAATAAATATCTCAGATTAACTTTAGTCTCTAACATGTTCAAGAGACAAATTTATCATGTCACCCAGCCCCAGCTTGGTTTGTGTCTCAGTTTCCCTATTTCAATAAATACCAACCCCATTCTTACAGCTGCCCATGCTAAAAATGCTTGAACTCACTCATTGGTCCTTCCTCAGGTTTCAACCTCAGATAATTTCTCCAACCCGTTCTATCTTTGCCTTCCCTCCCACTGCTGCCTTTTTTCAGGCCTGATCTCTCATCCCCTTTATTCATTCACCTCCTCAAAGGTTTTCCTGCCTCTAGTTCCTGCCCTTTCACCCTAACCTCCACGTTACCACCATTGTGATCAGTCCTCGGCACACCACATTACACCATCCCTGACTTAAAGATGTTTAATGGCTCACTAATGCCTCCAGAATGGAGTCCAAAATCCTTAGAGTCGCTGCAAGAACCTTGAAAACTTAGTTCCAACTTTGCTCTCCAGCTCCATCTCCAGCCATCACCCATCCCTGCAATGCAGCAAATGCATTCGCCAGAACCGCACACTCAGTATTGCCTGAGTGAGCCAAGCGCCTGCTCGTCTCTGCTTTTATTAACATGATTCTGCTATGCCCTGAACGCTATTCCATCACAAAGCTCATGACGGAATGAGTCAAACCAGTCCAAACTATTCAAGTCCAATATCATCTTCTCTGTAGGGACTTCAGCTCTTCAACATACACTCAGAATGAATTTCTGCTTCTATAGCTCTGCACACACTCCCGGAAGGGTTCTGTCATACCGTCTTGTAAGTAGGCTGCATGAATGTTTCCTCTCACTAGGCTAGGAGCAACTTAAGAGAAGGGCAGTAGTGAATCATTTTGGAACCCTTAATGCATGTGTAAAGCCAGTAGCCACGGCCACCATCACAGCTGACTGGTCCGTGCAGGTTCGCATTTGATTCAGACAGACAGTAATGAAACCACGGAGCCAAGAACTGGTGGGCCATTACCTTTAATCCTAGCTTGCACCCGACGGGCAAGAAATACACACAGTGGGAAAACACTTCCCTTTCCATTCAGGGCTCCCAAAGCCACTGAGTTGTCCGAGTTTCCTAGAATCAAAGGTTTGTACCTCACCAGCCTTATTCACCATCTCCTTCCTTCTCCCTGCACAAACTCTGCACAAACTGGCTTCTCCTTCAGCACTCCGCCATCTTGACTGCTTCTCCTCTCCTCCAGCATGGGCTCCTCTGCCCCATTTTATAGTGTAGAAATCAAAACCTTTAATCCAATATACAAACAAGGAAGTCTCAGATACAAAGTCATTTAGAGTGGGAAAGGCTTACTCTTAAAACTAAGCCTTAGGCTATATTATCCTGCCTGTTTACAGCCTGTCCCCCACACCCAATGCAAACTATAAGTGAGCAAACATATATATCATATTTATAAACTTATTCAACCAACACAGACAACAGGACAGCAAATCCCAGAGGGAAGGGGGAGAGGAATTGGGGGAGGGGGGCAAAGGAGGGGTAATAGGGGACAATGGGGTGGGGATGAGGGTGTTACATTGAGTGGGACACTTGAATCCATGTTAATGCAATAAATTAAAATTAATAAAAATTAAAAAATAAAACAAAATAAGAAATAAAAAATGTTAAATGCACATGTACATTCAATTATCTTTGCCCGGAGTATTCTGTATTGTGGGAAAGCTATGCTAATTCAAATACACTGACTAAAACAAGTCAAAGTTGGTATTAACAGGAGAGAATCTGACATATCATGATTTCTGCAAAGAGCTGTCTTGATCAATCTAGCCGCTGTTTGTGCTCTATGGGAAGAACTCCTCCTTTTGCAAGAACTGTCATTCGTAAATGAAGCGCCTGCCATACAGACTTCAGTGACCGAAAGATAAAATGACATTTGTTTCAAAAACCGTAAAATATTCATAGATCACTTCCAAGGATTTTCTCCCACACAGCCCTCCAAAATAAAGGCTGAGTACATTCCCAATGATTTCAAAGTAAAAGCCTTTTAGTGAATCTGCTCCATTTTGTCAGAGCTCACGGGCAGCACCTCAGCTTTTTAACTGTATCCCATTGGGCCTCACATGGGTGCTGTAAAGTGGGCTGTACAGCAGACCCACTTTACAGTTGAAGAGAACAACCTAAAGTCACAAAGCTAATTGGTGACAGAGTCACAACTTCATCAGGTCTCTCTGACCTCAAGCCCAATAAAGGTTGGTTTGTTATCTTATTGAAAGAACACAGGCTTTGTGGTCAAACGGACCCGACTATAAAATCCTGGTTCTTCCCCTTAATAGACATGTGACATTGGTTAAATTATTTCAATTCTCTGAGTATGCTTCCTTACCTGCAAAAGCAAGGGAATTATAGTTCTTTTAGAGAATTGTTATAAGAATTAAATAACTTAATATTTGGAAAGTGCCTAATACAGTACCAAGCAAATACTCAGTAAACGGTAGCTATTAGTATACTGCTCACAAAAATTAGGGGATATTTTTATAGCTTCATATTCATTTTTTAAATATCCCCTAATTTTTGTGAGCAGGATATCATATCACGTTGTATTTAATAACACAGTGTCTTGAATACTAGAATATGGTTAAGTGTTGGGCAGATAAAATATATTACGCTCACTTTGTTAAAGATGGCGCTGCCACCTGACCTGTGGTGGCGCAGTGGATAAAAGCGTCGACCTGGAAATGCTGAGGTCACCGGATCGAAACCCTGGGCTTGCCTGGTCAAGGCACATATGGGAGTTGATGCTTCCTGCTCCTCCCCCCTTCTCTCTCTCTGTCTCTCTCTCCTCTCTCTCTCTCCTTTCTGAAATAAATAAATAAATAAAAGTCCTTAAAAAAAAAAGATGGCGCTGCCCACATGGAAGCTGGTTGCCCAAGTGATGATATTAGTTGCACTTATGCTTGGAATGGGCGTAATTATATTAATGTGTGTTGGGGGCTGGCTGTGGGCAGGCAGGATCCTTGTAGCCTGGGGCTTGGTTTTAGTACTAAACCTTTCCCACCCTTTTTGATGTGGGGTGGTACAATCCAATCATGCCTCAGATAACTGACTTTGTATTAGAGACTTCCCTATTTTGTACATTGGATTAAAGGTTTGAATTTCTGCACTCTAAAGTGGGGCAGACCAGAGCTTGCTCTCTCTTGGTTCCTGAGATTATCATTAGAGGAGAGAGCAGAGAGGAGAGCAGAGAAAGGCCACGTGGAGGAGGCCAGGAGAAGCAGCCAAGATGGCGGAGTGTTGAAGGAGAAGGCAGTTTGTGCAGAGTTTGTGCAGGGAGAAGGAAGGAGATGGGGAACAGAGGTGAATGAGGCTGGTGAGGTTAGAAACCTTTGATTCTAGGAAACTCGGATAAGTCAGTGGCTTTGTGAGCACTGAGTGTGACTGGGTTTTGGAGCCCAGTGTGTATTTTTACTTGCCCGCCGGGTGCAGGTAGGATTAAAGGCTATGGCCCACCAGTTTTTGGCTCCATGGTTTCTTTACCGGCTGTCCGAATCCAATGCGAACCTGCATGGGCCAGGCTGCTATGATAGTGGCCCTGGCCCTGCCTTCTGGCTTTACAAGTGGGTTTTAGAGTCCAGTGTGTGTTTTTACTTGCCTGCCAGGTGCAAGCTAGGATTAAAGATGATGGCCCACCAGTTCTTGGCTCCATTGTTTCATTACCGACTGTCCGAATCCAATGCGAACCTGCATGGACCAGGTGGCTGTGATGATGGCCGTGGCAACTGCCTTTACAGTAAGCAACTGAAAATCACTTTTACTTATTAATTAGTGCCACAGACATCCTGAAATCTGTCTTTAACATGTGGGGATACAGAAAGGAGAGAACTAGAAAACAATTGATTCTTTGATATTCAGATAAATTTTTCTCACCCTTCCAGGACAGCACTGTTTTCTTTTATCTAAATAGTAAAATATAAAAATAAAAACATCTTCTAAGTGAGATTACATATTCTTTTATTTCCTTATCCCTTTATGATAGTTTAAATCTAAAACCTTTCAAATATTTATATCTGTGAGCAATCTTAGTTGCATATGTGCAAGTATTCTGGTATAAGAGAAAGAGCCATGTTATTTTATTTTTGCTATAAAGAAAACATAAACAGACCTCTATTTCCACAAACTAAAAGCCACTAAAATTAGCTTTACAGTAGAAGTAGCTATTGAATCAAACTGCCTTCTTTTCTCAGAAGCTAAGAATCATAGAACATCTACCACAGAGTACTTTTGTCCTCTCATTACAAAAACAAGGTGTTGGGCAGATAAAATGTATTATGCTCACTTTGTTAAAGATGACATGAGGAGGCCGTCACCCAGGTGATATTAATGTGTGTTGGGGGTGGGCTAAAGGCAGGTAGAATCCTTGTAGCCTGGGGCTTGGTTTTGGGATTAAGCCTTTCCTACCCTTTTTTGATGTGGGGTGGTACAATCCAATCATGCCTCAGAGAAGTGACTTTGTATTAGGGACTTCCCTACTTTGTATATTGGATTAGAGGTTGTGAAGCTACAATATAAAATGGGGGCGGAACGAGAGTTTGCGCTCTTGGTTCCTGAGATTATCATTAGAAGAAAGAGCAGAGGAGAGCAGAGAAAGGCCACGTGGAGGAGGCCAGGAGAAGCAGCCAAGATGGTGGAGTGCTGAGTGAGATGCCAGTTTGTGCAGTTTGTATCTGGGATAAGGAAGGAGATGGGGAACTGAGGAGAATAAGGCTGGTGAGCTAGAAACCTTTGATTCTAGGAAACTCGGATAAGTCAGTGGCTTTGTGAGCACTGAATGTGATTGGGTTTTGGAGCCCAGTGTGTATTTTTGCTTGCCCGCCGAGTGCAAGCTAGGATTAAAGATGACAGCCCATTTGCTTTTGGCTCCTTTGTTTCTTTGCCGACTGTCCGAATCCAATGCGAACCTGCATGGGCCAGGCTGCTCTGATGATGGCCCTGGCCGTGGCTCCTGGCTTTACTCAAGGCATTGGACCTAAATTTTTCACTCAACTCTATATATGCAGAGTTAATTTCCAGAGCAGAAAAATGTCATAAAATTGATTGGACAGACTACTACAGACAGTTTCTGAGCTGACTCAATGAGATAGAGCTTTATTAAGGAGCAAAACATTTGACTCTAATAAAAAATGAAGTAACTCTTCCAATAAAAGGAAAATGATGCTAGCCTCAAAGATCTTCATAGTCTTATACCCATTGTTGGGCAAATGAGTTTGTAAATTTTGTAGTTTTTGAGTTTGCTCACTTTTATTGTTGGAATATGGTGCTAGGCAGCCATGGGTGTGTTTGCCCTCAGAGCAGGGCAGTTGATTGCAAATTGCGAATTGCATTCCTGCTTGGAAGGGGTCACTGTTTTGCTAATGTTTGCTGGAGGAGGGGTTTTCCAGCCAAAAACTTTTAAAAAGTGCAGAGAAGAAGGAGATTGCTGAGGAAGAAGTCATGTTGGCAGGGAAAGAGAAGGTGTGCAGATGGGGAACCAGAGCTGAGGGGCTTGGGGAGCCCTACTGAGACTGGTGAGTGTAAGGTCGGTGGATAATGGGGGATGGTCACGTGGGGAACTCAGACCCGCGAACTTTGGCTAGGACCGCCAACAACCAAGTGCGCCAAAAGAGGCTTCACAGGAACTGTTTGGAAAAAAGCGACTGTCTGCCAGCCAGTGAGATTTCACCACATCATATTAGCCTGACTTCCCTAGAGGGACACCTTTAAATATCTCCCATGCGGTTTAATCCTTGCAACTTCCCTGGCTTCCATCTTACCTCGGGGCCAGGGAACCTTGCCGGGTGGGATGCTCGCTCTGTACTCAGTAAAGCCTTTTGTTATTCCGAACTTGGTTGCTCTGAGCCCAGTTCCTTCCTTCTCGGCGGGGAAAAATACCTTACATTTTGGTGCCAAAACCCAAGAGGAGTAGAAGTCTGCAAGGACCACTCCTCTTCCTCATCCCCTCCGAGAAAGAACCAGGATCTCCAACCTTCCACTCACTTTGGCGCACGGTGCGGTAAGTCCCCTGCCTCCAGCCCTCCTCTCAGTTCTTTCCTCTGAGACTCCCTGTCCGAAACTGTAGCTACGTCAGGGAAGTTTTTCCGTCCGAGTGCGTGTGTACCCGCGGAGATGTCCTGAGCACATCCACTTTACCTTTTCCATCCGTGGCCAGACCTTGAGTTTTTAGGACGTTAATACTCAAATCTGACCACTCCGAGGACTGAGGGCGGCTGTGGGGGCACAGGAATCTCCCTCCCTAAAGAAGAAGAAACTGTTCTTCTTCTCTGCTGTGGCCAGGCCACAGAACCCACTAAATTAACCTCCTGAAGGGACTTTCGGTGTTAACACCCTCACCAATTTATCGCCAAAAAAGCTGGGAACTGATTGGAGATCTCTTACATACACGGCTTCTAATTATTCACGCACCCATCCTTAATCTCTGTACTGCCTGTTCCACTGTGCAGGCCTTTTTCTGGACAGAGAAACCTCACCTAAAACCTCCACTCCTAATCATTCCTTCTCTGCAGACTCCCAACTCTCTCTCCCTCCTGTCTGACCCCTGGGGGCGCCCCTCTCTTGGGACTTTTCTCTGATCCCTCTGCGGACCTCTTTTGTGCTCGGTTCTCTTCCCTCTGAAGGCCCCCTCCCCTCCCTTCACAAAAACTTGTTTCTTATTCACCAGTACCATCTCTTTCTCCTCCCCTGCTGGCCAGGGGCCCCTCCCTTCACTGTGTTCTTAAGCCCCTCCTCCGTCAAGCCATTCTCAGCCTGGCATTGGCTCTTACACTGGTTTTCAGGACGTCCAACCCCAATTTTCTTGCAGGAAGTTCTGGCCCTGTCCTGCCTTTGGCTCCAGCATTTCCTGCAGGATCTGGATGCTGGGCTCCGCATGAATCCTCCTCCTTTTATTCTCAACCCCCAAACCCCTATCCGGAACCTGTGAACATGGCATTTAAAGTTTTTAATGGTCCCAATTAGTAGAAACAGGCCAAGGCTGTTCACCAGGCCCACATGCAGCAGAAGGTGACGCTCCAAAACCCAGCTCTTGTGGCAGCCCTGAGACCGGCAGAGCCACCAGCAGCTTGCTTTAAGTGTGGCAAGCAGGACCACTGGTCCCGGCAGGGCCCCTGCCGGCAGCTGCCCACTGAGCCCAGCCCTGACTGCAAGCAGCCCAGTCACTGGTGGAGTGATTGTCCCTTTGGGCAACAGATTTTTCCTCAGCGCCTCTACGTGGAGGACAAGCCGCCTGAATGGGAAGGCCAATCTAGCCAGGTGGGTGCATCGCTCAAACTCCTAAGACACGGCCTGGACACGGAGAACACAGGGTATGCTGCAACGAATGGGTAAGTCCATATCCTTTCTTGTGGACACAGGGGCTACCTTCTCTGTTTTGCCATCACACTCTGGACCTCTAGTTCCCTCACAGGTCTCGGTTATGGGAATGGATGGGACCCTCTTCCTTTCCCCTTTTTACACCACTCCTCAAGCTTGCCTCAAGCTTGCTTCCTTACAGGACCACTGGCAGTCAGAACCACTGGACTCCATCCATCTCCAGCTCACCAAAAGGCTGGACCCTGCAAATTCCCATATTACTCCCTTTTTTTTTAAATCCTTACAGGACCGCATCCGCGAAGTTTCTCCAGTCACAGCCAGACAGATGTTCCTCCCGACAACCCTCCAAGCCACCACCTTCCAATCTCCCCCTCCCCACGATGCCCCTATTCAGCAGGAAGTAGCCAGACGAATAAACGACGCCCTTTTTTCTATTTAACACAAAAGGTCAGAATGTAAGGTCGGTGGATAATGGGGGATGGTCACTTGGGGAACTCAGACCCGCGAACTTTGGCTAGGACCACCCACAACCAAGCGTGCCAAAAGAGGCTTCACAGGAACCGTTTAGAAAAAGCGACCGTCTGCCAGCCAGTGGGATTTCACCATGTCATGTTAGCTCGACTTCCCTAGAGGGACCCTTTTAAATATCTCCCATGTGGTTTAATCCGTGCAACTTCCCTGGCTTCCATCTTACCTCGGGGCCAGGGAACCTTGCCGGGTGGGATGCGCGCTCTGTACTCAATAAAGCCTTTTGCTATTCCATACTTGGTGTCTCCAGCTGTTCCTTCCTTCTCGGCGGGGAAAAATACCTTACAGTGAGGCCTTTGATTCTATGAGGAACTGGAGAAGGTTCTCCTGGTTGTGGAACCAGAGGATGTGTCCATGCTTTGGGAGTCCTGAGTGAAAGGGAAGTGTTTTCCCTGTGTGGTGTTCATTGGCCAGTGCGAGACTTTAATGAAGGAATGGCCCACCATTTTTGGCTCCACTGTTTCTTTACCATCTGTCCGAATCCAATGGGAACCTGCATGTCAATGGCCATGACAGCCACGACTACTGGCCATACACACATGGTGAGAAGTCAGTAAGAGGTTGTTGTGACCATTCCCACTCCTACCACCCTCCCAGCACAAAACCTAAATTCACTATTCTCCTCATTTCTCTCTAACAAAACTATTGTTCTTCCCTTCACAGGCAGTCTATGTTAAGACTAATCTGGAGGGACCCGAAACATTGAAGACAGGAACAAAGTCCGTCAATTACACATCAAAGCTTTATTGTCTAGCTTGGCCAAGCGGCGGCTACTCCAACAGAAATCTGAGGGAGAGCACGCTGGCCCTTTGTTCTACCTGGTTTTTCTAGCTTTGTAAGTGGGAAGTACAGAAGCAAAAATTGTAATTAGGAGCCCCTTACCACTATTGGTTATAGTCCTATGTCCTTTAACATGATAGGACCATGTTCAATTTGCAAGCCATACATTCTTTTGGAAAAAACAAAATTTACAAGTCAACATAATGGTAGAAAGATGTCGCTTTACATATTAAAAGGCATTCCTATATTTTCTAGTGTTTATCCGCCATCTCTTTGTCCAGAGCCACACACATTAACTATATGCATTCGTATGGGAGAGGTAGTTTCCTGGGGACAAATGCCCGCAAATGGCTCATTACTACAAGAAAAGGTTTATTTTGGCTTTTCTCTTCCTGCACCTAGTTAGCCATTCACCCCTTCCCCACAGGTATGGTGGAATGTCTGGGAATCCATGTTTTCCTTCCCTTCGCATTTACAATACAATGCCAAGCCATCCTGGTTATGCCAATCACACAGTACAGAGACTATTCTCACAATTTCTCTGCACACCTTAACCCAAATTAATAAAATGTTCTTCAAGCCTCTTAAAATATTAATACTAATTCTGTAATTTTTGGTAACTTAGAACACCTGCGGGTGAAGTGGCGCAGTGGCTCCTTAGTCTAGAACATAAAATTTAAGCACATTTAATGCCTACACCCCCCTCTAGGGTCCAAGGTCATCATAAGGGCAGGAATCATGGTCTATCTGTTCACCTCTTATTACTCAGGGGGTAGCACAGCCCATAATTTTATTTGGACTTTACAACTGGTTTCTAATTAGAACACAGGTTTTTTCTTGAGAAATGACAATCATTCTTGACAAATTTTAGTGTCTCCCACCTCAGTGCCAAAACATAACAATGAACAATAAAAGGAGATGTCAATGTCACGTCAATGGTGGAGAAACAGTAAGCTCAGAAAGCACCCTTTGAAATGATGGTCAATCCTATCTCTAAAACTCTTTAGAATCCACTAGGATGAATCTTCCTAATACAAACCTATATGATCTCATTCCATATTGAAAGAGATCATATTTACAAACTATTTGTAAAAAAAATTTTTTTAATTCAATTTATGGGAGTGACCTTGATTAATAAAATGAGACAGGTTTCAGGTGTACAGCTCTATAATACATCGTCAGTATATTACATTACGTGTTCACCACCCAAAGTCAAATCTCCTTCCATCATTCATTAGGACCACAACATAACAAAGATTACAAATATTGTTAAATGTTAAAAGAATGAGCACACACATAGAGGTGCTTATGAGACACTGTGATGGCATAGTTTCCTCTCATCGATTCCATTCATTTCACCCTTTCCCTCATGCATTCATTCCTCTCTCATGAAAGTACCCTTATGGCATCAGCCCAACATGCGAAAGTTCTCGGTTCGATTCCCGGCCAGGGCACACAGGAGAAGTGCCCATCTGCTTCTCCACCCTTCCCCCTCTCCTTTCTCTCTATCTCTCTCTTTCCCTCCCGCAGCCAAGGCTCCGCTGGAGTAAAGTTGGCCCGGTCCCTGAGGACGGCTGCATGGCCTCTGCCTCAGGCACTAGAATGGCTCCAGCCACAATGGAGCAACACCCCAGATGGGCAGAGCATTGCCCCCTGGTGGGCTTGCCAGGTGGATCCTGGTCAGGCACATGCAGGAGTCTGTCTGACTGCCTCCCTGCTTCTCACTTCGGAAAAATACAAAAAAAAAAAAAAAGTCCCCTTATGTTCCCCAGACAGAATATACCACACTAATAGTATCCTCTGGCAGTAGCACATAGGAACGACATGTATATTTTCCATGTATACATGTCTATATACTACATCCAGGGGTCGTCAAACTTTCTATAAAACCGCCCACTTTTGCAGTGCTGGTCAACCTGGTCCCTACCGTGCAACCAAATAGCGCAGCGATTGGCCCATCATGAAAGCTGGAACGCCCACTAGTGGGTGGTAGGGACCAGGTCTACCAGCACTGCAAAAGTGGGCGGTTTTTATAAAAAGTTTGACGACCCCTGATATTGCTTTAGTTTTTATGACAAGCATATGTGTATGTGTATGTACATGTACATGTACATGTATATGTACAAGTATATGATTGGGGGGAAAGAAGATTTTTACTGACAAACAGAAAGAAAATACAACTCCAGAAAAATAACTGTTTACTTCTCTTTATCACAATTTCTAAACAATTCCTAGGCACAATTCCTAACTAGAAAAATAATTAACTCATCAGACCACACAGAAATCCAGTCCAGAAATTTACACACATGTGATAGGAACTGGGGTCCATAACCCCACATGGTAATACTATTGAGACTTACATGCTTTCATGATCAAATTATGAAAGTATAGCAATGTTTGCAACTTTAGAAATAATGACACGGTTATTGTGTAACATAACTCTAAGAAATGATTCAGTGAGCATTGTTTCCAATTTCTCTCATTTACTTTCTCTCCGTGATTGAAGCAGTTATAGTCAGAAAAAAACAGGAACTGTATTATTCCATACGTAGGTGGGACATAATAGTGAAACTAAGAGACATTGATAAGAGTGTGGTGGTTACGGGGGGGAGGGGGGAATGGGGGAGGGATAGGGGGTGGGAGGGGCACAAAGAAAACAAGATAGAAGGTGACAGAGGACAATCTGACTTTGGGTGGTGGGTATGCAACATAATTGAACGACAAGATAACCTGGACTTGTTATCTTTGAATATATGTATCCTGATTTATTGATGTCACCCCATTAAAAAAATAAAATTATAAAAAAAATAAAAAAATAAAAAAAAAAAAAAGTGAAGACTGATAGGAAAAACGACAAAACCAAACAATTTATGATTCAAAAAAACTCCACGGAGACTGTGCAGAGAAACAGTTATTGGTAGAAGTAGACTGTGTTCAAATATAAACTTTTGATCTTGTGCTTGTCCCTTTAGCAACTCAAGTTTAAAGGAACTGCCAATCTCTATATTTTGAATTGAAATTGCTTTTCCAAATCACATCTATTCTTGAAATTTCACATGTCAACAGCTTATTAATATCTACAGTAAAGGCAGTGCTCTGAAAAGAACCACAGATTTTACATTTATTGAGACAGCTGGCATGCAAAAATAGAGCTCTTTGAATTACAATTTAGCAGAAGTTAACTTTAGTTTAAAATCTGTCTACAGAAATTTATGACAACACATCAGTGAAGTGACTATTTTGAATAAGATTAGCTGCTATTAATCATGATGATGCTTGGATAGTGTTTATAAATCAACACTTTGTACTTAGTATTTTATAACAGACCGCAACAGAGACTTCTAGTATCAACATTTAAATGGTAGATAAATGAAAACAGTAGCAGCAGATTAAAGAATTAAGTTTATCTTCATAAAGTCTGAATACAGTGTGTACACAGAAAAAACTTAAAGTGCATTTTTGTCTGCTGTTAGTCTTATAACTTTTGTCTCACTTAATGTTCAATGGTTTGCTTAACCAGGTGGTAGCGCAGTGGATAGAGCGTCAGACTGGAACACGTAGGACCCAGGTTCAAAACCCCGAGGTCACTGGCTTCAGCACAGGCTCATTGGCTTGAGGGAAGGTTTGCTGGCTTGAAGCCCAAGGTCTCTGGCTTGAGCAAGGGGTCACTGGCTCTGCTGTAGCCCCCCACCCCAATCAAGGCACATATGAGAAAGCAGTCGATGAACAACTAAGGAGCTGCAACGAAAAACTGAGATGTCTCATCTCTCTCCCTTCCTGGCTGTCTGTCCCTATCCGTCCTTCTCTCTGACTCTCTATCAAAAAAAAAAAAAAAATCATTTTTTTTTTTACAGGGACAGAGAGTCAGAGAGAGGGATAGATAGGGACAGACAGACAGGAATGGAGAGAGATGAGAAGCATCAATCATTAGTTTTTCATTGCGACAGCTTAGTTGTTCATTAATTGCTTTCTCATATGTGCCTTCACCGCGGGCCTTCAGCAGACTGAGCAACCCCTTGCTCAAGCCAGCAACCTTGAGTCCAAGCTGGTGAGCTTTTTGCTCAAGCCAGATGAGCCCGCACTCAAGCTGACAACCTCAGGGTCTCGAACCTGGGTCCTTCCACATCCCAGTCCGATGCTCTATCCACTGCGTCACCGCCTGGTCAGGCAAAGAATTCAGTATTTTAATGTAAGAAATACTGTAATCAAACTCAGAAAACACCATTCAAAGTTTGTCAGGATGAAATTTTAAGTTCAGGTCACTATTCTATTAGCTAATTATATAAACTGCCCTGCAAAAAAAGTGCATTTTACCTAATTCCTTACCATTACATTTAGTCTTACTGAGGCACAGAAGTTATACAAGCCCAGTAAGTCAAACTGACTTTGTGACAATTTAGACTTTAAGATCATTTTAAAAATATACAAACATGGTAAAATTTTGGGACAGTACCTTTTTTCCAAAATATTAACTATCATATAAATAAAAGCCATATGCATATAGATATCCACATCTTGTGTATAACAGGGAACTGGAAACACCTTTTAATACAGCAGTAGATAACTGTTTAAAAACTGTAGTACAGCCTGACCTGTGGTGGCGCAGTGGAGAAAGCGTCAACCTAGAAACGCTGAGGCTGCTGGTTCAAAACCCTGGGCTTGCTTGGTCAAAGCACATATGGAAGTTGATGCTTCCTGCTCCTCCCCCTTCTCTCTCTCTCTCTCTCTCTCTCTCTCTCTCTCTCTCTCTCTCCTCTTTGAAAAATTAATAAAGTCCTTAAAAAAAAGAAATTAAAATAAACTGTAGTACATTCACAGGAAAAAATACAGCCAGTTACAATTAATTAAAAATCATATATTTTCCCTGGTTTGAGCAAGGGGTTACTCAGTCTGCTGTAGCCCCCCGGTCAAGGCACATACGAGAAAGCAATCATTGAACAACTAAGGTGCTATAATGAAAAATTGATGCTTCTCATTGCTCTCCCTTCCTGTCTGTCTATACCTCTCTGTCTGTCCCCTCTTTCTCACTCTCTCTCTCTTCCAAAAAAATCATATTTTTGATATATTAGAATGTTGTTTAAGTAAAAAAAAATATAATAGCTCTTCTGTAACAACATTTATGTACCTACAGAAAAACGAACTACCTGTCCACCAAAATTTCCCCTTCTCCCCCAACTTGCCATCAAAGTAGGAATGGGTGTCACACCTCCATACAACCATTTGTGGCTATCTAAGATTTTCCTCAAGGAAAATGAGCAAAAGTGATATATGCCCTTTTAGGCCCAGTCTTAAAAGGACAAAGGTTTATCCATACTCTGTCACCTTCCTAGGTGCTGGATCCATGCAAACCTGTGACCCAGTTTAGATTATGACAACAATAAACACCCTCCCCGACAGAAAAGAAACCTGAGGGGGAAAGCCTGAGTCCTCACTGAGCAGAGGTGTCCCCATTAGCAGTAACCTCTTCATATTTGTTTTAATCACGTACTATTTGTAGGAACTGTTCTTCAAACCACTGTATTTTGGGTCTCTCTGTTACAGCCCCTTATTCTTTCATTCCAACTAATGTGGCATGGCATGGAAACATGTCATACCTCATGTCCACAGCATATGATAAACAGTAACAAGTAACAGCAGGATGCTGTTTTTTATTTTTGTCATCACGACATAGTTTAGTTATAATACTATGATAATAAAAAGCTTAAACAGGATTTTAATAAATTTTAAACTTTAAATAATTATTGCTTCTCTGAGCCTGTATTTGCCATCTTTTCTTAATAAATACAGAAGACAGCTAGTTAAAGAAGATACATTTATATAAGCTAAAGGCATTCTCTAGAGCAGAGATCTCAGCAAACTGTTTCTGTAAAGGGCCTGACAATAAAGATTTTAGGTCTTGCAGGCCATATGCTCTCTAACATAACTACTGAACTCTGCCATTGCAGAACAAAGGCACACAGGGACAATACATAAACCAACAAGCATGGCTGTGTTCCAATACCTCATTTACAAAAACAGGAACCTGGCTTGTGGACCATAATTTGTTAATGCCTTCTCTATTCTATAATCCTTCCTATACCATATTTCATAGTGTTGATTGTTTTAAAAATATTAAATAATGAGCTTTCATTCTCTGTGACTGCAAAATTCTTTTTTTAAAAATTAAAAAGTTGTGCCCGACCAGGTGGTGGCACAGTGGATAGAGAGTCAGATTGGGACCCGGAGGACCCAGGTTCGAAACACAGAAGTCACCCGCTTCAGCACAGGCTTCTCCGGCTTGAGCATGGGTTTACCAGCTTGAGTGCAGGGAAGCTGGCTTGAGCCTAAAGGTCACTGGCTTGAGCCCAAAGGTCGCTGGCTTGAGCCCAAAGATCGCTGGCTTGAGCAAGGGATCACTCACTCTGCTGTAGCACCCCCGTCAAGGCACATATAAGAAATCAATAATGAACAACTAAGGTGCTGCAACTATGAGTTGATGCTTCTCACCTCTCTCCCTTCCTGTATGTCTGTCCTTCTCTGTCTGTCAAAAAATTTTTTTAAAAAGGAAAAGTTTAGAACATAGTCCCGATAGGCAGAGGTTTCAGGTTTAATCCCCAGTCAGGGCACGTACAGGAACAGATCAATGTTTCTGTCTCTCTTTCTCTCTTTCTCTTTTCCTCTCTTCCTAAAATCAATAAATTAATTTTTTTAAAATCGAAAATTTGAAAACTGAAAAACAAACCAAATATGTTATATGGAAATTTTCTTATCCTGGTGCTTTAAGAAATGAAGTCGCCTGACCAGGCGGAAGCACAGTGGATAGAGCATCGGACTGGGATGCGGAAGACCCAGGTTCGAGACCTCAAGGTCGCCAGCTTGAGCATGGGCTCATCTGCTTTGAGCGAAAGCTCACCCGCTTGAGCCCAAGGTCGCTGGCTCAAGCAAGAGGTTACTAGGTCTGCTGAAGACCCATGGTCAAGGCATATATGAGAAAGCAATCAGTGAACAACTAAGGTGTTGCAATATGCAATGAAAAACTAATGATTGATGCTTCTCATCTCTCCGTTCCTGTCTGTCTGTCCCTGTCTATCCCTCTCTCTGACTCTCTCTCTGTCTCTGTAAAAAAAAAAAAAAAAAAAAAAAAAGAAAGAAATGAAGTCATCCTGGCCAGTTGGCTCAGTGGTAGAGTATCAATCCAGCATATGGATGTCCTGGGTTTGATTCCCAGTCAGAGCACACAGGAAAAATGACCACCTGCTTCCCCCATCCCCCTTCTCTCTCTCCCTCTCCTCCTGCAGCCATGGCTCTATTGGTTCGAGCATATCAGCCCTGGATGCTAAGGATGGCTCCCTGGAGCCTTCACCTCAGGCACTAAAAATAGCTCAGTTGTGAGCATCAGCCCCAGATGAGCAGAGCATCAGACCCAGTTGGGGGTTGCTGGGTGGATCCCTGTCAGGGTGCATGCAGAAGTCTATCTCCCCTCCTTACTTAAAAAAAAAGAAGAAGAAATGAAAAGTAAGCTCTTCTGAACCCTATACTATCACTAAATGGTATTTATGAAGTATCTACTCAAGGACAGTGTCCCGCTAGGTGACCAAGACAAGGTTCTTCATATGCCAAGATGATGTGAGGACATGTGCAGTTACTGCTCCAGCTGCAATGAAATGCAAGGGCTAATTTACTTATCTCCGCTGTCCCATATGGTCAATCTGGCAAGATGGCTGGTCACAAATTCTGACAATGATTATGGGACAATATAAGTTCCTGGCCTCTTCACATTCATGGATTCTTACATGAAGTCATTTATCCAAAAATAATTTACTGAGCACCTATGTACCAGATGTTTCAAAACAAATAAAGTGTATACTAACACAAGACTTCTCAGTATTTCCTCCAAAGCAGAATTCGTGGCTTAAGAGAAAGCTTATACCAGGAGATAGCTTAGAGTAGTCCTACATAAGTACAAGGATTGCTAAAATCTCATGTGCCATCTTTTACAAATGTGCTAACCTTTGTATATATTCACTTTTTAAATGTTTTCAATTTAGTCTGACCAGGTGATGGCAGAGTGGATAGAGCGTCGACTTCGGATGCTGATGACCCAGGTTTGAAATCTCAAGGTCGCTGGCTTGAGCAACGGGTCACTTGCTCTACTGGAGCCCCCGGTCAAGGCACATATGATAAAGCAATCACTGAACAACTAAAGTGCAGCAATGAAGAACTGCTGCTTCTCACTTCTCTCCCTTCCTGTCTCTCTGTCCCTATCTGTCTCTCTCTCTGTCTCTCTCTCTCTCTAAGAAAGAAAAAAGAAAGAAAAAGAGAGGAAGAAAGGAGGAAGAGGCTAAACACTGGGGAAAGTAGTAAAAATTGACTGATTAGGAGGTTTTTGAAGAAGTTCAATAGTAAATAATAGTGGAATGAACTGGAAGGAAGAGTGGAGACAGAAAACTCCTTTGATTTGGCTTCTGTTTTGGAAGTAGAGCTGACGGGATAAGCTGAAGGGCTGAATATGGCTCTGCGAGAAAGACATGAAGATATTCAAGATAATTATTAAGGGTAAAATGAATCAATACATCACTAGCTCAGCATACAGCCCTAAGTAAACAATATGGCTTCTGTCTACTTTCAGCTTCAACTCTCATTAATCCATTAATCCAACTCACTTAGCTAATCTTTCAGTCACATTCAAGTTCTCAGCAGTCACCTAGCACTGCAAGCTTTTTCAATTGGCCACCTCTTCCTACTCTAATTCTTCATTAAAGTCTTACTCATCTTTCAAGACTCAGCTCAAATGTCATCTCTGTGACTCTTTTCACTAATCTCCAAGGCATGATTAGTCACTCCTTTATCCGGCTTCACTGTTTACATATAGTAGTGACAGCAGCAGCACTGTTATTTGAGTAACAGATGCTAACATTTACTGAGGCTTTCCTATGTCTCAGGCACTGTTACAAAACTATTACAAAGATCATTCCATTTAATCCTGTAAAGGATCTTATAATGAAGTACTATTATTTTGCCTTTTATATCTAGAAACGAAGGTATGAAGAGATTAAATAAGTTGTCAAAGGTTACACACTGAGCAAATGCCGAAACCAGGATTTGAACCAAGGCATTCTGACTCAAAAATCCATACAAAGCTTCCCAGTGATGCCAAAGCATGGGAAGTTGGTGGAAATGCCAAATAGCATGGCTGCTATATGGAAACTAGGATGGCAGTTCTTCAAAAACTAAGAAATAGAACTGCCACCTGATCTAGCAATCCCAATTCCAGGTCGATATCCAAAAAGAAAAAGAAAAGGGAAAAGGAAGGTGGTTGAGCACCACAGAGCAGGAACGTGGACCCCAAGCTGTGGAAGGATCTAGACGGCTTCTCCAAAATATGACATTTGAACTCAGATCATAAGGATGATGTATTAGTTTCCAGGGGTTGCCGTAACAAAACACCACAAACCAGGTGGCCAACTGCTGTGCTGTACAACTGAAACTAATACATAAGAATATGGAGTATAAACTGTCATCAAAAAAATAAAATTAGCCTGACCAGGCGGTGGCGCAGTGGATACAGCATCGGACTGGGATGCAGAAGGACCCAGGTTTGAGACCCCGAGGTCGCCAGCTTGAGCATGGGCTCATCTGGTGTGAGAAATAGCTCATCAGCTTGGACCCAAGGTCACTGATTCGAGCAAGGGGTTACTCAGTCTGCTGAAGGCCCACGGTCAAGGCACATATGAGAAAGCAATCGATGAACAACTAAGGTGTTGCAACGTGCAAGGAAAAACTGATGATTGATGCTTCTCATCTCTTTCCGTTCCTGTCTGTCTGTCACTATCTATCCCTCCTCTCTCTGACTCTCGCTCTGTCTCTGAAATAAATAAATAATTTAAAATAAATAAATAAATAAAATTAAGCCGGGCCGGATAGCATGGTTGGTTAGAACATCACTCCAAAGCAGAGGCTGCTGGTTCAATCCCTGGTCAGGGCACATTCAAGAATACATGTTCCTGTCTCTCCCTCTCTCTCCCTTCCTTTCTCTAAAAATCAATGAGATATTAAAAAATGGTTTTTTTGGGGTTTTTTTTACAGAGACAGAGAGTCAGAGAGAGGGATAGACAGGGCAGACAGACAAAAACGGAGAGATGAGAAGCATCAATCATTAGTTTTTCGTTGCACGTTGCAACACCTTAGTTGTTCATTGAATGCCTTCTCATACGTGCTTTGACCGTGGGTCTTCAGCAGACCGAATAACCCCTTGCTTGAGCCAGTGACCTTGGGCTCAAGCTGGTGAGCTTTTGCTCAAACCAGATGAGCCCTCACTCAAACTGGCGACCTCGGGGCCTCGAACCTGGGTTCTCTGCATCCCAGTCCGATGCTCTATCCACTGTGCCACCACCCGGTCAGGCAAAATGGTTTTAATAAAATTAAATAATAAAAGCAGGATCTCAAAGATGTAATTGCACATCCACGTTCATGGCAGCATAATTCACTACAGTCAAGAGGTGTAAGGAACCCAAATGTTTATGAATGGGTCTGGTATATATATATATATACAATGTAATATCATTCAGTCTTAAAATGAAAGGAAATTCTAACACGATTAAAAAAATTGGATAAACCTTGAGGACATTATGTCGAGTGAAATAGGGCAGTCACAAAAAGACAAATATTACACTACTCCAATTAGATGAAATATCTATAGCAGTCAAGATCATGAAGACAGAAAGTGGCACTGTGGCTGCCCAGGGCTAAGGGGAGGAGGGGTGGGTGGTTATTGTTAAATGGGTCCAGTTTCAGTTTGGCAAGATCAACAGAGTTCTGGAGATCTGTTGCACAACATATGAATATACCTAACACTACTAAACTGTAGACTTAAAAATGGTTAAGGAGGCCTGACCAGGTGGTGGCATAGTGGATAGAGCATTGGCCTGGGATGCTGAGGACCCAGTTTTGAAATCTCAAGATCGCCAGCTTGAGCATGGGGTCACCAGCTTGTGCGTGAGACCATAGCTATGACCTCCTGGTCGCTGTCTTGAGCCCAAGGTCGCTGGCTTGAGCGCAAGGTCGTTGGCTTGAGTAAGGGGTCATTGGCTTGAGCAAGAGGTCACTCACTCTACTGTAGGCCCCCCTCCCCGTCAAGGCACATATGAGAAAACAATCAATGAACAACTAAGGTGCCACAACTACAAGTTGATTTGATGCTTCTCATCTCTCTCTCTTCCTGTCTGTCTGTCCTTGCCTGTCCCTCTGTCTCTCTCTCTCTCTCCCTAAATAATAATAATAATAATAATAATAATAATAATAATGGTTAGGACAGCAAATTTTATGTGTTTTTAGCATGATTTATATATTTTTTTAAATGGGAAGATATGTCTATGGAACAGAGAGATTTGTGGTAATAATGTACATGTGAATCAGAAATGAAAGAGGGTTGGGGAAGACTGAATCTGACTATGAAGAGCCATAAATGCTAAAACGAATAAAAATGAGAAAATATTGCAACCTGCCCCACAGCAGAGAAGCATCCTATAAATCAATACCTAGATGGATCCAAACTCTCAAAAGCCACCTAGCCTGGGGCTCTAAAATGGAAGAAAAAAGTTTTCTCATTTTGAAATACTATTTTTATTAAGCTGTAAGTTCTCAAAGCAACCACATTATTGAGCCTTTCTAACTGATTCATTGTTTAACAAAATCAGATTTAGCTTCTTATGTTCCTAATTCAAACTGATTTTAGAGTATCAGTAAACCCTATGTCAGTGGCCCCCAACCTTTTTTGGGCCATGGACCGGTTTAACGTCAGAAAATATTTTCACAGACCGGCCTTTAGGGTGGGACAGATAAATGCACAAAATAAAATTATGCAACTGGCGTAAAGACTGTGGTATTTTAAAATATAATTGTCGAACTTGCGAGACAAGCATCAAGAGTACCTCTTAGACGAATGTAACAGAGGGGATCTGGTCATTTAAAAAAATAAAACATCGTTCAGACTTAAATATAAATAAAACGGAAATAATGTAAGTTATTTATTCTTTCTCTGCAGACTGGTACCAAATGGCCCACGGACCGGTACTGTTCCGCGGGCCGGGGGTTGGGGATCACTGCCCTATGTGACTTTGAAAATATTCTTGATTCTGGGAATCCTTCAAGTTTTGGAATAAAAAAATGCATGAAATAAATATGAATTTAAAGTAAAACAAGCACAAGCTGGGTAGAGTTAGAAAAATTGTTTCACTTCTGTACACTTCACACCCCCCATTGGTTCACCTGGGATAATACCACCCACCTCACTTGGCCGTGTTGGGAATTAAATCACATAACATTTTGTAAAGAAACCGACATGGTGAGAAGCACAGGGTACGAAAACAATAAATGACTATTTAGGGAAATGTAAGATTTTCGTTTCAATTTTAGGTTAATTAACATGAACAGAAACAAAAGTGAATTTAGATATTTATTCAGCCTTTAAAAAGCACACTGATCCAGGAGCTGGACTTTCACACTGGTAGACTTTTCGGCATGTGAATCAATGACGCGCCAAAAACATTTTCTCAATTAAGACAATAACAAAAGTGAAAGAGACTTTCCAAGCACAGGACTTGTTCGAAAACTGAATCTAATTTAATTTATAAATTTTGCCCAATAACTGAAGAGTTAATAGGCTTTCAAAATAAATTGAGAAAGGGTTAAATGTACATGAACTAATACCTCTTTTTGGATTCCTAATATATTTATAGTGGGATATGATATGAGAAACACCAGAAACTATAACAGATTATACTTCCTATTCTGGCAATATTAAAACCATTGCAGTTAATATGTAACAAAACATACAGACCTTTTCCTCTTGTTTCTTTTTAACTTCTGTTTAATGAACAATTCAAGTGTCAAGATACAATGTTTAAAAGCACCACACAGATAGGTGGAAAATAAGAATTTTTTTTCAGGAGGAAGCAGGAATGAAGAGATTTAAACTTTCTCTTCAACTGGAATTTTTTATTAACATCCTTCCTTTTAGAATCACATTTAAGGGAAAAGGGGGAAAGGAAGAAAAAACACTAGGTATTTTTCTCAGTGAAGATTTTTCTAACAGTTTAAATTTTGATTAATGTTAAGAAAGCCACATATTTTAAATCTATTACTTGCATTTTTTCACCAATCAAATACAAAGCCTAAAATACAACCGCGTGTAGAGGCTGCATGTGCCACGCACATGTAATAGAAAAAGGGCAGGTGTAAGGTTTCCAAGCCTCCTGGAGAATTATTTATAATTCATAAAACAAAAGCACTCACATGGAAAATAAAATTATGGTATATTTGGTGTATTCTTAAAGGAAACATCACTACTTCACAGAGTAAAATAGTAAAACTTGTTGTTTGTATATTTCACATATTTTGGGGTGAAAATTCTAATTTTTCCAATCTGAGAACTTTATGACATATATGCATAAAAGCACACACATGTGTATGCTTAATTTTTCCATTTTGTACAGAGATATTTAGGACGTACTAAATGTTATCGCTGATAAACTTACGAATCAACATGCAGAACTCTCTGGCCACTTCTTGAACATGCAGCCGCAACAATGGATTCAGGCAAACCTAGAAAAACACAGACCTGTATCATTTAGAATGTAGGAATATGTATAAAAAACACAAAATGGTTGATTCGCGTCATTGCTGTACAAAAGAGTTTAATAAAATAAGCACATCTTCGTATTCTAAACTATACTGATATATAATTACAACACTGGATGCTTCTTAAACAGACTGCTAATACTGAACCTTTTATTTTGTGGAAGAGATATACTGCTCACAAAAATTCAGGGATATTTCAAAATAAACATGAAATGATAAAATACCCCTAATATTTGTGAGCAGTGTATTTTTAAAAACCAAATGCTTAAATTCTTTTTTTCAGCAAATTACCACAAATGAGCAACTGGCAAAACATGATCCATATAGCACTTTGTTATTGAGGACCCATGTGCACACACCTGAGCTCATCTGGTTACCTCAACCACACACAGAGAGAAGCATCTCCATACACATTTGAAAGATGAAGAAGAAACCAGGGAACAAATATGTTAACTTGTCACCAGTGCTCTTAAGAAAATAAAAAAATTCTAGAGTTCAAATCTGAACCCAAATCTAATTCTAAAGCCACAGTGCCTGAGACAGGGAACAGCACACATTTAAGCAACACTAAAATTAAATAAATACATAAATTCAAAACAAAACTAATGCTTTTCATAATTAAAAAAATCAGGTGTTCAGCTGCATTGTCTAATTAATACCCTAAGTAGTAAGTTCAAGACTCTTCCATAATTTTTTATTGTAAGATCAACCATTTCAAAAGAGGATATTAAACCTTTTCTGTCAGCCAGACGAACAAAGCATGTTTGGAAAGTTTAGTGCAATTCTACAGTTCAATACCGACATTTTCACTGCAATGAAAAAATCCTGCTCCTCACAATTCTTTTGGTAAGGAATGAAACTACACACTACACATTAAGGATTCCAAGAAAATGAACCAGTTATCTTCTTTATGTAAAAAGCAATGTGCATCTGGAAGCAATTGACATAGTCAATCTGTACTTTAAAACCACATTAAACACAAGCTCCAGCTGCACTAACGAGGCATCTAGAGGCTTCCAGCAGCGAACACTCTGTGGTTATATAAGGCTTGGTTCAAAAAAGAAGTTCTGACCAAATGTACTGTACACAGCCACTAAACATCAATTATAAGAAATAAGCCATCATAAAGTTTCAATTCTGGATATAATTCAAAGGAAAAATAGGGTGAGAATTTGTGGTGTACAAAGAAATAGGAGACAGAAAGGAGAATTTTAAATAGCTAAGCATGCTTCTTCCAGCATTTAAAACTGCACTGTTCTAATGTCTTTTATCTTGACTATCTGAACTTCTTACACCTAAAGAAATAACTTTGATTAATGAAATGCAGTCACTGTGGTACTTTAAAAGCTGCAATGCAGCTTAGTTAAAATGGACAACAGCAAAGAAATATTCGGGAAGCAGAATTACAATGTTAAAGTGTGTAATAACTATGGCATTAATAATAGATTACCAAACACTAATTAGCATAGGGTTTTTATGTTTCACCATGTATTCTCACAAACATACTGTCATTTATTTCTCATTATAATCCTGGGAGGCAGACAGTTATTATCCATGTGAGAAATGGGGTCCTGGCTGGCTGGCTCAGTATTAGAGTGTCGACCCAGTGTGTGCAAGTCTTGGGTTCAATTCCTGGTCAGGGCTCACAGGAGAGGTGACCATGTGCTTCAATTCCCCCTTCCTTCTCTCTCTCTCTCTCTCTCTCCTTCTCTTCTCCTCCCACAGCCATGGCTCGATTGATTTGAGCAGGTTGGCCCCAGGCACTGAGGATGGTTCTATCAAGCTTCCACTTCAGGCACTAAAAGTAGCTCAGCTGCAGGCATTGGCCCCAGATGGGGGTCACCAAGTAAATCCGGGTCAGGGCACATGTGAGAATCTATCTCTGTATCTCCCATCCTCTCACTTAGGAAAAAAAAATGAAAACAAAAGAAAAAAAGAAACAGGATAAAAAGGTTAAATAACTTGCCAAAGACCAAGTAATTCAGTAATTCAGTATCTCGAATTCAAATAACCACGGTAAATTCACTCTCTCCAACTTGGACATGAGTCTAAGAGTAAGGATTTAAGGGCAGGACAGCAACACAATAAAAAGCACATGGTCTTGGCCCTGGCCGGTTGGCTCAGTGGTAGAGCGTCGGCCTGGCGTGCAGAAGTCCCGGGTTCGATTCCCAGCCAGGGCACACAGGAGAAGTGCCCATCTGCTTCTCCACCCCCCCCTCCTTCCTCTCTGTCTCTCTCTTCCCCTCCCGCAGCCAAGGCTCCATTGGAGCAAGGATGGCCCGGGCGCTGGGGATGGCTCCTTGGCCTCCACCCCAGGCGTTAGAGTGTCTCTGGTCGCAACAGAGCGACGCCCCGGAGGGGCAGAGCATCGACCCCTGGTGGGCAGAGCGTCGCCCCATGGTGGGCGTGCCAGGTGGATCCCGGTCAGGCACATGCGGGAGTCTGTCTGACTGTCTCTCCCTGTTTCCAGCTTCAGAAAAATACAAAAAAAAAAAGCACATGGTCTCAGTCAGACAGACCCAGACTTGAAGCTTAAGTTTTGCTGCTTATCTAGCTGTGCAACCTCAGACATGTCACTTGACTTCTCTGAGCCTTTGTTTATCAATCAGTGGGAATACTACCATTTACCTCATAGTTTTTAGCAGAGGGTACTTTTATTCTTAAGAAAGATACTTTTAAATAATATACTTACTTTTTATAATAATATTCTTAATGTTTATTCTATTGATTTTAGAGAGAGAAAGGGAGAGAGCAGGAGAGAGACAGGAAAATTTGTTTCTGTATGTGCCCTGACTGAGGATCAACCCTGCAACCTCCATGCTTCAGGAAAATGCTCGAACCAACCAAGCTATCTGCCTAGGGCATAAAATAATACATTTTCATCTAAATACAGTACTATTCAAACATACATCTATTTTTACCAGATGCCCACTCCAATGGCAACAATAATAACATTACTTTCCTCTACCAGGCCCAAATTAGCTGTTACTTTGTACAGACAAACACACATGTGGTTAGCACGTGGTTATTTCAGCAGCTGTGATCAGCACCCTAAGAAGTCACGGCTGGTGGCAAAGCAAAGCTAAAAGCGGATTTCAATACTGAACATGATTTGAGTCCAAATTACATAAAACCATAATGACCATCATTTGTGTTTTCCCTTAGTACTTCCATCCAGGCGTCCCCAAAAGTTTGTGAAAACGACAGGCTGTTGCCATGTTACATGGTCCTATTAACTTCATGTTTAGTGACTGAAACAACAGTCTGAATATATAGTTAATAATATCTTCCTGGCCAGGATTTCAGATTTCTTCCCACCCATTTCATAAATCCTGTGTTCTCAAACAGAGGAAGCCCCTGGTAGTTTCTTGGTAAATTGTTTTTGAAAGAAAGGAAAGGAAAAAGAGAAAATGAAAGGGAAGAGGGAGAGAGGGAGAGAGGGAGAGAGAAATGGAGCAGGCTGTGATAGTTGGTGGGGGGGGGGGAGAAGCTAAGATTAAGATAAGATTAAGAGAATCCCTAGCCTAAAGGAGCTGAGAGTGTCAAGAACACTAATTTAAATGGATTAAAAACATAAATGTAATTAAAACTGTTACAGGAACACAACAGAAGGAAACACTGCTCCTATAGAGGAGCCACGGAAAGCTCCAAAGAGCAGAAGACCCTAGCTGGCTGTGTCAGGACCTGAACAGCCCAACTGAAGAGTCTAGAACAGGGGTCCCCAAACTATGGCCCACGGGCCGCATGCGGCCCCCTGAGGCCATTTATCCGGCCCCCACCGCACTTCGCACTTCCGGAAGGGGCACCTCTTTCATTGGTGGTCAGTGAGAGGAGCATAGTTCCCATTGAAATACTGGTCAGTTTGTTGATTTAAATTTACTTGTTCTTTATTTAAAATATTGTATTTGTTCCCGTTCTGTTTTTTTTTTTTACTTTAAAATAAGATATGTGCAGTGTGCATAGGGATTTGTTCATAGTTTTCTTTATAGTCCGGCCCTCCAACGGTCTGAGGGACAGTGAACTAGCCCCCTGTGTAAAAAGTTTGGGGACCCCTGGTCTAGAAGAAGGAAAACGTGAAAGGAGAAAGGAAAGTGGAAGAGAGTGTTCTTGATAAAGGATGAAGAAAGAGGGAACCAAAAGGTGAGACTCAACAGGAGTAGTTGGTGGCGCAGTAGATAGAGCACTGGACTGGGACTGGGACACAGAGGACCCAGGTTTGAAACCCCAAGGTCAATGGCTTGAGTGTGGGCTCACCAGCTTGAGCGTGGGATCATACACATGACCCCATGGTTGCTGGCTTAAGCCCAAAGGTCACTGGCTTGAAACCCAAAGTTACTGGCTTGAGCAAGGGGTCACTCGCTATGCTGGTGCCCCCCCCAGGTCAAGGTACATATGAGAAAGCAGTCAATGAACAACTAAGGTGCCGCAATGAAGAACTGATGCTTCTCATCTCTCTCCCTTTCTGCCTGTCTGTCCCTATCTATCCCTCTTTGTCTCTCTCTCTGTATCTCTTGCAAAAACAAAAACAAAAAACTATCTTCAAAGATCTAACAACTTAAAGTTTTTTGTTTTGTTTTATTAAAAAGAAGCCCAGCCCTGGCCAGACAGCTAGGTTGGTTAGAGCATTGTCTCAAAGCACAGAGGATGCCGGTTTGATCCCTGGTCAAGGCACATACAGGAACAGCTCAATGTTCCTTCCTGTCTCTGTCTCTCTGTTTCTGTCTCTCTCTCTGTCTCCTTTCCTCTCTCACTATAATCAATAAAATTCTCTTTTAATTTTAAAAAGAAATCCTGTAACTTTTTAAAATGTTTATCATAGTGCTTTTCTACATCTGCACTATAGAGGTTCATCAAACAATGTCATTTACACATTTCACGTTATTAAATGATTACAGGCAGTCCCCAGATTATGAACGAGATAGGTTTTGTAGGTTTGTTCTTTTTTGTGTGACACAGACAGAGACAGACAGGAAGGGAGATGCATCAAGTCTTCATTGTAGCACCTTAGTTGTTCATTGATTGCTTTCTCATATGTGCCTGACCGGGAGTGGGGGGGGGGGGAAGGCTACAGCAGAGAGAGTGACTCCTTACTCAAGCCAGCAACCTTTGGGTTCAAGCCAGCGACCATAGGTCATTGCTATGATCCCACGTCTGAGTCAGTGAACCCACGCTCAAGCCAGCGAGCTTGGGGTTTCGAACCTAGGCCCTTTGCGACCCAATCCAACACTCTCCACTGCGCCACCGCCTGTTTAGGCTGTCGGTTTGTTCTTAGATTGAATCTGTAAGTTGAAACAGGTATATTTACCTATTAAATGCAACTAAGACAGATGTTTGTCTACACATAGTATTTATTTTTACTTTTCTGTGCATATAAATGCTTAAACATTTTCAAACCTACAGAACCTCTCTAGTTTGTAACCCAGGGACTGCCTATATTAAATTAATCAGTGCCTGACCAGGCGGTGGCACAGTGGATACAGCGTCGGACTGGGATGCGGAGGACCCAGGTTTGAAACCCCAAGGTTGCCAGCTTGAGCACGGGCTCATCTGGTTTGAGCAAAGCTCACCAGTGTGGACCCAAGGTCGCTGGCTTGAGCAAGGGGTTTCTCGGTCTGTTGTAGCTCCCCAGTCAAGGCACATATGAGAAAGCAATCAATGAACAACTAAGGTATCACAAGGAAAACTAATGATTGATGCTTCTCATCTCTCTCCATTCCTGTCTGTCTGTCCCTATCTATACCTCTCTCTGTCTCTGTAAAAATAAATTAATTAATCAGTAAAGCTATATCAAATAAGTCAGCCAAAGGACTACAGCTAGTGCTCGACTTACAACCATGATTGGTTCCGACAGACCAGTCCTAACACGATTTGGTCGTAAGTTGAGTAGGCTATATACTTTGAAATAATGTTATAAAAAATCTTTAAAGTCATATTTTATCATAATTTTCTTTCATTATTGTTATATATCATAATTTTCTTTGTTCATTTTATGCCATTTGTATCATCTCTACACCATTTTGTTTCTTATTTTTACATTTGTCAGGTTTAAGTAAAAACACTGCATTACCAGTACAACTGGTTTATTATTTGCAAAACATACAAAATTACAAAATACAGGTGCATACAAAAATACAAAATACAGGTGTAAAAAATACCACAGGAAACATTTTCCCAATTGCAAAACATATCAAAATATATAAACATGTATGAAACATTTTATTGGCCAGCATTATCATAAGCCCAGCTGGGCAACGCTTGTGCTACCAGACGCGGAGCAGTCGTGGCTAGCTATTGTGGTCGTAAAGTCGAATAGTTGTCAGTTGCATAGGTCATCAGTCGATCAATACTTGTATAGGGAAAATGTAGAATTTCGTTGGAAGACCAACTACTTTTTCTAGCAAGTCATTTTTATCAAACACAGGTAAACAGTAACTATTAATTAGCATTTCATAAGTTTGTACTGAGAAAAATGGAGGTAGTAGATCCTGCCTTTGTCAGATGAGGTTCTGTTATAAACTTGGCAGCTAGAAAAAATACAGTAGAAACTTCCAGAACATTACATTATCATATAGAAAACAAACATGTATAGTCCCAACTTTCTGCAATTTTCCAAAACCTCTCTTAAATAAAAATGATCAGGAACAAAAATCTATAAAATTAATATTTTACAAATATTATCTAAAAACATGTTATAAGAATGAAAGTGCCTTTTTTTTCAAAAACCCTTTTTAATTCACAGTCTTAATGTCAAACTCATTATTTATAACTATAACATTTAGATCAGTTCTCTATGATCTGTTCTTAAAACTGTATTAGTATCTGGCATTGATTTTTCGTAACACTATACTTACATAAGATAAACATAAAATAAAATACTTACACCACTCCCAGCATACCAAACAATAAATAATAGATTCTCCTGACAGGACTTTGATGACCTGGCAAAGCCCGAGTGCTTTCAGCCCAAGTCATATAAAACCATAAATCACTCTTTATTTTATAGAACATTTCAAAATGGATTCCTGATTTCTACCTTGAAAGTCATTTCATGTGTTATTACTAGTGAAGACCAGAATGGAAAGAAAATTACAGAGAACTAGAAAATTTACTGTGACTTTATATATCTATATATATATAAAGAATAAGCTATTTCTTTTGGAAAAAAAAGTAGAATTATGGCAAGGAAAAACTTGTGAATACAACAAGCTCTTAGAGAGCTATAACCTTTACATTAAACAAGCCTATGTCCAGACCTGCAGCACCATGCTACACAAACCATGAGCAGCTTGGGGTACAGAACTGCTTCAAATGAGCAACACGAAGGTAAAATTACAGTTAGCTCTCATCACAGCCACTCAAAACAAATAACATCAGAACATTCGGCAGAAACCAAATTTCAAGTAGTTTTATTGAATTCAAGCAGTCTGTTTATTAGTATTAAACTATAAATTGAAAGTTTTAATCTTCTATTTATTTTTTAGTGATTACCATAAAAAGAAAAAATGTCAATAAAGCAACCTAGGTGACTACCAAGATGTACAGATAAAAATAGCTTTTGGAGGACCTGAAGATGACAGCGGAGTAGGCAGTTGCACAGACTCCCAGCTCTCACCACCAAACTGGAATACAAATCACTTTAGGAACAATCAGCGTGAAAAACCAACTCTGGACTACAAGAACAGCTCTCAAAAACCAAAGAGCAAATAAGAAGCCACAACAAACCTGGTAGAGAGCACCTGAGTCTCCCCTGCTTACAGGAACAGAGAGGGGTGAGGCTCAGAGCCCAGAAGGGCTCTCACCCCAAGGAAAAGAGCAGAAAATACTGCTCACAGCCACTTGCCTGGCGACCAGGGAGTGAGGTGTGTTGAAAGGGCAAGCTTGTCTTCCAAGTGGAAAGGGGATAGAGAGGGACAGTGAGGAGCAGAGGAATGCAGGGGAACACCTAAAAAGCTGACTCATCCAGTACTGGAGGCGGCCATAGCTGGGGGAGGGACTGATCCTTTAACAAAACAGAAGGCTGACTGCTTCCCCATCACAGATCTCCAGACATCTCTGAAGCTCCAATCAGCTCAACAAGACACAGCTGTAAACAAAAAGTGGGGAGGGGCTGTAACTCAGGTCTCCATGGAGATCTGAAATACACCTCCCCCTACTAAAGCTAAGAAAACACCCTGCACTCAGAGAGATTAGTTGGTAGAAGTGGCCTTCAGAGTCTCAGGTTACACCCACCACATTCCTGGATACAATTTCAAGGAAGACCCCTGCTGAGATCAGTAAACAAGACTTAAACCTGTTAAGAAAACAGACAAATCAAGACTTCAAAGTCGCCCAAAACCAAAAGTGGATTACAAATAATAGCTGATGCCAACCCAAGAAGACCTAGAAATAACACAATTAAAAACTGGAGACAGGCCCTGGCCGGTTGGCTCAGTGGTAGAGAATCTGCCTGGCGTGCAGGAGTCCCGGGTTCAATTCCCAGCCAGGAAAATCAAACACAGGAGAGCACCCATCTGCTTCTCCACCCCTCCCCCTCTCCTTCCTCTCTGTCTCTCTCTTCCACTCCCGCAGCCGAGACTCCATTGGAGCAAAGTTGGCCCGGGCGCTGAGGATGGCTACATGGCCTCTGCCTCAGGTGCTAGAATGTCCCTGGTTGCAACAAAGCAACGCCCCAGATGGGCAGAGCATCGCCCCCTGGTGAGCATGCTGGGTGGATCCCGGTCAGGTGCATGTGGGAGTCTGTCTGACTGTCTCCCCATTTCCAACTACAGAAAAATAAAAAAATAAAACTGGAGGCAGACACCAAGCCTAGACTCAACCAACTCTACAAGCAAAACACTGAAACACAGACATAATGAGAAGACAAAGAAGTGCAATCCAAATGAAACCAAAAGAGAAACCTTCAGGAGTTGAACTGAGTGATATGGAAATAACCAAACATCTGGTGGCGCAGTGGATAAAGTGTCGACCTGGAACGCTGAGGTGGCCAGTTCAAAACCCTAGGCTTGCCTGGTCAAGGCACATATGGGAGTTGATACTTCCTGCTCCTCCCTTCTCTCTCTCTCCTCTCTAAAATGAATAAAGTCTTTAAAAAAAGAGTAAAAAAAAAGATTAAAAAACATACTTAATGGGCAAAAATTAAAAGCAATCCCCTTAAGATCAGGAACAAGGCAGGGGTGCCCCCTTTCACCACTCTTATTCAACATGGTCCTGGAATTCCTAGCCACAGCAATCAGACAAGAAGAAGAAATAAAAGGCATTCAAGTTGGAAAAGAAGAAGTAAAATTATCATTATTTGCAGATGATATGATATTGTATATAGAAAACCCTAAAGTCTCAGTCAAAAAGCTACTGGACCTGATAAATGAATTCAGCAAGTTGGCAGGATATAAAACTAATACTCAGAAATCAGAGACATTTTTATACGCCAACAATGAACAGTCAGAAAGAGAAATTAAGGAAACAATCCCCTTCACTATTACAACCAAAAAAATAAAGTACCTAGTAGTAAATTTAATCAAGGAGACTAAAGACTTGTACTCGGAAAATTATAAAACATTGATACAAGAAATCAAGGAAGATACAAACAAGTGGAAGCACATACCATGCTCATGGTTTGGAAGAATAAACATCATTAAAATGTCTATATTACCCAAAGCAATCTATAAATTCAATGCAATACCAATTAAAATACCAATGACATACTTCAAAGATATAGAACACAAATTCTAAAAATTTATATGGAACCAAAAAAAAAACAAAAAAAAAAACCCAAAACACGAATAGTCTCAGCAATCTTAAAAAAGAAGAATAAAGTGCGAGGTATCACATTTCCGGATATCAAGTTATACTACAAGGCCACTGTACTCAAAACAGCCTGGTACTGGCATAAGAACAGGCATATAGATCAATGGAACAGAACAGAGAACCCAGAAATAAACCCACATTATTTGCAGATGATATGATATTGTATATAGAAAACCCTAAAGTCTCAGTCAAAAAACTATTGGACCTGATAAATGAATTCAGCAAGTTGGCAGGACAACTCTATGGACAACTGATAATTTGACAAAGGAGGTAAGGAAATACAATAAAGACAGCTTCTTTAATAAATGGTGTTGGGAAAATTGGACAGCTACCTGCAAATAAATGAAACTATACCACCAACTTGCACCATTCACAAAAATAAACTCAAAATGAATAAAAGACTTAAATGTAAGCCATGAAACCATAAGCATCTTAGAAGAAAACATAGGCAGTAAGCTCTCTGACATCTCTCGGAGCAATATATTTGCTGATTTATCTCCACGGGCAAGTGAAATAAAAGACAGGATAAACAAATGGGACTATATCAAACTAAAAAGCTTTTGCACAGCTAAAGACAATAAGAACAGAATAAAAAGACAAACTACACAATGGGAGAACATATTTGACAGTATGTCTGAGAAGGGGTTAATAACCAGAATTTATAAAGAACTTGTAAAACTTAATACCAGGAAGACAAACAATCCAATCCAAAAATGGGCAAAAGAAATGAATAGATACTTCTCCAAAGAGGACATACAGATGTCCAATAGACATATGAAAAGATGTGCAACATCACTGGTCATCAGAGAAATGCAAATTAAAACCACAATGAGATATCACCTCACACCAGTCAGAATGACGCTCATCAACAAAACAACACAGAATAAGTGCTTGCGAGGATGTGGAGAAAAGGGAACCCTCCTGCACTGCTGGTGGGAATGCAGACTGGTGCACCACTGTGGAAAACAGTATGGAGATTCCTCAAAAAATTGAAAATTGAATTGCCTTTTGACCCAGCTATCCCACTTTTAGGAATATACCCCAAGAACACCATAGAACGGCTCGAAAAGGAGAAATGCACCCCCATGTTTATGGCAGCATTGTTCACAATAGCGAAGATCTGGAAACAGCCCAAGTATCTGTCAGAAGACAAGTGGATTAAAAAGCTTTGGCACATATATACTATGGAATACTACTCAGCCATAAGAAATGATGACATCGGATCTTTCACAATAACATGGATGGACCTTGATAACATTATACAGAGTGAAATAAGTAAATCAGAAAAAACTAAGAACTATATGAATCTATACATAGATGGAACATAAAAATGAAACTCGGAGACATGGACAAGAATGTAACGGGGGGGGGAGGAGGGGTATGGGACAGGAAGGAGAGAGGGGGTGGGGGAGGAAAGGGGCACAAAAAAAAACCAGATAGAAGGTGACGGAGACAATTTGACTTTGGGTGAGGGGTATACAGCATAATCAAATGTCAAAATAATCTGGAGATGTTTTCTCTCAACATATGTACCCTGATTTATCAATGTCACTGCATTAAATTTAATTTAAAAAATAGCTTTTAAATTGACGGTTATTTTAATTCACTTTGACCAACTAAAATACCAAACATATTAGTACAGTAATTTAATATCTCTGGATTTATTCTCCATAGAAAATACTGTTATTAATAGCTATGTAATTTAGAATTTTAGAAGCATATACTGCCATCAAAATATGTACTTGCAAAATTCATGTTAATTTTTAAAAATTTATAGAATGAGCTTTTAGGAGTGTCTAATAACAAGAACACTGTTTTAATGTTCATAACACTGAGCTAAGTGTCGGGAAAAATGAATTCTTGTTTTCACGTTCACACTCAACAGTTAGAAAGCCACTTAAACGCTCTGAAGTTCAGCTTTCTTAGACATATCCTTATAGATAAAATGAAGGGCTGGAAATTAGTGACGCATAAGGTTTGTGAAAAACACATGAAAATATGTTCAACATCACTATCATTGGGGAAATGCAAATTAACACCATAATGAAACATCACCTGGAACATCAGAATAGCTATTCTCAAAATGAGAGAAAATAACAAGTGTTGGTGAAGATGTGGAGAATTAGTGCATTGTTGGGTGGGAATGTAAACTAGTGTCACAAATATGGAAAACAGTATGGAGATTCCTCAAAAAGTAACTATAGAACTACCATATAACTCACCAATTCCACTTTGGAGTACTTATGTGAAGAAAACAAAAACATCAATTTGAAGAGATATATGTATGCACCCTTATGTACATTTGCAGCATTATTTACATTAGCCAAGTTATGAAAGCAAGCTAAGTATCTGTCAACAGATGAATGGATAACAAAGATGTGGCATATACATACAATGGAATATTACTCAACCATGAAAAATGAAATCTTATCATTTTTGACAACATGGATGGACCTAGAGGGTATTATGCTAAGTGAAACTATAAGAAAGAGAAAGAGAAATACCATATGATTTCACTTACATGTCAAGTCTAAGATACAAAACAAACAAACTGAAAAACTGACTCGGAGACACAGGAAACAGACTGGTAGTTCTCAGACAGGGAAACAATTGAGGAGGCTTGTGAAATTTGTAAAGGAGACTACAAAGTACAATCATCTAGTATAAACGATGTAAGTCATGCAGATGTAATGTATAGCACAGGGAACATAGTCAATGATATTGTAAGACTTTGGTGACAAATGGTAACTAGACTTATCGTGGGGATCATTTCATAATGTACATAAATATTGAATCACTAGGATACATAACTGAAACTAATAGGATATTGTATATTTATAATTCATTAAATTAAATTAAAAGCACAGAAATGTGAAAAAATTAAAATTTACACAGGATTCTGGGAAGATGATATTAGCCACAATATGACAGAACACCCATGAAAACAGTAAACCCAGGAATACCAAAATACCATATACCCACAGACATCTACAACAAAGCTAGGTGACAAACTATCATGATGAACTCCAAATTACAAGTAGGTCATTTCAAGCCACCCAGATCCACAAAGTATCAGAAAGTGTGCAAGAAGAAGAATAAAAAAGGAAGACAGCGGCTGTTCTACCCGGCTGATCGTACCATGGAGGAGGAGGAGCTGGAGGCTCTGCAGAAGCAGAGGCTGGCCGAGCTGCAGGTGAAGCACAGGGATCCTGGTGATGCAGCACAACAGGAAGCAAAGCACAGAGAAGCAGAAATGAATATCTTTTTATAAATAAAAATTTTAAAAAAAAGACAAAGAAATCTGTGATAGCCCTGAGAGCCAGAGAACCACAAAATTGCTATCAAGCCTTCACTGTAAGCTTGGCAGGGCATTCTGAGAATGGTAGCAGGACCAGGGAGGGAACTTACAAGGTTCCAATCCGTGGAAGAGGGCAAAACTCTTGGGAGTGCTAGAGTGATGGACAAATAAGGGGTGGAGTTGGGGCCTATGAATGTTAAGAAACCAGCAAACCAAACCCTCCTAGATAAATCCCTTAACTAAAGAGTAACTACTTGGAATCTAATCCAAATTCAGCATGAGGAAAACAAGGCAAAGGAAAAAAGAGGTCAATTCACAACTGGGGGAAGTTTAATACAGCCAGGAGATCTCAGATCCTAGGCTCTATGTTTTATTACTTTGTGAAAACACAGAAGAGAGAGACCTACAGCAGCAGAGTTAGGAAAGCCATCCTGATCCACATTCCCTATTAAAAACATGGAGATTGGGTGCTGCATCTCACCAGCATAACCCTGATCAACGAGAGCATCAGGTTTTGATGCCAACAATGCTAACTCCCCACAACGAAGCAACTGCTAAACTAGGGCACACTGATCTAATCATGATAGTATAAGATATTTTTTCACTTGGAAGAATCCAACAAGCTCAATCTAATACCTCAGCTTTAGTCAAAGGAACTCCAGTCTTCACAGCTTGGCCTACGTCAAACCTACCTAGCTAGTAAGCCTTAGATCAGGGGTCCCCAAACTTTTTACACAGGGGGCCAGTTCACTGTCCCTCAGACTGTTGGAGGGCCAGACTATAAAAAAAAACTATGAACAAATCCCTATGCACACTGCACATATCTTATTTTAAAGTAAAAAAACAAAACGGGAACAAATACAATATTTAAAATAAAGAACAAGTAAATTTAAATCAACAAACTGACCAGTATTTCAATGGGAACTACGGGCCTGCTTTTGGCTAATGAGATGGTCAATGTGCTCCTCTCACTGACCACCAATGAAAGAGGTGCCCTTTACGGAAGTGCGGTGGGGGCCGGATAAATGGCCTCAGGGGGCCGCATGTGGCCCATGGCCGTAGTTTGGGGACCCCTGCCTTAGATTCCACTTTTGTAAAATGGTGATAATTGTTTATACCACAGACAGGATTATCAAGATAATCAGATGAGCTAATACATTTACAGGGATTAGCACAGTATTTGGCATATAATGAATGCTAGAAAATATTTTCACATATTTAACAGTGTATTATAGGTACTGAAATTAATAATCTCCATCTATTTGGCTTAAATAGCTCAGGCCAAAGTAACATGGTTCTTACTTCCTGACATGCCTGATATCTGTAGATAAAACCTTATTTCTCTATCCTTTAGCTTGTATAAACTTTCCCATGGTAATTACTTTACATCTTATATAGGAAAGCAGCTAACAAATGTGCAAATTTCACTCATAGATACACGATCCAAAACATTTTAAAACAAGGTAAAATGACTGAAAATGCTAATAACCAAAGCCATTATAACTCAAAATAAACTCTGGGCTGAACAAAAAAAATATGTAAGAACACTACCCAGCAGAAAAGAGCAGATGTTGGAACTTTTCTAAATGTGATATAAACCAAACCAGTCAGGTAGTATGACATGACCCACTTAAGCTCTTGGTGAAACCCAGTATGAGCTGAAACACTTCTGCTAAGCACCACCCTGGCCATCAATACGATAAGACTAAGATGAGCGCTCTCATAGCCATGGATGCTTTGAGAAATCAGCATCTGTGATAAATCATCATCCCTTTTTACACTGCCCTTTAATTAGATTATCTGAAATGCAAAAAGACAATGAATGAATCAAAGTATCTCTACTTTCTTGGCTAAATAGCAAATACTGTATGTATGAACTGGGAACTGATGTTGTTCTTTGGTCTATTTTACTTCTCAAGCTACTTACATCCAAAGCAAGCACAACCCAACTTCTTAATTAAGACTCTGTACTGAAACTAAATAGCATATAATTTAGCATGAATCGATTATACAAAATTATGTGAAATTATAATTATATGAAATTATCATTGTTTCTGTGCGTTGGGATTTTATGTTAAACACGAGAATGTGCTGACGAGCAGCCATATTTGATTTTAATTGCTAAAGCCTGGGTTATTCAAAACAGCATAACACTGGAGAAAATGACACGAGACCTGGCAAATAAAAACAATGCTGCAGAGGGGACTTTGGGAACAGATGTGGCTCTCTTAGCGGGACTGGCTCCAAGTTATGATTTACAGGGAGGGGTAAGCCCCTTCCAGAGTCTTCTCCAGAGTCACAGGACTTCCTTTACTTTGTTAGGTACCGAGAGCAAGAAAAAACATAGTCCTCCTTCAATAATTACCTGAAAAATTGCAAAGTATTTTCCCAAAATCTGTAGACTTTCTTTAGTTCCTTTAGCATTCTCACATTAACAAGGAAGAGGTTCAGCCCTGGCCAGATGGCTCAGTTGGTTACAACATCATCCCAAAGCACAGAGGTTGCCGGTTCAATCCCCAGTCAGAGCACACACAGTAACAGATCCATGTTCCTGTCTCTCTCTCTCTCACTCTTTTGTTCCTTTCTAAAAATCAACTACATTTCCTGAGCACCCACTGAGCATTTTACAGGAATTATTTCATCGACTCATCATTTAGAGATGAGAAAATTCAAACTTGGACGTTAAAAAACAGGAGAGGCATTGCTGATTCTAACCCAGTCTGTCTGATTTCTGAGCCTCAGTACGTCACTACATTTTACTGCTTAAAGGAGATACAGACATGTCAAAATAAATAAAACATATGGATGGGGTAGCGTTTATAAAAGTAAAGGACTTTTGAAATACCGTTTTCATTTCCTAGACTTTAAAAGATTTTGCCCCTGGCTATCCCCCCTCAAAATGTGTAGATAGATAGCCAGACAGGCAGATAGATCTGTATACAAACAGAGAGGGGTCCGCGTGCTGCAGAGAACACAGACTTCCTGTGCTCTGATCTGCACGCAGGTCCACAGGTCCCAACCCCACCTGCGTGATCAGGGCGAGTGGCTCACAACTTCTCCGGCCACAGACACCGTCTCATTAAATCTTAACCATAGCCACATGACTGATCGCTTTTCTTTCCGCCATTCTTATCTGTTTTGCTGTTGAAGAAACTTGGTAAGGTGAAATAAGGTGCCTCAGGTGACGGAATAGTTAAGTGGCCAAGCCAGAACTCGAGCCTGTGTCTAGCCCCTGGCTCCGTGTCCTGTCCCCAATTTGTCACAGGTATCGCAGGGGCAAATGTAGGGCTCTCAGGAGGCTGGCTGAGAGCCTACAGTGGCGGGAGCCTCACCCTCTACTCCCTTTCTTTCTCTTCCCATAATCTCTCCTCCTCCTTAGAAACCCTATTAAGGCTGGCAGTGTAAGGATTTGCAATTCAAGGTTTATGCTAAACTGTCCAGAGCACCCACAACCCTGGGAGCCTGCCTTAACCCTTTCTGTGTTTGTGTCTTTACTCTGGTGGCAAGGAGAAGTGGGTAGCTTTGAGAAAGTTCTTTCTGAACTTTTCCCTTTATCACTATAATCTTGAGTAAGGTTGTTGTGAAGGCTAGAAGTGATAAATATTCCAGGGCAGCGAGTTGATGGCCCTTATTTACCCTGCAGTGGGGTCTAAGAGAAAGCACACTGGGAGTCAGGAGTCCGAAATCTATTTCTCTCTTATTCTGTGACTTTGGGCACGTGAGGCACTGTCTCTCCACAGTCACTAGGCGATCTCTAAGGACTCCTTTCCATTTCACTTTCTGTGTTTTTAAAATGAACATTATGAGGCCTAACCTGTGGTGGCGCAGTGGACAGACTCATCTACCTGGGATGCTGAGGTCGCTGGTTCGAAACCCTGGGCTTCCCTGGTCAAGGCACATACAGGAAGTAACTACTATGAGTTGATACTTCCTGTTTCTCCCCCCTCCCACTTTCATTCTGTCCCAGTAGAGCCCAAGCTCTACTTCGATCAGGCATCCCTGATTAGACTTCCCCGTGCAGTGGGACACTCCTGCTTATTAGCAGGGCTGGCAGCCTCTTCGAGCCTACTCTTGAGGCGGCAATGAGGATGCTACTGTTAAATGCCACCAGTGGAAAGACACGACCGACACACAAATTAGTTGCAATAATCACACAGGCAATTTATTACTCACAGATCCTTTTGGCGTCCCTGGGTACAGCTTAAGGGGGCCCCGTCGTTGTGCTCCTCTCGGCTGGCTTTGGTCAGAGCTCAGAGTGGTGTGGAAATGGTCCACATCAACGATGGAGTCTGGGCAACTACTGCAGCAGGATGCCCCTCAGCTTTAGTACCTTTTCTGGCCAATGCCTTCTAACAGATGTCAATCTACAGGATTATCACCTCAAACCACCTTTTTGGGAGTCCTTTATGTCAATCTACTGAAATGTTTACATTAAACCACTTTTTAAGATGTTCTTATTTTCATTAATTTACAAAGTTAATGTAAATAACACCAAACCACTTCTTATCTATGTATAATTTCACAAACACACTAACTGGGCTCTGCTTGTAAGTCAGAGTCTGTTTATTACAGTTATGGCACTAAGCCACTATATTAATTCCTATCCAATTGGCATAACTTTACTTAATTTTAATAATTATTTTTAATATCCTTTTAATTACTTTTATATAGCTTCCATATTTTTATATTTCTATATATTTAATTACTATAGCCTTATATTACTACAACACATTCTCTTTCTCTTTCCACAAATTAATAAAATTCTTAAAAAAATGAAATAATGAAAGCTTGTTTAAAAAAATCTAACTGGACAGAATTAAATGACATAAAAAGTGAAAGACCCTTATCTTTCCCTATTCAGTACACTCCCCCAAGGTAACACTTCTTACCACTTTGTGTCTTTTCTTTGTTTTCTGTGTATTTTTAAAATATACGGGTATTTGTAAATAGATCTATACACAGGGAAGAGAAAAAGATTTAAAATTGTTCACATGGATAATAGTACAAGAGTTAGTAAATAATAATAATATAAGAATAAACTGTTTCGGCCCTGGCCAGTTAGCTCAGCAGTAGAGCGTCGGCCTGGCGTGCGGGGGACCCGGGTTCGATTCCTGGCCAGGGCACATAGGAGAAGCGCCCATTTGCTTCTCCACCCCCCCTCCTTCCTCTCTGTCTCTCTCTTCCCCTCCCGCAGCCAAGGCTCCATTGGAGCAAAGATGGCCTGGGCGCTGCGGATGGCTCCCTGGCCTCTGCCCCAGGCGCTGGAGTGGCTCTGGTCAAGGCAGAGCGATGCCCGGAGGGGCAGAGCCTCGCCCCTGGTTGGCGTGCTGGGTGGATCCCGGTCGGGCGCATGCGGGAGTCTGTCTGACTGTCTCTCCCCGTTTCCAGCTTCAGAAAAATACAAAAAAAAAAAAGAATAAACTATTTCATGCACTCACAACTGTAAACATACTTTTGCCCCACACTGGAGGTATGGGTGTATTTCACACGATTCCACACAAATGAACTGTTTCATGAAACTATATTTATCCTTACTTTATGTAATTAATATATGCTGATATATTCTATTCTACATCTTTTTTTTAAACACTGGAATTGATTTCATAACCCAAAAATAGGTGGCATCTTGCAATTAAAAAAAAACAAAACACAAAACGTCTGCCCTAGACCATGGGTCCATGGGTGTCTGGAAATCCAGGCAGGGGAAGTATGGACATCCTGGGATGTTAGAACCATATAGAGGCTTCCTGGAAGAGGATTCCATGAAATTCTATAAGGGAAATCTGCTGGAACAGAATCTGGCATAAATAGGTATGTGGTAAATACCAGCTTTTCTGACACCGCCTGCAGAAGAATCCTAGCCCTCCAATGTTTAAAGACGTGTAGCTACTCCTCCACCAACATCAAGGAGATACACTACCTACATGAGAAAAGCAGCTTGTCGTTTTTGAGAAAAATGGATTTTTATGAGCCATTTCTATAGGACATTTTGCAAAGTATATTAAACACTGGCCTGACATCTTAGAAGGACAATACAGAGCTCACCATTTCTCAAGGACCGGGTCAGGATTATGCACACACGGTGGTCAATTTTCGAACTCATAGATGCCTGCCTTAGAAGTCACCTAATTCAAATCTCTTACTTTGCAGATGAACAAAATGATGTCCCAAGACATTATGCAATCTTCCAAAAGTCACTCAGGAAGCTCACGTGATTCCTGTTCTGCCCTGCAGCCCATTACTGTTTTATGTGGAGTGCTATCCAGCGGAGTGCTCGGGATTTAAGAGCAACAGCTTTTCTTATTCCCATGTGTGTTATTTTGGTTAACTCATTTCTTTCCTCATAATCTGTAGCAATAAGACTCCTAGCCTGACCTGTGGTGGCGCAGTGGGATAAAGCATCGACCTGGAACACTGAGGTCGCTGGTTCGAAACCCTGGGCTTGCCTGGTCAAGGCACATATGGGAGTTGATGCTTCCTGCTCCTCCCCCCTTCTCTCTCTCTCTCTAAAAATCAATAAATAAAATATTAAAAAAAAAGACTCCTATTTACGTGTTTATGCTCTTTAAAAACTATCTTAAACTAGTCTATTCCATAACCCATCTTGGAGGAAGAAGCCCAAAATATTGTGTATGGTCTTCAGAAAGCCAGAAGTATGCAATGGAATACCCACACTGGCTTATGAACAGCTCTGAGAACGCAACTGTCCTGAACCGCCAACAGTTCCTTGGAATAGGCAATATGGTCACCTGCACAAGGCCAGGCACTAGGTTTTCAGTAATTGTGGGTTGAAAACAGTGAAAAATGGACATCACTACCCTTAGTGGTCCCAGGCCACTGTGCTGTTTGATGGAGGTTTTTGCATTTTAGGTGTTAAAACTCTTTCCTTTCCAACAAGGATATGAACTGTCACATATCTAATGATATCCCCCCCAACACATCTTCTGCAAAAGCTGATAACACTTCCTGTATCCTCTAATAAGATGCTTCTAATATACTCTGAGAATGCCAGAATTATTTCTAAAGTAAGATTTAAAATGCCCTGAGAGCCTGAGTCCCCTATCTAAAAAAGCATGAAGATATTACCACAGAGCTCTAGTAACTTCTGCACTGCCCACTCTTCCGCAGAGTTGTTGGCTCTGCTGCAGGTTGGAGATCACACGGGTTGCCAGATAAGTCACCTCCCCTGAGGTGTCATGTTACTAAGACTATTTTTAACCTGAAGCCAATACTTCTCTACAACCCACAAAATGATCTTTTTAAATCACAAAATGTCTTGAAAATGACAACTGTGTACCCAAACTAAAGGCCACTTTCTAGATACTTGTCACATATCTATCTGTGTTCTCTCCACTAAGACTCCAGTTGGTTCTCCTTCCTTATACTCTCTATGCTTCAAGTATGTTATCTTATTCCTCTGCCTGAATCTCTGGGTGTTCCAGAGATATTTCCTGTATTTCATAATCAGACGGTAATGGGCTTCATAAGAAAATACATACAAAACTTCATTTTCCCATATCCCTCTAAAACATGATCTTAAGGAAAACCCTATATTATGAAAAATGGAAAGAAATACAAATTAATAAAAAACAAAGATTAAAAATATTTTCCATAGATGATTTTACTTAGAGAATCAAGTAAAAATATTTTCCATAGATGATTTTACTTAGAGAATCAAGTGCCTGCTGATGACTTCTTAACTAGGACTAAATCTGCTAAAAGAAAAATTGCATGTCTACAACACATCTATACACCATACTGTTTGTTTGCTCAACCACCCCAAGTCAGGTCTCCATCCATCTTCATTTATCCCTACACCCTCCTTAACCTGCCCCACAATCACACTGTTATCGGTGTCCATGAGCTATTTCTTTTTCTCTTTTTGGCATTGTTCTGCTCAATCAATCCTCTCCTCTCACCAAACCCTCCCCACCTGTCAGCCCATTCTCTCTGAGTCTCTATTTTGTGTGTTAGTTCATTTTGTTCATTAGATGGCACATACGAGTGAAATCATATGGTGCTTGTCTTTCTCTGCCTGGCTTATTTCACTTAGCATATGTTCTCCAGGTCCATCCATGCTATCACAAAGGTAAGATTTCCTTCTTTTTCATGGCTACATAGTATTTCATTGTGTATATCAGGGGACCCCTAACTGCGGCCCCCTGAGGCCATTTATCCGGCCTCCACCACACTTTCGAAAGGGGCACCTCTTTCATTGGTGGTCAGTGAGAGGAGCACTGGATGCATCCACATCCTGTGCTCCTGGAGTACTGTATGTGCTGGTGCTGCAAAGTACAGCGTCGCTCACGTACAGTACTACTTCCGGTGACACGGGATGCACACGTCACGGCTCCGGAAGCATGTCATATCACTTGTTACGGCTAGCAGTGACAAATATGGAACCAGACATTGACCATCTCATTAGCCAAAAGCAGGCCCATAGTTCTCATTGAAATACTGGTCAGTTCGTTAATTTAAATTTACTTGTTCTTTATTTTAAATATTGTATTTGTTCCTGTTTTGTTTTTTTACTTTAAAATAAGATATGTGCAGTGTGCATAGGGGTTTGTTCATAGTTTTTCTTTTATAGTCCGGCCCTCCAACGGTCTGAAGGACAGTGAACTGGCCCCTGTGTAAAAAGTTTGGGGACCCCTGGTATAGATGTACCACAACTTTTTTATCCACTTATCCACTGATGGACACTTGGGCTGCTTCCAAATCTTGGCTCTTGTAAATAATGCTGAAATAAACACAGGGGTGGATATATTCTTTTGAAATGGTGTTCTGGGTTTCTTCAAATAAATTCCCAGAAGAGGAACTGCTGGATCATAAGTCAGTTCCATGTTTACACTTTTTCAGGTAACTCCATACTGTCTAATTTTGTTAACCAATAAATTCAATTAAAAATTTTAAAAGGAGAAATTGATAAAAAAACATAAAGAAAAGCTACATCTCAGCTTATTTCTCCATATTTCTAATACATGCATGATTAACTGCTTTTGTTAGTAAAACAGAATCTATGAAACACTGCTTTTCCCATGATTTACTCAAGCTAGTACATTTAATAAACACATTTTATATGCGACTTTCAGCAAACTAATTCAGAAGACAAGTATTCCAAACACATTAAAAATAATTCCAATCAACTAATGATAAGAATTTTTGGACCCATTTATTTGGGAAATAGCTTTTATCCAATTTTCCCACTTTGACATATCTAAAAACAAAGCTTCATATCATAAATTTAAGCAATTTGCTTGATAAACTCAGAATATATTCACCATTAAGTAATCATGAAAAACTTAATTTTTTAAAGATTAACTTCAGATAAGTTTCTTGCCATACTTATAACATTACTCTTACTAGAGTAAATCGAAAATGAGTTACCAAATGCCTCCTAATGCAATTTTCTAGATCACTCAGAGTGTCTTACTACCTCTATCATAACACACTCCAACACAATGGATATAGTCCAAGGTTGTGAGGATTCCACACAGCTTACAAAGTGCTTACCATGGCCATTAGTAAATAATAAGCATTGGAAAATAAGTAGCTTTTCTTTTACTACTGCCCTGGAAACAGGGCTGCTCCTACTGTTTGAGAAGACAAGAAACTGAATTTAATAACACAATGGACAAGGTCTTATCCACAAGAGCTTCTCCAGCCTACTGCATTCTGCAAACAAGGGAAAACTCTACCCAACAATCTATTTACCCCCATCTAAAACTCATACTTTAGGCTGTTAAAAAAAAAATACCACGTCCTGCCAAACGTCCTCTGCCATGTGTTGGACGTGGAATTGGTCAACTAGTAATGGCAGAGGGGTTTCTGGCTCCACCCAAAACATGGAAAATAAACAGTGGGAAACAAGGGGAAGATAAAATCACACACCTGAACTGGAACTCACAGAAACTTGTTATCAACTCATTTAGCTGTGGGTAGTTTGGTTGATGGAAGAAAGCAAAATGCTTTCTTTTTGCACCATAAAGCCGCAATAATGGCTACCTCGAAAGATGCAGTTCCCTAGACTTCTCTACACAATAGAAAAGAATCCGTTTCCTCGCCTTAGTAAACTGAAGCGTGCACGGGTAACAACTGAGCAGCTTTTAGAAAAACTGAGCATTTAGCTATATCCGAGCTTCACTGCGCCCTAGAATTATATAAATACATGAAAAATTCCTATGGAATGGCGAGACAAAATGATGAGAAATATCACCTTGAAATCACCAAGGAAGGAATCGTGTCATGCCGAAGGCGTCTCCATTGATAAAAATCCCGATCCTCCATTCTCATGACCCTGCAAACCCACCTCCCTGTAAGGAAATTACAGGAATCACCCGCAGCAACCAACCTCAGCATTCGGTATCGACCAAATCGACCCCTACTCAAATGGCGCTAGGCACCGCGGGCCAAGCCCCTCGCTAGAGCGGCCAGGTCCCGCGCTGCATCCATTCCCTACCTCACTTCCTTTCCGTCCTCCCTACCAGACTCAACCCCTGGCATTTCTGTCCAGCATTCGCCACTGACAAAGAAGGTAGGAACAGACAGACTTCCCATACTTTGTCCGGGAAGTCGCAGAGCCACACATACCCGTCCCTATCACGATCACATCAAACTCCGAAGGGAGACTATCCGCCATCTTGACAGGAACCGTGTCATGTGATTATTGCTAGTGGAAAGGAGATAGAGTTAAGTGTTGCTCCGGTAGAAAGCGGAAAAGGAAACAGTGCATTTTGGGTATTGTAGTTCTTAGCGGCGGGTCCCAGGAGTTGGCTACAGCGTTTATTTGTGCTGTTCGCGCGAATGTTAGAAACTCAGTTCATTTTCCCGGCTGAGTACTGTAGCGTGTTTAGCCTGGCGATTTGAGGTAGAAAAGCAATGTCGATTTTTGCTACGATAGTCAGAATGACTATGGGAAGAACCTGACCCCTTGACAGGGATGAGGCAAAAATTGTTAGGGACACAAAGGACAGAGTGAAATTGAAAGGGGTTTGCTCTATGAACAAAGCAAATTTTTATTCCACCCTGGAAACCGTTTACTCCAATGTGTCTGTACTTTTGTCCTGCGCAGTAAAATTTTTCATACCAAGGTTTTCAAACTGTATTCTGTATCTTTTTCATCTCTCTGTGTCCCCTGTGAAATCCCACGAAAAACACCTTGCTCTAATTTCACCAGCATGGAACTCACATCGAGTCTGTCCTTGTAGTTAGTTGTGCCTTGCTTGCAATACATAACCACAAAATGAGCCTTAGAAAGGGGAAAAGATATAAAAGCATAGTAGTTGCTGGATAAGCGTTTATTTAAGGTGACCAGTAGTCTTCCTTTAGGGAGGACAATCCTTCTTTTGGAAGTTCTGCCCTCCCTTGAAAAGTGTCCTCATACATATTCTCCTCTTTGATATTGTAAGACTAATCTATAAATGTCCATATTCAATCAATGCAGAGTCAATCCATTGCATGTGATGTGACGTATTTGTACTAAATGAGTACTTTTTTAATACACTTATTTTTTTAATTAAATTTTTACTAATTATAATGGGGTGACATCAATAAATTAGGGTACATATATTCAAAGAAAACATGTCCAGGTTATCTTGTCCTTCAATTATGTTGCATACCCATCACACGAAGTCAGATTGTCCTCCATCACATTCTATCTAGTTTTCTTTGTGCCCTCCACCCCTCCCCCTCTCCCTCCTTCCCTCCCACCCCCCACCCCGTAACCACCACACTCTTGTCAATGACTCTTAGTCTCGTTTTTATGTCCCACCAATGTATGGAATCATGCAGTTCTTGGTTTTTTTATGATATACTTAGTTCACTCCATATAATGTTATCAAGATCCCACCATTTTGTTGTAAATGATCCGATGTCATCATTTCTCATGGCTAAGTAGTATTCCATAGTGTATATGTGCCACATCTACTTAATCCAGTCTTCTTTTTTTTTTTTTACAGTGATTAAACGTTTAAGCAAACTCTTGGCCAATACAGCAAGAATCCATAAAAGAGTAGTGTCCTTAACATATTCACCAAATCCAAGCTGGCACCAACACGATTCCAGATCCCTGCAAATGCAACCTAAACCCAGTTCAGTCCGTTAGGAGCTGTCACAAGGAGCAGGAGTCCAGGAAAAGTCTGCATGGCACTGGAATTGTTGTCACAATTCTATACTTTGCAGCTCACGTCCAAGTCCCAATGCCCGCTGCTTCTAGCCAGTAATAATTGAGGTAGACTGGAAAAGCAATCTGCAGCATGGGTGAAGATGGAGCTTCTGTTCTCCTCTGCCTGGAGAGATGAGACCAGGTTGCTTTTCCCTAGAGCTCTGTGACTGTGGCGTGGTAAAGAGAACTTTGGGATACACTAAGCTGGGTGGCAAAGGTAAATTCATAATGGAAGTTGACAAAAGGGAAAAAGAGAGCTCTAAATTAGGAGTAGGTCCCAGCCTGAAATATGAGTGGGGCATTGAGGTAGGAGGAATAAAAAAAACACTATATATTAAACAAAGCCACAGAAAATAGGACTATCAACAACCACAACAGAGATCTTCGCAGGAAGAATAAAAACCCTGACTATTTAGGCAAGACATAGTTAAGTGGCCCTTGTGCAAGTGAGATCAGTTTACCTGCTTCTTGGAAGAAATACCCTAGGCTCATCCACACTGTCATAGATGGGGCCAATGGCCCTGGGCACCTTCAGCCTTCAGTGGCAAACCCCAGCTTTCTGGGCAAGGTTAGGTCATAGGTGGCTGGAGCAGGGCTGAAAGAGACTGAACCCTCCCTTAGAGGAGCGAGGGGGAAGCCCACCTTCCAGTGTCCCTGTTTCCTCACAGCAGAGGCGTGTAAGTCTGGAAGGCATTAGCTCAATGACCTGACTTTTCATTATTGAAGCAGGACCCAGATGGAATCCTATGAGACTCCTTTGCGGCATTGGAGCCTTTAAGGGCGTATCCTAAAAGCTGGTAGTTCACCTGATCTCTATTGGGGCTTATTCTGCCTCTTGGCGCCTTAAAAGCCATGCTCAGAAGATCTCGCTGAGGGGTTTGAGGATCCCCATCCGCCTATATAAACCTTTTCTGTATATCTGGAGCTATTTGGAAAAAGACAAAACAGTGTTTAACTGGATCAAATAAAAGAAGGTAGAAGTTTGAAGGAGAAAGATTTGGTGTCTCCTGTTCATCAGCATTCAAAAGAAATTTAAAAATTTTTAAGTAAAAAGCATGATATGGTAGACCCATAGGAGTTCCAGGATATGAGTCCCTCTTTTAATTATTTTAAATTGACCTTAAAATATTTGCTGGGTACACTTTAATAATACCTTGACTTTAAAGATTGTAAGAAATACCCATAATTCGAAAGGTTTGACAAAATACAGTAAATGCTTTTGCTACATATGCAGGAGCATTGTCAGTTTAACCAATATAGGAAATTCAATAATAGAAAAAACATACAGACAATGAGCTATAACATGCTTAGCAGCCTCTCCTATTCTGGTAGAGGTTACTATAAATCCAGAATAAGTATCCACTGTAACGTGGAAATAGGACTATTTGCCAAATGAACGTTTATAAGTAACATCCATTAGGGAAAGTTGTCCTGGTAGGAGTCCTTGAGGGTTAACTCCAAATAAAGGGACAGATTGTAGAATAGGACACCTTGGACAGGATTTACCAATCTGCCATGCTGCCTCCCGAGAAAGTTGAAACTGTTTACACAGGGCTGCAGCGTTCTGGTGATGAATAGTATGAGACTGAATTACTCGATCTCTCATGGTTGCTCCAAATAATTTTTTGGGGTAGCTTGATCAACAACGGCATTCCTTTTTGCTAAAGCTCCAGGGAGCATGGAGTGAGCTCAAGTATGTCCTATAAAACATGGAGCTCTATGTTGACATAGAAGTCTTTGAATAAGGAGGAACTGCTGAAATAATTCATCACCAGTTGTCCCTAAGACAGCAGTCTTTATAGTGCAAACAACAATAAGTAAATATTTCCTGTCGGTATATAGATTAAAGTAGGAATATGGCAAATGCTGAAAAGCCATGATAATGCATATAATTCTAGTCTTTGAGCTGATTTTAAGTTGACTGTTTCAGTATAAAGTTGTCCATTGATTTGCAAAAGCGATTTGCCATTTAGTGGAAGTTTCCCAGAGCCATTGTTGTTGATCCTTTGAAAAAAGAAACAATAATTTTGAGGCTCAAAATCTATAAGCTATAAGGGTCGCCTATACCCCTTGATAATCAAGGAGGCAACAAGATAAAAATATGGAAGTGTATTCCATGGGCTATTAGATGGTTCAATGTGCCCAAGCTGTAGCTGCTCTTGTACCAATTGAGCAGCTGCCCTAAGTTTCTCCTGAGAAAGGGGCTAATGGTTCACCCATACAGGGTTATCTGATTTCCAAGTAATTGGGTCTGCACAATGCATTATTGGGGTAGCAGGAGCTACCAAAGCCCTTATGCTAAATTTTGATATCCTAATCCACACCTTCTGGTATTGGGTGCCAATTCTATGGAGGTGAGAATTCCTCGCTGTTATTTCCCTAGTCCCTTAGTGGGTAAAAATTGCTGATCAAGCATCTTAGTACTGACTAACCCCTTAGGACTGACTAGCAACACTCCCGTATTTTTCAAAACATCTCTCCCCACAAATTAACTAGCCATCCAGGAAGCATATTAGGCTTAAAAAATCCAGAATGGCCTTCTTAATCTTCCCAATGTAAAAAAGTAGAACTTTCTTGAGGGGAATTACTCTGCCCTATACCTTGTAATTCTGTGCCTGCTGCATGAGTGGCCCAGGAAGGAGGTCAATGTAGCTTAGCAATAAAAGATACATCAGTTCCAGTATCTAAAAGTCCTTTAAATTCATGCCCCTGTATTGTTAGTTCTATTTCAGAGCTTTCCTGACCTATCTTTTTAACTCAATTGGCAAAATCACAGGAGCCAAATTACCAATTTTCTTGGGGCCCCTTTTGTAGGATGTGGTCTGAGAAGCAGAATTAGCATCCTTATACTATTCTTCTAACTGCCTGTATTAGCCGTGAGACAAATTTTTTTTGATTAATTTTGTTGGGGTGACATTGATAAATCAGGGTACATATGTTCAAAGAAAACATCTCTAGGTTATTTTGACATTTGATAATGCTGCATTCTCATCACCCAAAGCTCAATTGTCTTCCATCACCTTCAAACTGATTTTCTTTGTGCCCCTCGACTCCCCCAACCCGCTCCCTCTCCCCCCTCACCCTGTAACCTCCACACTCTTGTCCAGGTCTCTGAGTCTCATGTTTATGTCCCACCTGTGTATGGAATCATACACTTCTTAGTTTTTTCTGATTTACTTATTTCGCTCAGTATAACGTTATCAAGGTTCATCCATGTTGTTGTAAATGATCCGATGTCATCATTTCTTGTGGCTGAGTAGTATTCCATAGTATATATGTACCAAAGCTTTTTAATACACTCGTCCACTGACGGACACTTGGGCTGTTTCCAGATCTTCACTATTGTGAACAATGCTGCCATAAACATGGGGGTGCATTTCTTCTTTTCAAACAGTGCTATGCTGTTCTTGGGGTATATTCCTAACAGTGGTATAGCTGGGTCAAAAGGCAGTTCAATTTTTAATTTTTTGAGGAATCTCCATACTGGTTTCCACAGTGGCTGCACCAGTCTGCATTCCCACCAGCAGTGCAGGAGGGTTCCCTTTTCTCTACATCCTAGCCAGCATTTATTCTGTGTTGTTTTGTTGATGAGCGCCATTCTCATTGTGGTTTTAATTTGCATTTCTCTAATAATTAGTGATGTTGAGCATTTTTTCATATGCCTGTTGGCCATCTGTATGTCCTCTTTGGAGAAGTGTCTATTTCTTTTGCCCATTTTTGGTTTGGATTGTTTGTCTTCCTGGTATTAAGTTTTTCAAGTTCTTTATAAATTTTTGTTATTAAACCTTTATCAGACGCATTGTCAAATACATTCTCCCATTGTGTAGTTTGTCTTTGTATTCTGTTCTTATTGCCATTAGCTGTGCAGAAGTTGTTAAATTTGATATAGTCCCATTTGTTTATTTTGTCTTTTATTTCACTTGCCTGTGGAGACAAATCGGCAAATATATTGCTGCGAGAGATGTCAGAGAGTTTACTGCCTATGTTTTCTTCTAAGATACTTATAGTTTTACGGCTTACATTTAAGTCTTTTATTCATTTTGAGTTTATTTTTGTGAGTGGTTTAAGTTGGTGATCTAGTTTCATTTTTTTGCAGGTAGCTGTCCAATTTTCCCAACACCATTTGTTGAAGAGGCTTTCTTTACTCCAAAGTATGCTCTTACATCCTTTGTCAAATATCAGTTGTCCCCAAAAGTGTGGGTTTATTTCTGGGTTCTCGGTTCTGTTCCATTGATCTATATGCCTATTCTTATGCCAGTACCAGGCTGTTTTGAGTACAATGGCCTTATAATATAACTTGATATGCAGAAGTGTGATACTTCCCACTTTATTCTTCCTTATCAAGACCGCTGAGGCTATTCATGTTCTTTTTTGGTTCCATATAAATTTTTGGAATATGTGTTCTATATCTTTGAAATAAGTCATTGGTATTTTAATCAGTATTGCATTGAATTTATCAATTGCTTTGGGTAATATAGACATTTTAATGATGTTTATTCTTCCTAACCATGAGCATGGTATATTCTTCCACTTGTTTGTATCTTCCCTGATTTCTTTTATCAATATTTTATAATTTTCCGAGTACAACTCTTTAATCTGCCTGGTTAAATTTATTCCTAGTTACTTTATTTTTTTGGTTGCAATGGTAAAGGGGCTTGATTCCTTTATTTCTCTTACTGACAGTTCACTGTTAGTGTATAAAACGCCTCTGATTTCTGAGTATTAATTTTATATCCTGCCAACTTGCTGAATTCATTTATCAGGTCTAGTAGTTTTTTGACTGCAACTTTAGGGTTTTCTATATACAATATCATATCATCTGCAAATAATGATAGTTTTACTTCTTTTTTGCCAATTTGGATGCCCTTTATTTCTTTTTCTTGTCTGCTGTGGCTAGGATTCCAGAACTATGTTGAATAAGAGTGGTGAAAGGGGGCACCCCTGCATTGTTCCTGATCTTAAGGGGATTGCTTTTAATTTTTGCCCATTGAGTATGATGTAGGCTGTGGGTTTGTCATAGATGGCCTTTATCATGTTGACGTATGTTCCCTGTATTCCCACTTTGCTGAGGGTTGTGATCATGAATGGGTGCTGGATTTTATCAAACGCTTTTTCTGCATCTATTGAAATTATCATGTGGTTTTTCTCCTTCCTTTTGTTTATGTGATGAATTACATTGATTGATTTGTGAATGTTGTACCAGCCTTGCCTCCCACGGATAAATCCCACTTGACCATGATGTACAATTTCATTCATATATTGCTGGATCTCGTTTGCTAATATTTTGCTGAGGATTTTAGCATCTCAATTGATCAGGGATGTTGGCCTATAATTTTTTTTCTTTGTGTTGTCTTTGCCTGGTTTTGGAATCAATATTATGCTCGCCTCATAAAAGGAGCTTGGAAGTCTTTCTTCCTCTTGGAATTTTTGAAATAGCTTGAGAAGGATAGGAGTTAGTTCTTCTTTGAATATTTGGTAGAATTCACTTTTGAAGCCATCTGTTTAAGGACTTTTCTTTATTGGGAGTTTTTTGATAACAGTTTCAATCTCATTTGTTGTGATTGGTTTGTTTAGGTTTTCTGATTCTTCCAGATTAACTTTTGGAAGATTTTATGTTTCAAGGAATTTTTCCATTTTATTTAGGTTGACTAGATTTTTGGCGTACAGTTCTTCAGAGTATTTTCTTACAATATTTTGTATTTCTGTTGTGTCAGTTGTTATTTCTCCACTCTCATTTCTACTTTTATGTATTTGAGTCCTCTGTCTTTTTTTCTTGGTGAGTCTGGTTAAAGGTTCATTGATCTTGTTTACCTTTTCAAAGAACCAGCTCCTGGTTTCATTGATCCTCTATATTGTTTCTTTAGCCTCTATGTTGTTTATTTCTGCTCTGATCTTTATTATTTCCTTCATTCTACTAGCTCTGGGCTTTACTTGCTGTTCTTTTTTGAGTTCTTTTAGATGTAGGGTCAAGTTGTTTATTTGAGCTTTTTCTAGCTTCTTCAGGTATGCCTGTTTTGCTATGAACTTCCCTCTGAGGACTACTTTTGCTGTGTCCCGTAAATTTTCAGTTGATGTATGCTCATTATCTTTCATTGCTAGGAATTTTTAAATTTCTTCTTTGATCTCATTTTTTTCCTATTCATTATTTAATAACATGCTATTTAGTTTCCAAGTGTTTGAGTATTTTTCAGTTTTTCTGTTGTAGTTGATTTCTAGTTTCATGCCATTGTGATCAGAGAAAGTGCTCCATATGATTTCAATCTTTTTAAATTTGTTGAGACTGCTTTTGTGCCCTAACAGGTGGTCTATTCTAGAGAATATACCATGAATACTTGAAAAGAATGTATATTCTGCTGCTTTAGGGTGAAAGGTTCTGAAGATATCTATTAAATCGAGTTGATCTAGTGTGTCCTTTAAGTCTGCTGTTTCTTTGTTAATTTTCTTTCTTGAGGATCTATGTAGTTTTATTGGGATATTGAAATCCCCTACTATTATAGTATTGCTGTTGATCTAGCCCTTTAAGTCCATCAAAGTCTGTTTTATATAGTTAGGTGTTCATATATTAGGTGCGTAGATAATTATAACAGTTATATCTTCCTGTTGGATTGCTCCCTTTATCATTATGTAGTGACTTTCTTTATCTCTTATTATAGTCTTTCTTTTAAAGTTCATTTTCTCTGATATAAGTATTTCTACCCCAGCTTTTTTTTCATTTCCATTTGCGTGAAATGTTTTTTTCCATACTTTTATCTTCAGTCTATGTGCATCTTTTGTTTTAAAGTGTGTCTCTTGTAGACAGTATATGTATGAGTCCTGTATTCTTATCCATGCAGCTACCCTATGTCTTTTGATTGGATTATTTAATCCATTTACATTTAAGGTTATTTTTGATATGTAATTATTTATTGCTATTTTATTCTTTAAAACTGTATTCCTCATTTGCTATATTCTTTTTCTCCTTTGATCTGGTTTCAACAGGCCCCTTAGTATTTTTTTGCAACCTTGGTTTGGTTGTAGTGAATTCCTTGAGGGTTTTTTTTTTTTTTGTCTGGAAAGCTTTTTATTTCTCCTTTAATTTTAAATGATAGCCTTGCTGGATAAAGTAGTCTTGGTTGTAGGCTCTTGTTCTGCATTACTTTGAATATTTCTTGCCATTCCCTTCTGGCCTCAAGTGTTTCTGTTGAGAAGTTGGAAGTCATCCTTATGAGGGCTCCTTTGTAGGTGATAGTCTTTTTTCCCTAGCAGCTTTTAATATTTCCTCATTATCACTTAGCTTTGGTATTTTAATGATGATGTCTCTTGGTGTTGATTTCTTTGGGTTTCTCCTTAATGGAGTTCTCTGTGCATCTTGAACATGTGAGATGTTTTCCTGCCTTAATTGAGGGAAGTTTTCAGCTATGATATGCTTGAACAAAGTCTCTATCCCTTGCTCTTTCTCTTCTTCTTCAGGAACCACTATGATGCAGATGTTATTTCTCTTCATGTTGTCACAGAACTCTCTTAGAGTTTCCTCAGACTTTTTGAGTCTCTTTTCTTTTTTCTGCTCTGCTTCTGTGCCTTTACTTATGTTGTCCTCTAACTCGCTGATTCAATTCTCAGTTTCTTCCATCCTGCTTTTAATTCCTTCCATTGTGTTCTTCATTTCTGATATTGTATTTGTCATTTCTGACTGATTCTTTTTATTATTTCAATGTCCTTTTTTATATTTGTTATCTCTTTATTTAGGTGTTTGTTATTTTAAACTCTGCATCTGGTAATTTGATTATATCTGATTCATTCAGGTCCTTTTCTGGGGATTTCTCTTGATTGATTTGTGTTGCATTTCTCTGCCTTCTCATTTTCTCTATGTAAAATAATATTTTGTCCACTGGTGTCCACTGGGTGTGTCCTCTGTTCCTGAAGTATGGTCTGTCTGTAGGCTCGCCAACCCCTCTGCTGTTGCTGCCTAGTTCGTTTGTGTATGGGCGTTGCTGTTGCCTGCCCACTGGGGCTATTGCTTTGGGTTCCACCTCTCCTTCACAGGAGTGGCTGTGATCATGTGCTCGGGTGTACAAGCCTTGGGGGCCTTGGCCTTCACCCCGCCCCCATGAGTGGCATTATGCTGGGCCCTGAGGGAATTGGCGAGCACCTTTGCTCAGCTGCGGGTCTCTGCCTGTTTCAGGGTTTTTACCCTGCCCTTGCAGGAGGAGCCAGCTCATGGGGCAGCTGCAAGCCTTGGCTCCACAGGCCAGGTGGGAGTGTGTGCCCATGCTTAGAACCGGGACTCTGCCTGTTCTGCATTTTTGGCTCCACCCCTGCGGGAGGAGCCGGCTCCCAATTCAGGCTACAAGCCTCAGTTCCGCAGGCGGGGCAATGCTGTGCTCCTGCGCCCTTGCTCACTGGCGGGTTTCCACCCCTTCCCATGCTCCTGTCCTTCTCCAGTAGGCTGGATTGCAGGCGGCCCACAGCTGGGCTTGACCACTTTTGCATGCCCCCCTCCTCCCCAGCCGGGCAAGACTGAGCTCACACCTGGGCCCAGTGGTTGCCAGCTGGCTTCCGCCCTTGCCCACAGAAACACGCTTCCCCATCCCACTTCCGCCTGCCCTCTGGCGAGCCCTCAGCCATGTGGGTGGGGGTGCTGCAGCTCAGACACTAATACTCACTACTATAGTCCTGAAAGCTCCCTCCTTCTAAGCGACTCTGTTCTGAGTGCCACCAGAGAGCTTGTTTGGCTGGTGTCCTGCTTCCCTTTGCTGGTATTGCTGTTTCCAGGGGAAATATTCACTTCAGATTTGGGGAGTGGCTCATCCCAGGGGTTAGGGTGGCTTTCTCCCAAAATGTTTCCTCTGTGCCTCCTAGATTACACTCTCTTCCTGCTACTCCAGTCCTCTCCTCTCTCCCTGTACCCTGGAGCCTCGGGTGAGTAGTTTTGAGAGAGGTGTTCTGCGTGGTCCCTTTAAGAAGAATCCTGGATCTGAGAAATCAGTCTCTTTCTCACAACAGTATCCTGACTTGTTTCCAGCTAAATACTGTCCATACACCTCTTCTAGGCTCTGGGGCTGCAGGCTGGGGCTGTGTTCCTGGCATTCAGGGCCCTCCCCTCTCTGCTAAACTCACTTCTTGCCACGCGAGTCTCTCCCGGCTGCCGTTTGCTCCAGGGAGCTGGGCAGCCCTCTCTGCATTTCTGCTTTTCCTACCACTCTCGGTGTGGCTTCTTCAGTGTTCCTTGGTTGAAGAGTCCTCTTAGTTCAGTCCAAAGTTTTTTTTTCCAGATGATAGTTTTTAAAATTAGTTTGTAATCCACTTTGGTTCTGGGAGGTGGAGGTTGGTACGTCTGCCTACTCCATCACCATCTTGTCCTCCTCCTCTTACAATTATTATTAAAAATTAATAGGCATGTAAGCATAATCACAATATGAAATACTACAAATGTTTTTATTATGCATTTATCATATTATGGTGTATTATTGTTGCAATGAATAAAATGTTTGTTTCATGTACGATATTGTTTTCTTCAATTTAGTTTTTTCCCTCTTTTCATTGTAAAAAGGTTGGTCATCTTAGTTTATTACTTCAGAATCTGGTATTCTATACATATATGAGGAGTTCATACAAGATTCTCCCAATAATCTACTTCACAAATGAGTAAGGCAAAATGGCCTTCATATTGAAATGATTGAAATAATTGTATTTGATGATGGGGTTTGATTTAGATTGTCTATGCTAAGCAGGTAGTACAGCTCTCATAATTGTTTTCAAGGTCAGCCTCCTCCCACCCTGGTTTATGAAATGCTCTGCCATCTGCAATACCAAAGCACAGAGAGGGAGAGTGCACAGCAGTGAGGAAAGGTCCTTTCTTGATCTCAGAAATGAATTGTGTAGTTACTTTACAAGAGTTTCCAAATAATTCAGAGAGAAAGCGCAATAGTGGGCCTTCCTTTATAGCACCTGTCCTCAGAGCTCTTTGGGGTTCCGCTGTCACTCTGTTTTTCCTCCAGCATGGAATGATCCCCACATTCTGTAGCTAACATTGATTCCTTAGATTCAGAGTGGCCTTCCACCACCTCTTCCTTTCATCTTCTCCCTGCATTGGGTTAGATTTTCCAGCATAGTGCTACCACTCTGTCATAACCTCCCATATTGCACTGAGAGTATTTGCATTTATACTGCTCCCAATAGTATACCTATCCCCACACATACGCACAAAAATACACACCACACATACAGCCGCCAAAATTATAAGTCCCTGCATGACAGGGACCCTTCCTTATTTATCATTTTACTTTCTGCATCTATCACAAGCCTGGTGCTTACTAGGAATTTAATAAATGTTTGCTGAACTGAGCTTAGTTCTTACTCCTCTAATACACAGTGAGTACTATGGAGATAGAAACTTGAGTCTTCACCTTTAAATCTGCCGACCCCTATGAGTTGTCATATTTTGAAGAGACTCAATACGTTTGTTTGTTTGTTGTAAAAGTTCCCTGACAATTCTTTAAAATCGTGTTTTACTGTTTTTGTTGTATTTTGCCCAAATTATTAGCAATATTGTACATGAGTATTATCAGAAGTGAAAAAGACCTTATCTGTGTGATCTGTGATAATCTTCAGACCACTAGTGAAAATTGAGTTTGCATAGTGGGATAAAACAAAATAAACAAATACTTTATAGAGCTAATTTTCTGATATCTTTGCCCCAAATTTCAAATTCCAATTGCCAGCATATATTTACTTGTTCTTTCTCTAAAGTTATTGCACCCTCTTTGGGCATGAAAAAAATAGAAAATTTAAAAGCCTCTGCATGGAGAAAAATGTTCAAAATATCTTTTCATTCAAATGTATTTTTAAAAAATTTTTGCAATGTAAAGATGAATATAAGAGTTGATCATGTCAGTAAAGCAGCATAATGCAAAGCAACTTAATTTCGATCTATTCTGTTATTCTAAGGACATTTTTTTCTTTTTTCCTTTTTTTTTTTAGTGAGAGAGAGAGGGGCACGGACAGGGACAGACAGACAGGAAGGGAGAGACATGAGAAGCATCAACTCTTCATTGCAGTACCTTAGTTGTTCACTGATTGCTTTCTCATATGTGCCTTGCTGGGGGTGGGGGAGCCTCCAGCTGAGTTAGTCACCCCTTGCTAAATCCAGCAACCTTGGGCTCAAGCCAGTGACTATTGGGTCATGTCTATGATCCCATTCTCAAGCCAAGGACCCTGTGCTCAAGCTGGTGAGCCTATGCTTAAGCCAGTGACCCAGATTGACACTGTATCTATTCCCACCACCTGATCAGGTGGAAATGGAAGTTGATGCAATTCCTTTGGAAGGTGATTTGGCAACATCTATCAACGGTTTAAATACATATACTTGGCAACTTAGCATTTTCTCATTTGGAAGTTATCCTGAAGACAGATGTTTAAGTTTTAAGTTCTTTTTTGCAATGATATAATACCATATTGATCATTTCAGTATATTTTTTTGTGTTTTTCTGAAGCTGGAAACGGGGAGAGACAGTCAGACAGACTCCCGCATGTGCCCGACCAGGATCCACCTGGCTCGCCCACCAGGGGGCGACGCTCTGCCCACCAGGGGGCAATGCTCTGCCCCTCCGGGGCATCGCTCTGTCGCGACCAGAGCCACTCTAGCGTCTGGGGCAGAGGCCAAGGAGCCATCCCCAGCGCCTGGGCCATCTTTTGCTCCAATGGAGCCTCGCTGCAGGAGGGGAAGAGAGAGAGACAGAGAGGAAGGAGAGGGGGAGGGGTGGAGAAGCAGATGGGCGCTTCTCCTGTGTGCCCTGGCTGAGAATCGAACCCGGAACTTCTGCACGCCAGGCCGACGCTCTACCACTGAGCCAACCGGCCAGGGCCTCAGTATTTTTTTCTAACCTTTGGTTTTAAATTCATGTGATCAAAAAGTAACTCTTCATGAAAATAGTTATTTTGATTGTATGGTACAGCTACAGAGTAATGTAGCATAGATAATCTGTTCTTAAATAAAATATAAATTGTTTCTTTCCAGGATGGCCTGGGAATTGAACACATAAACATATATAGAAAAAGGTTATACAAATTCATAGATCATAAAAGTTAGTAGGAGGAGGATAGAAATCTTTGATGACAGAACTATCCCAAGCACCTAGAGAAATGCCCAAAATTAAACAAGAACTCAATAAAATATTTCTTGCATGCTGGAGGGGTGGTGATGTATAGCACTCCCCTGTGAAACCCTTTTCAATGCTACAGTCAACATTATCCCAGTGTATTCTGGAAAAAAGTAATTTTTCGGCATATTAATAGGAGTTTCATGATAAAATACAATTAGCAGGCAATTAGTTAAATGGCTTCTTTATTGGAGGTCTCTTCAAATCTTTTATACTAAACATGCATGTGAAATATGAGGATTTCATAATAACTTTTAAACCACAGAATGCACTTTGGGAAATACTGGGCTGGGCTATTGGTCTGACACAGAATGACATTTCTTATGGTTTCATAGATAATATTGCCCCAATCATTGGTCGGACACAGTAAAAAATTTCTAGAAAGTTGGAATGGGCTAGATGGATCAGAACCGTTATATACTCTTCCCACATGGCAGTGTTATTAGCATTTTTTATGATCAAGTGATCACATAATTTTACACAAACACACATACGCATATACAATGAATCCACTACCATAGAATCTTATTTTTACCATATTACAAACAAACTTACCAGACACCAATCTTCTAGTATAAACTAAAGTAAGAGTATCAGATAAACCATGGATACTCTGAGTTCCTTATGGTTAAGAGAGCCTCTTAGAAAATAGTATGAATGTATATCTCTTAACATTATGAAAAACAAGCAATGATAGTCTAGAAAGTAGATTAGTAACACCTTATTACAAGTTCCACTTAAAAAGGAAAAAAATTAATGTAGAACTAGTGTTAGAGTTTGCTTTGAATTAAAAAAAATTCTGTCTCTATGTCTGTTATCATAGTGGTAATAACAATTTACGATCACAAGTACTTTGAACAATAAAACATAGCTAAAAATGGAGAAGGTAAATTTTTTTGAAGAATAACTTACAATTAAATGAAGTAGTACTTTTATGAGCATGCACACCCTGTGGGGAGCATTACAGTATCCCCAAATAAAGTCATTTTAGACTTTGCCATTTCAAATAGATACAAATATTATTTCATCATACTATTTTCTGTTCTATAAGATTCAAGTTACTTGAATTCATATTCATTTTCATCTTTAAGAGATAATCAGCATCATGACAATAATCACTTCCACTATGTCAGAAATATGTTTTAGGTGCTCACTTTAGTAGCAAAATGGTTATTTACACTAACTATTGCATCTTCCAGCTTCTTCAATACAGAAATATTTAGAACATATTTGCATTTTTCACAGTCTTGGCACAACAAAATAAAACAATACACTATGAATAATTTTGTGAGATTTTCATGAACCTTTACAGAAAGTCTTGCTGTTCTTGTTTCAGCTGTTTAATTGTAATGTCATAGTAACAGAAAGCAGCACACCCAATTCTCCATGGATGAATAAGCACATTGAATAAGGAAGATTTAACAGAGTAAATCAAACACTGGATTAAACATTTTCTGCATAACAGACCACAAAATAAGCATTAATTTTACCAATGGATTCTTGGCACTAGAAGCAAATAGAAGTGCATACCAATGTAATTAAACTAAATATTCAGTGGCTTGATTGCTAAACTTCCCTATATTTTATCAAACTAACATCCAGTTAATTACAATTGCATAAATAAATTCAAGTACACATATTGAGAAGATCAAATGTAAACATTATTCATGTGCATTTCATCATTTAGTAAGTAAATTTGTTTCCTTCCATTTTATATGTATATATATTTTGTATTATTCTGAAGTTGGAAACGGGGAGGCAGTCAGACAGACTCCCACATGCGCCCGACCGAGATCCACCCAGCACGCCCACCAGGGGGCGATGCTCTGCCCATCTGGGGTGTCGCTCTGTTGCAACCAGAGCCATTCTAGTGCCTGAGGCAGAGGCCACAGAGCCATCTTCAGCGCCCAGGCCAACTTTGCTGCAATGGAGCCTTGGCTGCGGGAGATGAAGAGAGAGACAGAGAGGAAGGAGAGGGGGAGGGGTGGAGAAGCAGATGGGTGCTTCTCCTGTGTGCCCTGGCTGGGAATCAAACCCAGGACTCCTGCATGCCAGGCCAATGCTCTACCACTGAGCCAACTGGCCAGGGCCTTCTTCCATTTTAATATCCCCAACTGTGAATGTAGTAAATTTTCTGTACGGTTGTGCAAAATAAAACGTTCAGACAAACACATAGAAAGCTGCACTATGGAGTAGTTTTACTGTTACTGTTATTTGATTTTTTTTTGTATTTTTCTGAAGCTGGAAACGGGGAGAGACAGACAGACACCCGCATGTGCTCGACCAGGATTCACCCGGCTCGCCCACCAGGGGCGACGCTCTGCCCACCAGGGGGCGATGCTCTGGCCCTCCGTGGCGTCACTCTGCTGCGACCAGAGCCACTCTAGCACCTGGGGCAGAGGCCAAGGAGCCATCCCCAGTGCCTGGGCCATCTTTGCTCCAATGGAGCCTTGGCTGCGGGAGGGGAAGAGAGAGAGACAGAGAGGAAGTAGGGGGGGTGTGAAGAAGCAAATGGGCGCTTCTCCTAAGTGCCCTGGTCGGGAATCGAACCCGGGTCCCCCGCACGCCAGGCCAACACTCTACTGCTGAGCCAACTGGCCAGGGCCCTGTTATTTGATTTTTAATTTTTGATAAGAAAAAACCTTACAAAGATGTTTATGCTAAACGAAATAGATCAGAGAAAGGCCAATACCATATGACTTTACTCTAAAAAACCAAATAAGTGAACAAGTAAAACAAAGACAAACTCATAGACACAGAGAACATTTTGATGGTTGCTGGATGGGAGTGGGGTTGGGGGAATGAGTGTAAAACATGAAGGAATTAAGAGTTGCAGATTGGAGGTTGCATAATAGTTATGGGGATGTAAAGTACAGCACAAGGAATATGGTCAATAATACTGTAATGACTATGTATGGTGCCAGGTCATTACTAGACTTAAAGAGTTTATTGATTTGTAAGTTATGGAAGTTTCTAACCACTGTGTTGTACACTTGAAATTAATATAATATTGTATGTCATCTGCAAAGGAAAAAATTTAAATAATTTTAAAAATAAAATTAAATAGATATTTAATTTCAAAATGGGAACTATTTCCCCTAAATTTGCTGACAAACCTCACATCAGAATTTATAACAGGGAAATTCATAGTAAAAATGTTTTGTTTTGTTTTTTGTATTTTTCCAAAGTGAGAAGTGGGAGACAGACAGACTCCCGCATGTGCCCAACTAAAATCCACCTGCATGCCCACCAAGGGGGCAATGCTTGACCCCACTGGGACGTCACTCCATTGCAGCCAGAGCCATTCTAGTGCCTGAGGGAGAGGCCATGGAGCCATCCTCAGTGCCTGGGCCAACTTTGCTCCAGTGGAGCCTTGGCTGTGGAAGAGGGAGAGAGAGATAGAGAGGAAGGAGAGGGGGAAGGGTGGAGAAGCAAATGGGTACTTCTCCTGTGTGCCCTGGCCAGGAATCAAACCCAGGACTTCTACATGTCAGGTCAACACTTTACCGCTGAGCCAACCAGCCAGAGCCATAGTAAAAATTTTAAATTTTCTATAGTTTATACCCGTAGTCTCTCCTTTGATTTGTGTTTTTATTAGTACAGTTTGTTTTTACTATATAGTACATTCATGTTTTACTTTGATGCAAAAATACAATTAATATTATTTACTGAATAACCTAAGATTCAGAGCTATTTATAGTCTCTAATCCTCAAGGAAAATGGTTTATTAAGTCTATGATTGACTCAGATCATTAAGAGTAGAAATATTCTGGCCCTGGCCGGTTGGCTCAGTGGTAGAGAGTCGACCCGGCATGTGGAAGTCCTGGGTTCGATTCCCGGCCAGGGCACACAGGAGAAGCGCCCATCTGCTTCTCCACCCTTCCCCCTCTACTTTATCTTATCTCTCTCTTCCCCTCCTGCAGCCAAGGCTCCATTGGAGCAAAGTTCCCAGGCCTTGAGGATGGCTCCATGGCCTCTGCCTCATGCACTAGAATGGCTTTGGCTGCAGCAGAGAATCGCCCCAGATGGGCAGAGCATCGCCCCCTGGTAGGCATGCTGGGTGGATCCCGGTCAAGCTTATGCAGAAGTCTGTCTCTCTGCCTCCAGCTTCTCATTTAAGAAAGAAAGAAAGTGTAGGAATATTTTTTCATGTTTGAATTAATTTTTTGACAAGTTTGAATACAAGGAGGTTATTTGAACTGTACTGTATTTTTCTCTATATAGGCATACAATAAGGGTTTTGAGATAAATATGTGAAATGCCTACTAAAAAGCAGGAATTGTCCCTGTGTTTATGTAGTACCAGCATCTGCCATTGTTATTCTACCTTCCCATGGAATCTATCCCACCTATACCCCTACAAAAGGCAGCAGTCATGTTTTAAATACCATATGACTTCACATCTCTAATTGCAGTTGATTGGAGGACAAAAAATAAGTTGACCCAAGACAATCCTGGCTGTTCTCCTAAAACTAATATATTGTATGTCAACTATAATGAAAAACACATGTTTTTTAAATGAGAAATCATGACTTGCAAATATTTATGTCCAGACTTAAACTCTGTTTTGGTTTTATGTATGTATGTATGTATTTATTTATTTATTTTGAGAGAGAGATGGGAAGGGAGAGAGATGAGAAGAATCAACTCATAGTTGCAGCACTTTAGCTGTTCATTGATTACTTTACATATGTGCCTGGACAGGGGGTGAGAGGTCTCCAGCAGAGCCAGTGAGCCCTTGCTGAAGCCAGTGACTTTGGACTCAATCCAGTGACTTTGGGCTCAAGCCAGTGACCATGAGGTCATGTCTATGATACCACGCTAAAGCTGGCAACCTCGGTATTTTGAACATGGCTCCTCAGCATCCCAGGTAAATGCTCTATCCACTGTGCCACAACCAGTCAGGCTTGAACTCTGTTTTTAAAAGATAACCTGGGCCAAACAGACTTCCTTTTCAGGAAATTCATTTTTAAAATGCATACCTAGAAGATGCAGTATAACAGAAGATGAAAGAAATTACTGAAACTTGTCTTGACATAAAGTGGGCTGGAGCAGCCATTATGTGAGACAATTATCCTCTATATGATCATAATCAAGATGAGTTCTTGAAGAAATCAACTGGTAGAGAGAAAGGAGAATAAAGAAGACATTTAAAGAGAAGTACAGTTATCGCAAGAGCAAAAGCAAGTTCCTGTTTTGTGAGAGAAAAGTTGTGGCCTCTGTCCCATGAACATTGACCATGTTTTGTTTTTTATATTCAATCCCTGCAAATTCCTGTATGCAAACAATAATTCTACCTTCACTTCAGGTAGACAGGGTAAGTATTGTGACCAAAAGAGTTTTGATTAAAAGGTTTTAAAACTTCCATGTAGCAAAGAATAAATTCATATACATGCCCTACAAATAAGAGACAATTACAGATGGTTCTCTGCAAACTATTTCTATGCCCTTTATAACATATGGGATAAAGAAGAGTTATAAATGGCAGAATAGTGTTTAATTTTGAACAATGTGTATTGATTTAAAAGTCTATTAACACTAAAAATAATCATCTAATTGCTATCATTTCTTATGGAATTGCTATGTCAGACAGTATGGTAAGTATTTTTAAATACATTATCTCAAATCCTTTGAGCAACTTTACAAGATATCCTCATCTTTATTTAAAATTTTTAATGTTTATTTTATTAATTTTAGGGGGAGAGGAAGGAAGGGAGAGAGCGATAGGGACAGGAACATCAATCTGCTCCTGCATGTGCCCTGACCGGGGATCAAACCGGCTTCAGGATAATGCTCCCACCAACTGAAGCCATGTGGGCAGGGCCCCATCTTCATTTTACAGATTAGATAGCCAAGGTTCAGAGATGTACAAAGATATTTGAGACATAATTCCTATATTGAACTCTCATGCCTAATTTTTTAATGTTCACTTATCGACTATATACCCAAATTTTCATAGTTTTTCTATAATTTGGCCTTCCCCAAAACTTGAGTCCTTCACTGGCTTTCACAGGAATTTCAATCATATTGAATGTATTATTGTTCTTTTTCCTTTTATTGAATTTATTGAGGTGACATCTGTTAATAAAATTATACAGATTTCAGGAGCACAATTCTACCTCCTCTGTATATGGTATTGTGTGTTCACCATCCCAAGTCAAGTTTCCCTCCATCACCATTTATCTCCCCTTTACCTTCCTCCATCTCCATCCACCCTCCTTTTTCTCCTGCAATTTTCACACTGTGTCTATGTCTATAAGTATAAGGTCTACCGGAAAGTTCTGTCCATTTCTATCACAACAAGTTTTGAAACGTAAGCACATGTTTATTTGGCGCATGTGTGCCTCTCTATTTTTATCACTTAATTTGTGTACTGATGTAGCAAATTAACTAAAACAAAGTTGATTCACGTTAGTCTTATGTATGAAGCAATAGTGTATCCATGGCTACTGATAAAGTTCATTTACGCCACTGTAATTTTTATGAATTTCAACAAGGAAGAAATGCTACAGAAGCATGTCTGTCGCGTCCACCATATTCCCCGGACTTAGCACCCTCTGACTATCACTTGTTTTTGTCCTTACAAAATTTTTTGAAGGGCAAAAAATTCAAAGATGAAGCAGATATCAAACAAGCACTGGTTCAGTTTTTCACATCAAAAGATAAAACATTTTTCAAAAATGGGATATACAAATTGCCCTCACACTGGCAAGAAATCATTAATAATAATGGTAATTATATTATTTAATAAAGTTTATTGATGGTAAGAAAAATTAGTATTTTGTTTTATTCAAAAAACGGACAGAACTTTCCAGTAGACCTTATATTTTTTATTTTCATGATCCCTTTACCTTTTTCACCCAGTCCCCCACTATCATCCTTTCTGAGAGCTGTCAGTCTGTTTGTATCTCTGGGTCTGCTTGTTCTTTTGTGGGTTTTTAAAAAAAAATTCTTTAGATTTTATTTATTGATTTAAGAGAGAGAGAGAGAGAGAGAGAGAGAGAGAGAGAGAGAGAGAGAGGTGAGGCAGGGGGAAGGACTGGGAAGCATCAACTCATAGTTGCTTCTCGTGTGTGCCCTGATCAGGCAAGCCCAGGGTTTTAAACCGGCAACCTCAGCATTCCAGGTCGACACTTTATCCATTGAGCCACCACAGGTCAAGCTGTTCTTTTGTTTTTGTTAGCATTTTTTGTTTTGGGTTTTACAGAACATCTGTGGAAACACTGGAAGGATCACATTGCATTTGCCATAAAATTTAATGACAAAAATACTCTGTAGAGACATATCTCCTTCTAAATTTCCGTAGTTGTACCACCAATGTGTAATTGTGTGTGCGTACGTGTGTGTGTGTGTGTGTGTGTGTGTAAAGAGGGAGTTAGTGATTATCCCATCCCATCCTTTCAGTCTTTCTCCTAGCTCTTCAGTCCTGCTGACTGGTATCTTCTCTGATTCCAGATCGTTCCCCTGGAACTTGAAACCTTACTCCTTTCTTAAGCTTCAGTGTTGGAATCTGCCTCGGCTCTTCCAGAGTCATGCAGCAGATATAAATCACTCAGTAACCAAAGTCAGATATGAAGCTTCAGAATTTTCTCTTTATTCTAACTTGAATTAGCTCGTGAGTCCCATCTTCACAACTGACAGAAAGCCTAAACCTGCCAAATCAACATGACTCAGCCACCACTCTTTTTAAATGTGGCCAGTGCAGGATTTGAATTTATCACTTCCTCCCTCTCCTTTAATCTTCAAAGCTGGTTCCATCAGCACTGAGTTTTAAAATTTTTAAAAATTTTTCAGTTATGGTTGACTATCAATATATTAGTTTCAGGTGTTCAGCATGGTGGTTAGCCATTTATATGACTTACAGAGTGATTCCCTAATAAGTCTAGTCTCTACTGGACGCTATGCCTTGACATTAAAATGCTATTTACTGTATTTCCTATGCTGTTCTTTAACTCCCTGTGACTATTTTAAGTGAAATAAATCAGACAGAGAAAGAATAATACATATGACTTCACTTACATGTGGAATCTTACAAACAAACAAACATACAAAACAGAAACAAACTCAGATACAGAAAACAAATGCATGGTCACCAGATGGTCTGGGGATCTGGGTGAAAAGGTGAAGGGATTATGAAGTACAGAGTGGCAGTCACAGAATAGTCCCAGTCATCAGTACTGTCTTTTTTTAAAATTTATTTATTAAATTTAATGCAGTGACATTGATAAATAAGGATACATATGTTGAGAGAAAACATCTCTAGATTATTTTGACATTTGATTGTGCTGTATACCTCTCCTCCAAAGTTAAATTGTCTTCTGTCACCTTCTATCTGGTTTTCTTTGTGCCCCTACCCTCCCCCAACCTCTGTCTCCTTCTTCACCCCATCCCCCCTCCCCCCACCCCCCACTCCTGTTGCCATCACATTCTTGTTCATGTCTCTGAGTCTCATTTTTATGTCTCTTTTATGTATGGATTCATATAGTTCTTAGTTTTTTTCTGATTTACTTATTTCACTCCGTATAATGTTATCAAGGTCCATCCATGTTATTGTAAACGATCCGATGTCATCATTTCTTATGGCTGAGTAATATTCCATAGTATATATGTACCAAAGCTTTTTAATCCACTCTTCCTCTGATGGACACTTGAGCTGTTTCCAGATCTTCGCTATTGTGAACAATGCTGCCACAAACATGGGGGTGCATTTCTCCTTTTCGAGCCGTTCTATGGTGTCCTTGGGGTATATTCCTAAAAGTGGGATAGCTGGGTCAAAAGGCAGTTCGATTTTCAGTTTTTTGAGAAATCTCCATACTATTTTCCACAGTGGCTGCACCAGTCTGCATTCCCACCAGCAGTGCAGGAGGTTTCCCTTTTCTCCACATCCTCGCCAGCACTTATTCTGTGTTGTTTTCTTGATAAGCGCCATTCTGACTGGTGTGAGGTGATATCTCATTGTGGTTTTAATTTGCATTTCTCTAATGATTAGTGATGTTGAGCATTTTTTCATATGACTATTGGCCATCTGTATGTCCTCTTTGGAGAACTGTCTATTCATCTCTTTTGCCCACTTTTGGATTGGGTTGTTTGTCTTCCTGGTGTTGAGTTTTACAAGTTCTTTATAAATTTTGGTTATTAACCCCTTATCAGACGTATTGTCAAATATGTTCTCCCATTGTGTATTGTAGTTTGTCTTTTTATTCTGTTCTTGTTGTCTTTAGCTGTGCAAAAGCTTTTTAGTTGGATATAGTCCCATTTGTTTATCCTGTCTTTTATTTCACTTCCCCGTGGAGATAACTCAGCAAATATATTGCTCTGAGAGATGTCCGAGAGCTTACTGCCTATGTTTTCTTCTAAGATGCTTATGGTTTCACGACCTACATTTAAGTCTTTTATCCATTTTGAGTTTATTTTTCTGAGTGGTGTAAGCTGGTGATCTAGTTTCATTTTTTTGCAGGTAGCTGTCCAATTTTCCCAACACCATTTGTTAAAGAGGCTGTCTTTACTCCATTGTACTTCCTTATCTCCTTTGTCAAATATCAGTTGTCTATAGAGCTGTGGGTTTATATCTGGGTTCTCTATTCTGTTTCATTGATCTATATGCCTGTTCTTATGCCAGTACCAGGCTGTTTTGAGTACAATGGCCTTGTAGTATAACTTGATATCAGGAAGTGTGATACCTCCCACTTTATTCTTCTTTTTTAAGATTGCTGAGGCTATTCGTGTTCTTTTTTGGTTCCATATAAATTTTTGGAATATGTGGTCTATATCTTTGAAGTATGTCATTGGTATTTTAATTGGTATTGCATTGAATTTATAGATTGTTTTGGGTAATATAGACATTTTAATGATGTTTATTCTTCCTAACCATGAACACGGTATATGCTTCCACTTGTTTGTATCTTCCTTGATTTCTTTTATCAATGCTTTGTAATTTTCCGAGTACAAGTCTTTAGTCTCCTTGGTTAAGTTTATTCCTAGTTACTTTATTTTTTTGATTGTAATTGTGAAGGGGATTGTTTCTTTAATTTCTTTATCTGACTGTTCATTGTTGGTGTATAAAAGTGCCTCTGATTTCTGAGTATTGATTTCATATCCTGCCACTTTGCTGAATTCATTTATCAGGTCCAGTAGCTTTTTTTTATATTTTTTTTAATTTTTTTTTCATTTTTCTGAAGCTGGAAACAGGGAGAGACAGTCAGACAGACTCCCGCATGCGCCCGACCGGGATCCACCCGGCACGCCCACCAGGGGCGAGGCTCTGCCCACCAGGGGGCGATGCTCTGCCCATCCTGGGCGTCGCCATGTTGCGACCAGAGCCACTCCAGCGCCTGGGGCAGAGGCCACAGAGCCATCCCCAGCGCCCGGGCCATCTTTGCTCCAATGGAGCCTCGGCTGCGGGAGGGGAAGAGAGAGACAGAGAGGGAAAGCGTGGCGGAGGGGTGGAGAAGCAAATGGGCGCTTCTCCTGTGTGCCCTGGCCGGGAATCGAACCCGGGTCCTCCGCACGCTAGGCCGACGCTCTACCACTGAGCCAACCGGCCAGGGCCCTCCAGTAGCTTTTTAACTGAGACTTTAGGGTTTTCTATATACAATATCATATCATCTGCAAATAATGATAGTTTTACTTCTTCTTTTCCAACTTGAATGCCTTTTATTTAATCTTCTTGTCTGATTGCTGTTGCTAGGACTTCCAGGACTATGTTGAATAAGAGTGGTGAAAGGGGGCACCCCTGCCTTGTTCCTGATCTTAAGGGTATTGCTTTTAATTTTTGTCCATTGAGTATGATGTTGGCTGTGGGTTTCTTATAGATGGCTTTTATCATGTTGAGGTATGTTCCCTGTATTCCCACTTTGCTGAGAGTTTTGATCATGAATGCGTGCTGGATTTTATCAAATGCTTTTTCTGCATCTATTGAAATTATCATATGGTTTTTCTCCTTCTTTTTGTTTATGTGATGAATCACATTGATTGATTTACGAATATTGTACCAGCCTTGCCTCCTCAGAATAAATCTCACTTGATCATGGTGTATGATTTTTTTCCATATATTGTTGGATCCGGTTTGCTAATATATTTTTTTTTCTTTTTTTTTTTTTTTTTTTGTATATTTCTGAAGCTGGAAACGGGGAGAGACAGTCAGACAGACTCCCGCATGCGCCCGACCAGGATCCACCCGGCACGCCCACCAGGGGGCGATGCTCTGCCCACCAGGGGGCGATGCTCTGCCCCTCCGGGGCGTCGCTCTGTTGCGACCAGAGCCACTCTAGCGCCTGGGGCAGAGGCCAAGGAGCCATCCCCAGCGCCCGGGTCATCTTTGCTCCAATGGAGCCTTGCTGCAGGAGGGGAAGAGAGAGACAGAGAGGAAAGAGAGGGGGAAGGGTGGAGGAGCAGATGGGCGCCTCTCCTGTGTGCCCTGGCCGGGAATCGAACCCGGGACCTCCGTACGCCAGGCCGACGCTCTACCACTGAGCCAACCAGCCAGGGCCCGGTTTGCTAATATTTTGTTGAGGATTTTAGCATCTATATTGATCAGAGATATTGGCCTATAATTTTCTTTCTTGGTGTTGTCTTTGCCTGGTTTTGGAATCAGAATTATGCTCGCCTCATAAAAGGAGCTTGGAAGTCTTCCTTCCTCTTGAATATTTTGAAATAGTTTGAGAAGGATAGGAGTTAGTTCTTCTTTAAATATTTGGTAGAATTCCGTTGTGAAGACATCGGGCCCCAGACTTTTCTTTGTTGGGAGTTTTTTGATAACTGTTTCGATCTCATTTGTTGTAATCGGTCTGTTTAGGTTTTCTGATTCTTCCAGATTGATTTTTGGAAGATTGTATGCCTCAAGGAATTTGTCCATTTCATCTAGGTTGTCTAGTTTTTTGGCATACAGTTCTTCACAATATTTTCTTACAATATTTTGTATTTCTGTTGTGTCAGTTGTTATTTCTCCCCTCTCATTTCTAATTTTATTTATTTGAGTCCTCTCTCTTTTTCTTGGTGAGTGTACTTAAAGGTTCATCAATCTTGTTTACCTTTTCAAAGAACCAGCTCCTAGTTTCATTGATCCTCTGTATTGTTTCTTTAGCCTCTATGTCATTTATTTCTGCTCTGATCTTTATTATTTCCTTCCCTCTACTACATTTGGGCTTTACTTGCTGTTCTTTTTCTAATTCTTTTAGATGCAGGGTTAAGTTGTTTATTTGAGCTTTTTCTAGCTTCTGAAAGTGTGCCTGTAGTGCTATGAACTTCCCTCTCAGCACTGCTTTCGCTGTGTCCCATAAATTTTGAGTTGTTGTATGCTCATTGTCATTCGTTTCTAGGAATTTTTATTTCTTCTTTGATCTCATTCTTAATCCATTTATTATTTAACAACCTGCTATTTAGTTTCCATGTGTTTGAGAATTTTTGAGCTTTTCTTTTGTGATTCATTTCTAGTTTCATGCCGTTGTGATCGGAGAAAGTGCTTGATATGATTTCAGTCTTCTTAAATTTGTTGAGAGCACTTTTGTGCCCTAACATGTGGTCTATCCTAGAGAATGTACCATGAGCACTTGAAAAGAATGTATATTCTGCTGCTTTAGGGTGAAAGGTTCTGAAGATATCTATTAAATCGAGTTGATCTAGTGTTTCCAATAAGTCTGCTGTTTCTTTGTTAATTTTCTTTCTTGAGGATCTATCTAGTGATGTTAGTGGGGTATTGAAATCCCCTATTATTATAGTATTGCTGTTGATCTCACCCTTTAAATCCATCAAAGTCTGCTTTATATATTTGGGTGCTCCTATATTAGGTGCATAGATATTTATAATAGTTATATCTTCCTGTTGGATTACTCCCTTTATCATTATATAGTGGCCTTCTTTATCTCTTACTATATCCTTTGTTTTAAAGTCCAATTTGTCTGATATAAGTATTGCTACCCCAGCCTTTTTTTCATTTCCGTTTGCATGAACGGTTTTTTTCCATCCTTTTACCTTCAATCTATGTGTGTCTTTTGTTCTAAGATGTGTCTCTCTCTTTTTTTTTTTTTTTTTTTTGTATTTTTCTGAAGCTGGAAACGGGGAAAGACAGTCAGACAGACTCCCGCATGCGCCCGACCGGGATCCACCCGGCACGCCTACCAGGGGCAATGCTCTGCCCACCAGGGGGCGATGCTCTGCCCCTCTGGGACGTCGCTCTGCTGCAACCAGAGCCACTCTAGCGCCTGGGGCAGAGGCCAAGGAGCCATCCCCAGTGCCCGGGCCATCTTTGCTCCAATGGAGCCTTGGCTGTGGGAGGGGAAGAGAGAGACAGAGAGGAAGGAGGGGGGGTGGAGAAGCAAATGGGTGCTTCTCCTATGTGCCCTGGCCGGGAATCGAACCCGGGTCCCCCGCACGCCAGGCCGACGCTCTACCGCTGAGCCAACTGGCCAGGGCTAAGGTGTGTCTCTTGTAGACAACATATGTATGGGTCCTGTTTTCTTATCCATGCAGCTACCCTATGTCTTTTGATTGGATCATTTAATACATTTACATTTAAGGTTATTATTGATATGTAGTTGTTTATTGCCATTTTCTTCTTTAAAGGTGTATTCCTTTTTTGCTATATTCTTTTCCCACTTTGATCTGTTTACAACAGGCCCCTTAACATTTCCTGCAGCATTGGTTTGGTTGTAATGAATTCCTTGAGTTGTTTTTTGTCTGGGAAGCTTTTTATTTCTCCTTTGATTTTAAACGATAGCCTTGCTGGATAAAGTAGTCTTGGTTGTAGGTTCTTGTTCTGCATTACTTTGAATATTTCTTGCCATTCCCTTCTGGCCCCAAGTGTTTCTGTTGAGAAGTCAGATGTCATCCTTATGGGGGCTCCTTTGTAGGTGATAACTTTTTTTTCTCTTGCAGCTTTTAATATTTTCTCTTTATCGCTTAGCTTTGGTATTTTAATTATGATGTGTCTTGGTGTAGGTTTCTTTGGGTTTCTCTTTAATGGAGTCCTCTGTGCTTCTTGGACTTGTGAGAGTTTCTCTTGCATTAATTTAGGGAAGTTTTCAGCTATGATATGATTGAACAACATCTCTATTCCTTGTTCTTTTTCTTCTTCAGGAACCCCTATAATGTGGATGTTATTTCTCTTCATGTTGTCACAGAGCTCTCTAAGGGTTTCCTCTGACTTTTTGAGTCTCTTTTCTCTTTTCTTCTCTGTTTTCATGCCTTCATTCCAGTTTTCCTCTAATTCGCTGATTCGATCCTCTGCTCTATCTATCCTGTTTTTAATTCCTTCCATTGTGGTCTTTATTTCTGATATTTTATTTGTCATCTCTGACTGATTCTTTTTTATACTTGCTATTTCTTTATTTAGGTGTTCATAGTGACCATCCATTGTTCTAAGATCCCTAAGCATCCTTACAATCATTATTTTGAACTCCGCATCTGGAAGTTTGATTATTTCCATATCACTCAGTTCATCTCCTTATTTTTTGAAGGTGTCACTTGTGGTTTCATTTGGAATGCACTTTCTTGTCTTTTCATGGTGTTTTTTTTGTAGAGTTGGTTGAGTCTAGGCTTGGTGTTGTCTGCCTCCAGTTTTCAGTTGTGTTATTTCTAGGTCTTCTTGGGTTGGTATCAGCTGTTATCTGTAATCCACTTTCAGATTTGGGCAGCTTTGAAGTCTTGATTTGTTTGTTTTCTTAACAGGTGATAGTCTTGTTTCCTGATCTCAGCAGGGGGCTTCCTTGAAACTGTATCCAGGAATGCGATGGGTGTAACCTGAGACTCTGAAGGCCTCTTTATCCAGCTCATCTCACTGGGGGCAGGGTGTTTTCTCAGCTTCAGTAGGGGGAGGTGTATCTCAGATCTCCATGGAGACCTGAGTTACTGCCCCTCCTCCCCACTTCTTGTTTTCAGCTGTTTCTTGTTGCCCTGATTGGAGCTGGATAGATGTCCGGAGATCTCTGATCCGGAAGCAATTCAGCTCTGTTTTGTGAAAATTTCAGTCTCTCCCCCAGCTATGGTTGCCTCCAGCACGGATGAGTCAGCTTTTTTAGTTTGTTTCCTGCATTCCTTAGCCCCTCACAGTCTGTCCCTCTCCCTGTCCTTTCCACTTGGGAGATAAACTGGTCTTTTCAACATACCTCGCTCCCTTGTCACCAGGTAAGTGGCTGTGAGCAGTAGTTTCTGCTCTTTTTCCCTATGTGAGATCCCCTCTGGGCTCTCAGCCTCACCCACCCCCTCCGTTCCTGTAAGCAGAGGAGATTCAGGCGCTTCCTACCAGGATTGTGGTTTCTTCTTTGCTCCTTGGTTTTTGAGAGCTGTTCTTGTAGTTCAGAGTTGGTTTTTCATGCTGATTTTTCCTAAATTGATTTGTATTCCAGTTTGGTGGTGAGAGCTGGGCGTCTGTGCATCCGCCTACTCCGCTGCCATCTTCCTTTCCTATCAGCACTGTCTTGATCTCTTCTTGGGGGCTCAGTAGCATGGTTGCTCTCTGCACATGTTGGGGCATCCATCAATGGTGAGATTCAAATAATTTAACAACTACTTCTTTGCCCTAATGACCATTTTAAGTATAAAAAATAATATACCGAAAGGTAATATTATTTATTATTTCATCAATTTATTACTTAAATAAGAACAATAAAAAAGGTACACAAAACTAGATTATGTTATAAGAAAGAGTTTTAAAATATTAAATAATACCTGACCAAAAACCCAATAAAACTGTTATTTAAGATACTTCCAATGACAGCTTGTTCACCCTTGTTGTTTGACACTTTTTTTTTTTGTATTTTTCTGAAGCTAGAAACCGGGGGAGACAGTCAGACAGACTCCCGCATGCGTCTGACCGGGATCCACCCGGCACACCCACCAGGGGGTGATGCTCTGCCCACCAGGGGGCAATGCTCTGCCCCTCCGGGGGCGTCACTCTGCCGCGACCAGAGCCACTCTAGTGCCTGGGGCAGAGGCCAAGGAGCCATCCCCAGCGCCCGGGCCATCTTTGCTTCAATGGATCCTCAGCTGCGGGAGGGGAAGAGAGAGACAGAAAGGAAGGAGTGGGGGAGGGGTAGAGAAGCAAATGGGCGCTTCTCTTGTGTGCCCTGGCCGGGAATCGAACCCGGGACTTCTACACGCCAGGCTGATGCTCTACCACTGAGCCAACCGGCCAGGGCCTGTTGTTTGACACTTTTTCTCTTTACGTTACACGTTTTTTTACTGAAGTAACAAACTCAAAGGAATTACGATGTAGTATAATTAGTTTTACGAAATGAATAAATAAATATTACAAGATAGTTTTATGAAATTTTTTTTCATTTTTCATTGCGGCACCTTAGTTGTTCATTGATTGCTTTCTCATATGTACTTTGAGGGGAGTGTGCTCCCGCCGAGCCAGTGACCCTTTGCTCAAGCCAGCGACCTTATGGTTCAAGCCAGTGATCATGGTGTCATGTCTGTGATCTCATGCTCAAGCCAGATGAGCCTGCACCCAAGCCAGCAGCCTAGGGCTTTTGAACCTGGTTCCTAAGCATCCCAGACCATCACTCTAACCACTGTGCCACTGATGGACAGAATGAACATTACCATAGGTGCTTAGAATACGCTGTTGTGCAGATGGACATTAAAAAGGAGAAAAGGGGCCCTGGCCAGTTGGCTCAGTGGTGGAGCGTTGGAGAAAAAAGGCCCTGGCCAGTTGGCTCAGTGGTGGAGCGTCGGCCTGGTGTGCAGGAGTCCCGGGTTTGATTTCCGGCCAGGGTACACAGGAGAAGTGCCCATCTGCTTCTCCACACCTCCCCCTCTCCTTCCTCTCTGTCTTTCTCTTCCCCTCCCACAGCCGAGGCTCCATTGGAGCAAAGTTGACCCCGGGTGCTGAGGATGGTTCTATGGCCTCTGCCTCAGGTGCTAGAATGGCTCTGGTCACAACAGAGCAAATCCCCAGAGGGGCAGAGCATCGCCCCCTGGTGGGCATGCTGGGTGGATCCTGGTGGGGCGCATGCGGGAGTCTGTCTGACTGCCTCCCGTTTCTAACTTCAGAAAAAAAAAAAGGAGGAAAGGATGCAAATTGGTTATTTCCATATTGAGCGGTTCCCAGGCGCCCACCTTAGAGAGAACTCTGATAACAACTGCCATTTCAACAACTGGTTTACTGAACTTAAAAAAAAAATTAGGTATCAGTTCTGCTGAACCAGTGCGAACTGGCTGAATCCCACCACTGGAATGCATGATGTATGCAGGCTGCCCTGAGCTCGATTTTCCGGAACACTTCCCACTGTCACTGCTTGTGTACTGGAAGGCACAGCTCTATGAGACTTTTATTTTTAGAACACTACACCTTGAGAAGCTAGCAATGGTCTCTGGTGCTCTGGGTCCCACACTCCAAAAATCACAAAGAAAATAAAACTTTACTTAGTGGCTGATAATATAACCTCCACAGTCTTAGCTTTGCCTCCATATATAAATTTTAGAATTCTAGGATGTTTTTTTTTCTTTATAGATCATACTTGGCTCTTATAAATCAAAGTGTTCTGGTTTTAAGATCAACCTATCTGGTATAAGTTTTAAAATACAATCAGCAATTCAATTGACATTTTTGTTCCAAGACAGGCCCATTTTGCAAGCAAGGGCAGGACATAGAGAAAACTACCTCTGCGAAAGATTAAGGAAAGAGGACAATGGATATAAGAAAAGAAGAAATGGATACTGGACTATAGTGGTGTAGCAGATAGAGTGTTAACCTGGAACACTGAGGTCACCGGTTCAAATCCAAGGCTTACCTGGTCAAAGCACATATGAGAGGCAGCTACTATTTCTTGACACTTCCTGCTCTTCCCTCTATTCATTCTTTGTTTCTTTGTTTGTTTGTTTGTTTTTTCCATTCTTTCTCTCTCTCTTTCTCTCCTCTCTCTCAAAAATCAATAAATAAAATATATTTTTTAAAAGAATAGGACAGTGGAGATGAAACATCTCAAAATATTAGCTCACAATATATCACATATATACACACAGGATATCAACAAATAAAGGTCCCTAAATTTACCAGTATCCATACTCCCTAGAAAGCACTGGAAAATTACAAAAAATAATAATCATTCCTGTTACACAAGAATACAATATTGAGGCATAATGAGTTGATATTCGTTTACTGGAGAAGAGGAGGAAAAAGTTGCATATGTGGAAACATATATACACTTCTATATGTATTCCATTGAAACCCTCTGTTTTTGTCACCTTTTATCAGTATGAACTAGGACTTGAGAAGAATTGCCATGAGTCGTGGGCTCCTATGCTGTACTCTGAGGACAGTAAGCTCCAGGAGAGCAGATGTGTTGTCTGTTCTGTTCACAGTTTTTATCCTTGGTGATTCAAGTAAGGTCTGGAATATAATAGTAACAACTAAATAGTATTTCTTTTCTTTTTTTTCTGACAGAGACAGTGAGAGAGTCAGAGAGAAGGACAGATAGGGACAGACATACAGGAAGGGAGAGAAATGAGAAGCATCAATCCTTCATTGCAGCACCTTAGTTGTTCATTGATTGCTTTCTCATATGTACTTTGAGGGGAGTGTGCTCCCGCCGAGCCAGTGACCCTTTGCTCAAGCCAGCGACCTTATGGTTCAAGCCAGTGATCATGGTGTCATGTCTGTGATCCCTTGCTCAAGCCAGATGAGCCTGCACCCAAGCTAGCAGCCTAGGGCTTTTGAACCTGGTTCCTAAGCATCCCAGACCATCACTCTAACCACTGTGCCACTGCCTGATCAGGCTAAATATTTCTTGCATGAATAAATGCTGGACTTTAAGTTGACAGCTAATAGCCTGTATTTTATTTTGGCGCTCACAGTGTTGACAACAACAATAGAACGTTATCAATTTCTAAAATTTGGAGTATTTAATGTAAAACTACAGATATTGAAGATTTTTTGAAACCTCAGGGGATACGGTGATACCAAATCCACATTCCCACAGAGCAACTGAATTGAGTACCGTATTTGTTTTTCAGTTCACCATCGTCCCCACAGATCCATTGTCTCAAATAGCTCACATCCTTCATGTATATTACCTGCCTGATCTCTATAGATATTTGAGTTTGTGATCTTTCCTTAAAGTTATTAATTCATTTCACATACATATGTGTGCAAGTATACATACACACCAAATAACATTTTTTAAAAGATATTTTTACTTATTGATTTTAATGGGAGAGGAAAGGAGGAAGAGATAGATAGATAGATAGATAGATAGATAGATAGATAGATAGATAGATAGATGATAGATAGAGACAGGAACATCAACTTGTTCCTGTATGTGCCCTGACCAGCAATCAAACCGGCAATCTCTGTGCTTCCGGATGATGGTCTAACTAGCTGAGCTATTTGACCAGGGCCACATCAAGTAACTTTATGTTGAAATATCTACTCTTTGATGAAATGAAAGAAGTGGCCCATCAGGAAAGGCATATAATATTCTTTTTCTGATTTATTATTTAAAAAATTTGAGGCATAAAACTTATTTTTAAAAAGTAAAACTAGGCTTCCTATGTACAGTTTTAAAAATTAAAATTATTTTCCATTATTTACCAGTAGAACTTCTTAATATTTGATTCCTTCCCAAATTCCTTCGCTTTCTGAAATGTTCAAGAAAGAGAACAGGATGTGCACTTATCCCTGTCACGATTTCCTCTGAAGAGTTGTTTTCCACCTGCCCCCTGTTTCTTCAAGCTCCTAAATCTGTCAGCTTATTTGTTCAGCTTGTTCTGGGGTGGTATCATACTTTGTTCTACATATTTTATTGAGTGCCCTGGAAGTTTTCTGGACTCTTTCTTCAGAACATGCTGTACTTGCAGTAGAGTTAAGCTCACAACTTACTACTCCTCACTGACTTCGTGATAATATACATTATTTTAGAGAGAGAGAGAGATAGATAGAGAGAAAGACAGGATGGAAGAAAGATGAGAAGAAAGCATAAACTCATAGTTGCAGCACATTAGTTGTTCATCGATTGTTTTTTCATATGTGCTTTGACCACCAGGGGGCTAAAGCAGAATGAGTGACCCCTTGCTCAATCCAGCGACCTTGGGGTCATGTTTATGAACCTGTGCTCGAGCCAGTGACCCTGCACTCAATCAAGCCAAAGACCTCAGGGTTTTGAACCTGGGTCCTCAGCATCCCAGGTCGACATTCTATCCACTGAGCTTCCAGTTGGTAAGGCATGATGCTTTACTTCTATCAGATAGAAAATCAAACTTATAGAAACTTACTTTTTTGTCTTGTATAACTGAATATTAAGGAGTATGGCCCAAACAATGTCACTAAAATAACTTCACTCTATTTCTCAGCCCTATTCTCACTCTATTTCTCATTCTATTTCTACTGTGTGTCACTTCTTTTTCAGACTGTGGTGGGGAGTGAGTGGGGAGTGAGTGACTCATGACTGACCACTTCTAGTGGCAAGATGGCTACCACAGCTTGATCTTCTCGATCCCCTTAGGTAAACACATTTCCAGTAGGGAAGATCATTCACTTTTCTTTCAATCTACCGACTGAAAGTCTCACTAGCTCCAACTGGGCCATGTACTCATCTCTGAATCAATCACCATGCAAATATGAAGTTCTCTTTTTTCTTTTTTTTTTCTTTTTTTGTGTGTGACAGAAACAGAGAGAGACAGAAAGGGAGATAGGGACAGACAGACAGGAAGGGAGAGAGATAAAAAGCATCAATTCTTCGTTGCAGCACCTTAGTTGTTCATTGATTGCTTTCTCATATGTACCTTCACCAGGAATTCCTGTCCCTCGTCCGGCATGGCTTAGGACCAGCCCAGGAGAGCACGACACCACCACATCAATTCCCATATGTACCTTGACCTGGGGGGCTCCAGCAGAGCGAGTGACCCCTTGCTCAAGCCAGTGACTTTGGGCTCAAGCCAGCGACCATGGGGTCATATCTATGATCCCACACTCAAACCAGCAATCTCATGCTTAAGCCAGTGGCCTCATGGTTTCAAACCTAGGTCTTCTGTGTCCCAGTCCAACGCTCTATCCACTGCACCACTGCCTGGTCGGGAGTGAAGTTCTCAATGGCAAGGATCAAGTGACAGATGGTGTCCCCTAGAGTTTGGGATGGACTCAGTTCTACCCTAAGCACATAAACAGAATAGAAGGAGGATAGCTTCCCCAAGAACAATTATGGTATATTTTGTCACAAACCTAGTACTGAATGATTCTTCTAGAAAGTAATAGATATCCACTACAGCATCTTAATAGTGGGAAAATATATTGTTACATTTTCTATGTATTTTCATTGACATTTTAAACTTACAATTCAATTTCTTTAAGACCCTGATAACTTCTCTGACATGTCAATATGCACAGCTTTCACTAATTTATGTTATTGTTTGTAGTTTCTGATGATTTGATACATACAACATTTATTTTCTATTTTTCTTAGTGATTTATCATCATACATCTGTTAGCATTTGTTGGGAAAACAGCTCTGTTAGGCTTGCTTACTTGTACTTTGCCTGATTAGTTCATGAGCATGTGGCAGTGGCATGTGTATATGGCCTATGTAAGGCTATAGGTGCAGATTATGGAAAGCTTGCCTGCCACTGCGAGGAGCCATTTTGCTGTTTGTTTGCCTGCTGCCATGAGAAGCAGTTTTTCCTACCTCTTTGCTCATCTGCCATTGTGAGACTCTAGTAAACCGGTATGGCCCAGCGCTTTCTGGCTCCACAGTTCTTCTACTGTCTGCCCAAATCCAATGAACCTGCCTGGCCTTGGCTGCTGGCATTACAGCAGATATCCTATTCTTCTGCAATCGCCATGGATAGGATACAGGACGAAGCCCCTAAAAAGTGTCTTCTTTAGGAAGAAGTCCCAGGACTTAGTGCTTAAATAACATGGCAACTAGCCCGGGCCAGTTGGCTCAATGGTAGAGCATTGGCCCGGTGTGTGGAAATCCTAGCTTCAATTCCCAGTCAGAGCACACAGGAGAAGCACCCATGTGCTTCTCCACCCTTGCCTCTCTCCTTTCTCTCTGTCTTTCTCTTCTTCCTGCAACCAAGGCACCATTGAAGCAAAGTTGGCCCAGGCACTGAGGATGGCTCCATGACCTCTACCTCAGGTGCTAGAATGGCTCTGGTTGCAATGGAGCAATGGCCCAGATGGGCAGAGCATCGCTCCCTGGTGGGCTTTCTGGGTGGATCCTGGTCGGGCACATGCAGGCGTCTGTCTGTCTGCCTCCCCACTTCTCACTTCAGTAAAATACCAAAAAAAAAAAAAATGACAATTAAGGAAGTCATCATTGACAATACGGCTTCATTATCATTTAATCTTTGTACAGCTGCCTTATGGCATAACTTTTAAGCCTACAGTTTTCTAGGCAGGGGTCCCCAAACTTTTTACACAGGGGGCCAGTTCACTGTTCCTCAGACCGTTGGAGGGCCACCACACACAAGTACTTCTCTCACTGACCACCAATGAAAGAGTTGCCCCTTCTGGAAGTGCAGCGGGAGGGGCTGGATAAGTGGCCTCAGGGGACCGCATGTGGCCCGTGGGCCGTAGTTTGGGAATGCCTGCTCTAGAGGCTCCCAAAACTAAAATTATACTTACATCATCTATTAGAGGGTTTGTGAGAAAAGGGAGCCAACAACAACAACAGCACAGTACTACCATGTTTGTCAGTTAAATTTTCTAGATATTTGAGCTGAGAGCCAAAACTGTGTAATCTAGGCTGGAAGCTTACGGTAGGGCTAGTGGAGAAAGTTGCAATTGGGCTAGGAAGACTAATGTCATTTTCTCGTGCATGGGTAATTAGTTCCAATCACGGCTCACATCTGTATCAAATTTTTAATGGTTCTATTTGTGGTTTATGCCAAGACATTAGTCCCCTCAGAAATATCCTAAGATTCATTAAAGGGGCAGAAAGTAAGTCAAACTGACTGAAATTGCTGGTGGAAATTACAGAGGAAAAGATTTCAGCCATTTGAAAACACAAGTACCTATGGATCCTGCCTCAGGTCTATTGCATATTGGCTTAAGGCAGTGGTTCTCAGACTTGAGTATCAGAATCACCTGGAAGCCTTAAAGCACAGATTCCCCCACTCATTCCTGAGTTACTGATTAGACAGATAAATCTGGGGTAGGGAGCAAGAATTTGCCTGGGAATTTTGTAGGAAGTTTCCATGTGATACTGATATTGCTGACCTTTCTTGGGCCTTTCTTTTGAGAACTGCTGTATTATGGTACAAAACAAATTAAAGACTCCCATCTTCTGATGGAAATAGAGCTCCAGAAAATAAAAAAATAAAAAATAAATAGAGCTTCTGGTAAAATGCCAGACTTGTACAGGATTATTTTAGAAGGGGAAAATGTTAACTCTGCAGTTTGAGCCTGACCAGTGCTGGCGCAGTGGATAGAACAGGGGGCAGGAAGCTTTTTGGCTGAGAGAGCCATGAATGCCACATATTTTAAAATGTAATTCCGTGAGAGCCATACAATGACCCGTGTATATTAAGCATTACCCAATAAAAATTTTGTGTTGTCCCGGAGGACAGCTGTGATTGGCTCCAGCCACCGGCAACCATGAACATGAGCGGTAGGAAATGAGTGGATTGTAATACATGAGATTGTTTTATATTTTTAATGTTATTATTTTTTTTATTAAAGATTTGTCTGTGAGCCAGATGCAGCCATCAAAAGATCCACATCTGGCTCGTGAGCCAAAGGTTCCTGACCCCTGGGATAGAGTGTCAACCTGGACTCTAAGGTCCAAGGTTCTAAACCCTGCTGTCACCAGCTTGAGCGTAGGGTTGTTGGCTTGATGGCAGGGTTGCTGGCTTGAGCATGGGGTCACTGGTTTGAGCGTGGGATCATAGACATAACCCCATGGTCACTGGCTTGAGCCCAAAAGTCACTGGCTTGAGCAAGGGGTTACTAGCTTGGCTGATCAAGGCACATATGAGAAGCAATCAACAAACAACTAAGGTGTTGCAACTATGAGTTGATGCTTCTCACTTTTCTCCTTTCCTGTCTCTCTCTGTCTTTGTCTCTCTCTCTTTCACTTAAAAAATACAGTTGGAAGGTCTCAGCATCTAAAGTTTGACAAGACAGAGTAAACAGAGATTGACATCTCCCAGGCAGTAGTGTGCTAGAGCCAGCTTACATTGAAATCCTGGGCGCCATGGTCCACATGTCATCCCAGCTACAAGTTCAAGAATGTGAGGTTGGTAACCTGAAATCAGCCTTTGTAGGAAATTTATGCCATATGTTTTAGAAGCATACCACTGCCTACAAGTTATATAAAGTGTTGATATGTGCATAAGGTTATTCTACAGACATAAAAACCCATAGACCTTGCTTTTAAAAATGTATCTTCCGAATACAAACAATTATAGTGATCCCATTAAAATGGTGTAGTATACTCATTCAACAATCGCTTATTGAACACTTGTCATGTGTAAAGAACGATGACAGATGTTCGGGATATAGCGATGAACCAGAAAAACATAGTCCTGACCTTTTGGGAGCTTACACAATTTTAAAGAAAAGAAATAATTGCAATGTGAGGGAATTAATGTAATTCTTTTTCAATAACTAGTGAAAGTACATTAGCAGGAAAGAGCATCAACTGTTGGTAAGACTTTAAATAATGAAAAAAGTTCCTGATAATTGTCATTACAAGCCTCGGAGCATTGTGGAATACTGTAATTATAAAATTATATTTTTTGACATTTACTACATACTTAACATGTTTACTAAAAGTATTTAGTGCATATATAATAATTGTTCTCTGGTTCTAATACCAAACATGTTCAAATTTTGAAACTGTGTGGGTACTTACTGCTTCTAAGGTAAATGTTACCTCATTTCTACACAAAGAGTTCATTGGCTTCACTCTCTGTGAATGTTTTTATTTATTATTTTAAACTGAATTCTTTTTTTTTTTCTGAAGTGCGAAGCAGGGAGGCAAAGAGACAGACTCCCGCATGTGCCCGACTGGGATCCACCCAGCATGCCCACCAAAGGGCAATGCTCTGCCCATATGGGGTGCTGCTTTGTTGCAACTAGGGCCATTCTAGCATGTGAGGCAGAGGCCATGGAGTCATCCTCAGTGCCCTGGCCAACTTTGCTCCAATGGAGCCTCGGCTGTGGGAGGGGAAGAGAGAGACAGAGAGGAAGGAGAGGGGGAGGGGTGGAGAAGCAGATGGGTGCTTCTCCTGTGTGCCCTGACCAGGAATCAAACCTGAGACTTCCACACGCCAGGCTGATGCTCTACCACTGAGTCAACTGGCCAGGGCCACGTGGAATTCAGTTTAAAAAGAAAACTACTTGTACCATGTGGCAGAAAACAGAGTTGAAAAAAAGTTTTAAAAGTGCTTAAATTTTTTTGCATCTCTGCTCAAAGTGTCAATACCTGTTCACTTCAAGAAGAAAAGTAAATTTCTGGCTTAATTTTGTCAAGTCTCTGATTTCTTTTATAATAGAGTGACAACTTTTAAAGAAGTAATTGTTTAACATACCTTAGGTGTATTAGGGCAATTTCTGAAGTTGGTAATGAAGAGGATGGGAGTGGGATTCTAAGGGAGCCCTGGCAGGAACAGCAATATTGCCTCAGGCCATGCCCACCACACCTTTGTCTCCCATCCTATGAAGGCTAGAAGTTGCGAGGCTCCAAACACAGTATGGGACTAAGTGAGGTTCTACACCTGATTGGTGAATGAGCAACATAAAAAAAGAACCTTTTCTCCCATTTCAGCTAGTTTTTCAACAGCATAATTCACATTAGTTCCTCTAAGGTCTTGTCATCACAGTCTCAGGCAACTCCAAGTGTGGTCCTTGGACCAGTACTGTCCCTGAACTGTTTGTTACTGGCCTCAGATAAGTACAGTAATTGAGAGTAAACATTTAGAAACTTTTATAAAAATTAACAGAGTGATTTTATGAATGCTGAATATAATAATAAAAAATAAAGGGTTTGTATTTTATGCCTTTTTAATTTATTCTAGTAATCATTGAATTTTACAAGTTATCAGTCTACAATTGATTGCAAAAAAAAATTTTTTTAGTTGTTTCTCCACCACTCATTTGAGAAGCACTGGTCTAAGCAATTTTTAGGTCAATGTGTAGCTATTAACCTTAAAAGTGTTGCTAAGGTGCTATTTTGGAGACAGATATCAAAGGTGAGTGATCACTTACCATGTTCCTTCTCTAGATACTTCTCCTTTGGGGCAAGAGTAGGATGGAAAGCATCTAGAAAAGATCAGAATGGTAATCACTACAAATACTTATCCTTCTCATGCCATGGTTCCCCATACCTACTGACTAATGCCCATGGCAAACTGAATACACACAACTACAATGTGTTGGGCTACCCACATACCTCTGCTCTACTTGTTGAATACTTCGTAAGAATCAGTTTATGAAAACTAAGTCAAATGCTTCAGAATGACTGAATAAAGTTTAGTTGCTTAAAAAATTGCTGAATTGTGGGAAAATATCCACAGAGTGAAAAAAATCTGAAGAATTCTTCACTTAGATTTATTTATAGATGTCTTTTCTCTCTTTATTTTAAGGAAACAGATTGAAATAGCAACTGACTGTACAGACATGTTCTCAAAGAGAAAGCTGTGACATCAATGTGAGAAGATTGTCTGATTAATGTACATTTGTATTATTTGTTTTAACAAAATGTTTACAATATGTCATGTCTTTCACTGATTTTTTTGAATAGATAGTAACTCCAAAGTGTGGTTGCCAATCATGTTGTTTAAAAGGGCTTCTACAGTATGAACAAAAAAGTACAAAAGATGTTCAGAGAATGGAGGAGTTATTTTGACCTGGAATGTGAGGTATTACATCACAGAGGACTTGGAGAGTTCCTGAAAGATGGGTAATATCAATAAATATATGAGTTCAAGAAGAACTGTAGGATAAAAGGCATAAAGACAGGAAAGTGTGAACATATTTATGAAGGGCACAGTGGGGTCTCATCAAGCTTGGATGAAAGTTCATGGTGGGATTATAGTCTATTAGATTAGCTAGGATAAAGTCTGGGACCTTAAAGCAGCCATTCTGGTTGAGTGCTTTCAGATGTTTTTTGGACACAACTGCTTTCAAACATTTTTTGGCAGCAATACACAATAAGTTTCTATTGAAACTATATGGAAGAATTAAGATGCACCAGGAAGAGAAGTGACTGGTAGGAGAGGAGCAAGAAGATCTCTGATATAATGAGAGAAAACCAGTCACAGTTGATCTGGGTGGTTGTTTTTTGTTTGTTTGTTTTGTTTTTTGTTTTTTCCAAGTGAGAGGAGGGGAGATAGAGAGACAAACTTCTGCATGTACCCTGACTAGGATCCTCCCAGTAACCCCCTTGCTCTGCCCATCTGGGATGAGCTTGCTACCGAGCTATTTTTAGTGTCTGAAGTGGAGACTGCACAGAGCCATCCTCAGCACCCAGGGCCGATGTGCTCAAAATAATCAAGCCATGGCTGTGGGAGGGGGAAAAGAGAGGGTGAGAGAGAAGGGGGGTGGGGTGGAGAAGCATATGGGCACTTCTCCTGTGTGCTCTGACTAGAAATTGAACCCAGGAAATTCACATGCTGAGCCGACACTCTACCACTGAGCCAGCTCAATCTGCATTTTGATGACTTATCTAATGCCTGAGAGTTTCTACAATTCTACAGAAATTTCAAACCAAACATACTACATTTTTTTCTGAATTGTACAAAGAAACAACCCATGCACACCATATTACTTAAACATATAAGTATATCTGTATTTTTGTAGAAAGATTAAGATTGGGAAAAGAAATAGATTTCACATAGCAATACAATACACACATGATGTGTTATGTGTACTAGTGTCAGTGCTGTGATATTTTCTATTCATTTTGATTTCATTTTTAAAAAGGCTGTTTGGTATCCACAAAATTGATTTCAATACCTACTAAAAGATGTACCTCTCAGTTTGAAAAGTACTCTGTAAGGAAATGGTTCTTAAAGGTAGGTGATTGTGCCTCCTGCCCAGGGGACATTTGTCAATGTCTAGAGACACTAGGTTCTTGCATCTGGGGGGCTGATAGCTACTGACAGCTAGTGGGTAGAGACCATGGATGTTGTTCAACCTCCCACTGTGCACAGGACAGTCTCTGCCCTTCCTCCCCAACAGAATTAGCTGGCCCCCACTGTTAATAGTCACAGGTTGAGAATCTGCTACAGCAAAACCATTAATGGTATGTGAGAGTTTGCTCCCAGATTGTGTTTCCATTTTCCCTGAGAAATTGAGACTAGGATGGTTCTTGTATTGACATCCTGTAACTTGTGATAAGTAGAGTTGTATGAAAATTCATTATCTCCTTTTCCATTGCTAGGTGCCCTTAGCTTGCATTCAAAGCACAATTATACAGCAACAAGATGTCAAAACACCCAGAGCAATAACTTCAAGTACCACTTCCTTTCTTATACTTAGAAAGACATCCTAAGATATTTAAACCATCACCATCCACATTCTAACTTCATTAAATGACCGTAGAAAGAGTAGCTAGGTGCAGGTTACAGTTTTTATTCCACTTTTGTGGTCTAGTTAGATGGCTTTGCATGGCTGTGTGCTGTTCCTGAGGCCATGACTGCTATGTTGACTCTGCTATGAATTACTTGCGACTGTAGAAGCACTTACGGTGGAGGGTAGGGCAGGGGCAGGGCATCCTAAAGGAAAGGCATGGTTTGTTCTACTGAGGAATTTACACTGTGGAAAGATAGTAACTTGGAAAGTCAAAATACGGATAAATGGGAGAATCTGTTCCCCGTGTAGCATAGAGAGAAATGCTCAGAGCCTTTCCACAGTTCCCCTCTCTGCCCTGGCTCTTGTGGAAGCAAGCTAACACACTGTGAGTAGCACTCGAAGAGGGATGTGGCAAGACACCAGTGTCTCTGTCCAACAGGCAGTGAGGACTAAACGCCTGCCAACAGCCACATGAGTGAACTTCGAAGTGTATCTTCCGAGGCCTGTAAGCAGTCAGGAGTTTGAACTTAGAAGTCCATCCATTGCTCAGTGAAGTTCAGAGATGCTTGCAGCCTCAACCAACACCTTGACTCCAGCCTTGTGAGAGTCCTTCAGAAGGTATTTTTAACCCCCACACACAGTGAAATGTTTGTTGTTTTAAGCCAATAACTGTGTCTGTCCCTATCTGTCTGTCTCTCTGTCTCTGTCAAAAAGAAGAAAATAAAAAAGTAGGATAATGGGACTGACCAGGTGGACGCACAGTGGATAGGGCATCAGACTGGGATGCTGAGCACTCAGGTTCAAAACCTCGAGGTCACTGGCTTTAGTGTGGGCTCACTGGCATGAGTGTGGGCTCACTGGCTTGAGTATGGGATCATATACAAGACCCCATAGTCACTGGCTTAAGCCCCGATGTCACTGGCTTGAAGCTCATGGTCACTTGTTTGGGCCCAAGGTCACACTGCCTTGAGTGAGGGATCCACTTACTCTGCTGGAGCCCCCCCTCTCCCCAGTCAAGGCCCATATGAGAGAGCAATCAATGAATAACTAAGGTGCTGCAAGGAAGAATTGATGCTTCTCATCTCTCTCCCTTCCTACCAATCTGTCTCTCTGTCTCTCTGTCTCTCTCACTATGAAAAAAAGGTAGGATAAAGGAAGCCCACGGTTGCTTCCTGTTTCAAGAAAAAGACACTCCTCAATTTACAATGGGGTTATGTCCATCCAGATAAACCCATCAGGAGTTGAAAATATAGTAAGTTGAGAGGAAACAAGATGGCACTGGAGTAGGCGGACGTACCAGCATCTACCTCCCAGAACCAATGTGGTTTACAAACTAATTTTATGAACTATCAGCTGGAAAAACCAACTTTGGACTAAACTAAAAGGACTCTTCAACCAAGGAACGCTGAAGAAGCCACACAGAGACTGGTAGGAAAAGCGGAAACGCGGAGAGGGCTGCCCAGCTTCTCAGAGCGAACGGCAGCAGGGAGAGACTCGCGTGGCGGGAAGTGAGTTTAGCAGAGGGGGAAGGGTCCTGAGCCCCAGGAACAAAGCCCCAGCCTGCAGCCCCAGAGCCCAAAAGAAGCGTAAGGACAGTATTTAGCTGGAAACAAGTCAGGATACTGTTTGTGAGAGAGTCTGATTTCTCAGGCCCAGGATCCTTCTTAAAGGGACCACACAGAACATCTCTCTCACAAACACTCACCCGGGGCTCCTGGAGACGGAGGGAGAGGGGAGAGAACCACAGTAACAGGAAGAGAGTGCAATCTAGGAGGCATAGGGAAAAACATTTTGGGAGATAGCCACCCTAACCCCTGGGACGAGTCACTCCCCAAAGCTGAAGTGAATATTTCCCCCGGAAACAGCAATACCAGCAAAGGGAAGCAGGAGAGCAGCCAAACAAGCTCCCCCGCAGCATTCAGAGCAGAGCCGCATAGAAGGAGGGAGCTTTTGGGTCTACAGTAGTGAGTCTTAGGGTCCGAGCTGCAACGCCCCCACCCACGCGGCTGAGGGCGCACCGGAGAGGGGGCGGCAGCGGGAGACAAAAGCGCAGTTCTGCTGGCAGGGGCGGAAGCTGGCTGGCCACCAGTGGGCTCAGGTGTGAGCTCAATGTTGCCCGGCTAGGGAGAAGGGGGCGTGCAAAAGCGGCCAAGCTCAGCTGCTGGCAGCCTGTAATCCAGCCTCCGGGAGAAGGGCGGGAAACCCAGAAAGGGTAGAAACCAGCCCCGGAGCAAGGGCAGAGGAGCACATCCCTGCCCCGCCTGTGCAACCCAGGCTTGCGGTCTGACTTGGTAGCCTGCTCCTCCCGCGAGGGTGGAGCCAAAAGCCCAGAAGAGGCGGAGTTCCACTACGAAGCTGAGCTTGGGCACACAGCCCTGCCTGGCGGTAGAGTCAAGGCTAGCAGCTGTTCCTTGAGTGGGATCATCCTGCAAAGGCAGGGCAAAAGCTCGGAAACAGGTGGAGACCAGCAGCAAAGCAAAGGTGCTTGCCAGTGCCCTCAGGACCGAGCATAACGTCACACACAGGGGCGGGGCAAAGGCCAAGGCCACCAACCCTTGTGCACCCAAGCACGTGATCACAGCCACTCTCATGAAGAGAAAATGTGGAGGCAGAGAAATACAACACAAATAAACCAAGAGAAATCCCCAGAAAAGGACCTAAGTGAATCAGATATAACCAAATTACCAGATGCAGAGTTTAAAATAACGATTGTTAGGATGCTCAAAGACATTAGAACCACCATAGATGGCCATTACGAAAACCTAAATAAAGAGATAACAAATATAAAAAAGGACATTGAAATAATAAAAAAGAATCAGACAGAAATGACAAATACAATATCTGAAATAAAGAATACAATGGAAGGAATTAAAAGCAGGATGGATGAAGCAGAGAATCGAATCAGTGAGTTAGAGGACACAATAAATAAAGGCATGGAAGCAGAGCAGAAAAAAGAAAAGAGACTCAAAAAGTCTGAGGAAACTCTAAGAGAGCTCTGTGACAACATGAAGAGAAATAACATCCGCATCATAGGGGTTCCTGAAGAAGAAGAGAAAGAACAAGGGATAGAGACTTTGTTCAAACATATTATAGCAGAAAACTTCCCCCAATTAAGGCAGGAAAACATTTCACATGTTCAGGAAGCACAGAGAACTCCATTAAGGAGAAACCCAAAGAAACCAACACCAAGACACATCATAATTAAATTACCAAAGCTAAATGATAAAGAGAAAATATTAAAAGCTGCTAGAGAAAAAAAGACTATCACCTACAAAGGAGCCCCCATAAGGATGACTTCTGACTTCTCAACAGAAACACTTGAGGCCAGAAGGGAATGGCAAGAAATATTCAAAGTAATGCAGAACAAGATCCTACAACCAAGACTACTTTATCCAGCAAGGCTATCATTTAAAATTGAAGGAGAAATAAAAAGCTTTACAGACAAAAAAAAACTCAAGGATTTCACTGCAACCAAACCAAGGCTGCAAGAAATGCTAAGGGACCTCTTGTAAACAGATCAAAGGAAAAAAAAAGAATATAGCAAAAGAGAAAAACAGTTTTAAAGAAAAAAAAATGGCAACAAACACTTACATATCAGTAATAACCTTAAATGTTAATGGATTAAATGACCCGATCAAGAGACATAGGGTAGCTGCGTGGATAAGAAAACAGGACCCATACATATGCTGTCTACAAGAGACACACCTTAAATCAAAAGATGCACACAGACTGAAGATAAAAGGATGGAAAAAAATATTTCACGCAAATGGTAATGAAAAAAAAGCTGGGGTAGCAATACTTATATCAGACAAAATGGACTTTAGAACAAAGACCATAGTTAGAGATAAAGAAGGTCACTACATAATGATAAAGGGAGCAATACAAAAGGAAGATATAACCATTATAAATATCTACGCAACTAATATAGGAGCACCTAAATATATAAAGCAGACTTTGATAGACTTAAAGGGCGAGATCAACAGCAATACTATAATAGTAGGAGATTTCAATACCCCATTAACATCATTAGACAGATCCACAAGAAAGAAAATTAACAAAGAAACAGCAGACTTAAAGGACATATTAGATCAACTCGATTTAATAGATATCTTCAGAAACTTTCACCCTAAAACAGCAGAATATACATTCTTTTCAAGCGCTCATGGTACATTCTCTAGAATAGACCACATGTTAGGGCACAAAAGCGGGCTCAACAAATTTAAGAAGATTGAAATCATATCGAGCACTTTCTCTGATCGCAATGGCATTAAACTAGAAATCAACCACAATAGAAAAATTGAAAAACATTCAAACACTTGGAAACTAAATAGCATGTTATTAAACAATGAATGGGTTAACATTGAGATCAAAGAAGAAATTAAAAAATTCCTAGAAACAAACGATAATGAGCATACATCATCTCAAAATTTATGGGACACAGCAAAAGCAGTCCTGAGAGGGAAGTTTATAGCATTACAGGCATACCTCAAGAAGCTAGAAAAAGCTCAAATAAACAACTTAACCCTGCATCTAAAAGAACTAGAAAAAGAACAGCAAGTAAAGCCCAGAGCTAGTAGAAGGAAGGAAATAATAAAGATCAGAGCAGAAATAAATGACATAGAGGCTAAAGAAACAATACAGAGCATCAATGAAACCAGGAGATGGTTCTTTGAAAAGGTAAACAAGATCGATGAACCTTTAACAAGACTCACCAAGAAAAAAAGAGAGAGGACTCAAATAAATAAAATTAGAAACGAGAGTGGAAAAAATAACAACTGACACAACAGAAATACCAAATATTGTAAGAAAATACTATGAAGAACTGTACGCCAAAAAACTAGACAACCTAGATGAAATGGACAATTTCCTTGAATCATATAATCTTCCAAAAATCAATCTGGAAGAATCAGAAAACCTAAACAGACCAATTACAACAAATGAGATTGAAACAGCTATCGAAAAACTCCCAAGAAAGAAAAGTCCTGGGCCTGATGGCTTCACAAGTGAATTCTACCAAATATTCAAAGAAGAACTAACTCCTATCCTTCTCAAGCTATTTCAAAAAATTCAAGAGGAAGGAAGACTTCCAAACTCCTTTTATGAGGCGAGCATAATTCTGATTCCAAAACCAGGCAAAGACAACACAAAAAAAGAAAATTATAGGCCAATATCCCTGATGAACTTAGATGCAAAAATCCTCAACAAAATATTAGCAAGCCGGATCCAGCAATATATGGAAAAAATCATACACCATGATCAAGTAGGATTTATTCTTGGGAGGCAAGGCTGGTACAATATTCGCAAATCAATCAATGTGATTGATCACATAAACAAAAGAAAGGAGAAAAAGCACATGATAATTTCAATAGATGCAGAAAAAGCATTTGATAAAGTCCAGCACCCATTCATGATCAAAACTCTCAGCAACGTGGGAATACAGGGAACATACCTCAACATGATAAAGGCCATCTATGACAAACCCACAGCCAACATCATACTCAATGGGCAAAAATTAAAAGCAATCCCCTTAAGATCAGGAACAAGGCAGGGGTGCCCCCTTTCACCACTCTTATTCAACATAGTTCTGGAAGTCCTCGCCACAGCAATCAGACAAGAAAAAGAAATAAAAGGCATCCAAATTGGAAAAGAAGAAGTAAAACTATCATTATTTGCAGATGATATGATATTGTATATAGAAAACCCTAAAGTCTCAGTCAAAAAACTACTAGACCTGATAAAAGAATTTGGCAAGGTGGCAGGATATAAAATCAATACTCAGAAATCAGAGGCATTTTTATACACTAATAATGAACTGTCAGAAAGAGAAATCAGGGAATCAATCCCCTTTACCATTGCAACAAAAAAAATAAAGTACCTAGGAATAAATCTAACCAAGGAGATTAAAGACTTGTACTCGGAAAATTATAAAACATTGATAAAAGAAATCAGGGAAGATACGAATAAGTGGAGGCATATACCATGCTCATGGTTAGGAAGAATAAACATCATTAAAATGTCTATATTACCCAAAGCAATTTATAAATTCAATGCAATACCAATGAAAATACCAATGACTTACTTCAAAGACATAGAGCACATATTCCAAAAATTTATATGGAACCAAAAAAGAACACGAATAGCCTCAGCAATCCTGAAAAGGAAGAAAAAAGCGGGAGGTATCACACTTCCAGATATCAAGTTATATTATAAGGCCATTGTACTCAAAACAGCATGGTACTGGCATAAGAACAGGCACATAGATCAATGGAACAGAACAGAGAACTCAGAAATAAACCCACAGCTCTATGGACAACTGGTATTTGACAAAGGAGGTAAGACAATACAATGGAGTAAAGACAGCCTCTTCAACAAATGGTGTTGGGAAAACTGGACAGCTACCTGCAAAAAAATGAAACTAGACCACCAACTTACACCACTCACAAAAATAAACTCAAAATGGATAAAAGACTTGAATATAAGCCGTGAAACCATAAGCATCTTAGAAGAAAACATAGGCAGTAAGCTCTCTGACATCTGTCGCAGCAATATATTTGCTGATTTGTCTCCACAGGTAAGTGAAATAAAAGACAGGATAAACAAATGGGACTTTATCAAACTAAAAAGCTTCTGCACAGCTAACGACAATAAGAACAGAATAAAAAGACAAACTACACAATGGGAGAATATATTTGACATTGTGTCTGATAAGGGGTTCATAACCAAAATTTATAAAGAACTTGTAAAACTTAATACCAGGAAAACAAACAATCCAATCCAAAAATGGGCAAAAGAAATGAATAGACACTTCTCCAAAGAGGACACACAGATGGCCAATAGGCATATGAAAAAATGTTCAACATCACTAATGATTAGAGAAATGCAAATTAAAACCACAATGAGATACCACCTCACACCAGCCAGAATGGCGCTCATCAATAAAACAACACAGAATAAGTGCTGGCGAGGATGTGGAGAAAAGGGAACCCTCCTGCACTGCTGGTGGGAATGCAGACTGGTGCAGCCACTGTGGAAAACAGTATGGAGATTCCTCAAGAAATTAAAAATCGAACTGCCTTTTGACCCAGCTATACCACTGTTAGGAATATACCCCAAGAACACCATAGCACTGTTTGAAAAGAAGAAATGCACCCTCATGTTTATGGCAGCATTGTTTACAATAGCAAAGATTTGGAAACTGCCCAAGTGTCCATCAGAGGACGAGTGGATTAAAAAGCTTTGGTATATACATACTATGGAATACTACTCAGCCATAAGAAATGATGACATCGGATCTTTTACAACAACATGGATGGGCCTTGATAACATTATACTGAGTGAAAGAAGTAAATCAGAAAAAACTAGGAACTATATGTTTCCACACATAGGTGGGACATAAAGATGAGACTCAGAGACATGAACAACAGTGTGGGGGTTACAGGGTGGGGGAGGAGAGGGAGGGGGTTGGGGGAAAGGAGGGGCACAAAGATCATGGCTTTTCAGCATTTGCCATATCCCCCCCTTAATCTATAGACAGACAGCAAATATTTACGTATGGTGTTCCCACTATAAAGACTGCTGTCTTGGGGACAAATGCTGATAAACTATTTCAGCAGTTCCTCCTTCTTCAAAGACTTATATGTCAACATAGAGCTCCATGTTTCATAGAACATACTCAAGCTCACTCCATGCTCCCTGGTGCTTTAGCACAAGGGAATGCCCCCCCTCTTTTTTTTTTAAGTATTTTTTCTTTTATTTATTTATTTTTTGTATATTTCTGAGGATGGGGAGGGGGAGGCAGTCAAACAGACTCCTGCATGTGCCGGACTGGGATCCACCTGGCATGCCTACCAGGGGGAATGCTCTGCCCATCTGGGATGTTGCTCTGTTACAACCGGAGCCATTCTAGCGACTGGGGCAGAGGCCATGGGGCCATCCTTAGGGTCCAGGGTGGATTTGTTCCGGTGGAACCTTGGCTGCGGGCGGGAGGAGAGAGACCAAGAGAAAGGAGAGGGGGAGGAGTGGAGAGGTAGATGGGCGCTTCTCCTGTGTGCTCTGGCCGGGAATCGAACCCGGGAATCCTGCACACCAGGCCAATGACTCCGACGGGTCTACCATATCATGCTTTTTACTTAAAAAAAAAAATTTACATTTCTTTTGAATGCTGTTGAACAGGAGACACCAAATCTTTTTCGCCTGCAAACTACTACCTTCTTTATTAGATCTAGCTAATAACACTGTTCTGTCTTTTTTCCAAATAGCTCCAGATATATGGAAAAGATTTATATAGGTGGAAGGGGATCCTCAAACCCCTCAGCGAGATCTTCTGAGAATGGCTTTTAAGATACCTAGAGGCAGAAAAAGCCCAATAGAGATCAGGGGAACTACCAGCTTTTAGGATACACCCTTAAAGGCTCCAACACCCCAAAGGGTCTCATAGGATGCCATCTGGGTCCTGCTTCAATAGTGGAAAGGAAGGTCATTGAGCTAAAGCCTGCCAGGCTTACATGCCTCTGCTGTGAGGAAACAGGGACACTGGAAGGTGGGCTTCCCCCTCGCTCCTCCAAGGGAGGGTTCAGTCTCTTCCAGCCCTGCTCCAGCCACTTATGACCTAACCTTGCCCAGAAAGCTGGGGTTTGCCACTGAAGGCTGAAATGAAGGTGCCCAGGGTCGTCGGCCCCATCTACGACACTGTGGACGAGCCTAGGGTATTTCTTCCAAGAAGCAGGTAAACTGATCTCATTCGCACAAGGGTCACTTAACTATGTCTTGCCTGAATAGTCAGGTTTTTTATTCTTCCCTCGAATATCTCTGTTGTGGGTGTTGATAGTCCTATTTTCTGATGCTTTGTTTAATATATAGTGTTTCCTTTATCCCTCCTACCTCAATGCCCCACTCATATTTCAGGCTGAGACCTACTCTTAATTTAGAGCTCTCTTTCTTCCTTTTGCCAACTTGTATTATGAATTTACCTTTGCCACCCAGCTTAGTGTATCCCAAGGTTCTCTTTACCAGGCCACATTCACAGAGCTCCAGGGAAAAGCAACCTGGTCTCAACTCTCCAGGCAGAGGAGAACAGAAGCTCCATATCCACGCATGCTGCAAATGGCTTTTTCCAGTCTGCCTGAATCATTACCAGCTAGAAGCAGCGGTCATTGGGACTTGGACATGAGCTGCAAAGTATAGAATGGTGACAACAATTCCAGTGCCATGCGGACTTTTCCTGTGGGGAACTTTCCTGGACTCCTGCTCCCTGTGACAGCTCCTAACAGACTGAACTGTGGTTGGGTTGCATTTTTCAGGGATTTGGCATGGTGATGGGGCCAACTTGGACTTGGGGAACATGTTAAGGACACTACTCATTCATGGATTCTTGCTGTATTGGCCAAGAGTTTGCTTAAAGGCTGTTAATCACTGTAAAAAAAATAGAGGACTGGATGAAGAAGATGGGGCACATATACACCATGGTATATTATTCAGCTAGGAGAAAGGGTGACATCGGATTACTTATAGCGGAATGGTGGAGTCTTGGTAGCATTGTGCGGGGTGAAATAAGCGAATCAGAAAAAAACAGGAACTGCAGGATTCCATACATTGGTGGGACATAAAAGCGAGACTAAGAGGCATGAACAGGAGTGTGGTGGCTATGGGGGGTGGGGGGAGGGAAGGAGGGAGAGGGGGAGGGGGAGGGGTACAGAGAGAACTGGATGGAGGGTGGCGGAGGACGATCTCTCTTCGGGTGATGGGTATGCAACAGAACTAAATGACAAGATAACCTGGAAATGTTTTCTTTGAATGTATGTACCCTGATTTATTGGAGTCACCCCATTAAAATAAAAATTTATTTATAAAAAAAAAAAAAGAAAATATAGTAAGTTGAAAATGCATTTAATACACCCAACCTACCAAACATTAGCCTAACCCACCTTAAACGTGCTCGCAACACTTACATTAGGAAATTAACCTGAGTTTCATCTTAAGAGTAATTGTTTTCCTCTTCTTACCAGAGGCCAGAGACACAGAGGGGCATTTTGTAGACATGATGGGATGTGAAAATACAAAACACAATATCCACAAAATGCGGGCAGCACAGCACACTGTAGTGTTGCCTGTTTACCCTCATGATCACAGGGCTGACCGGGAGCAGTTGCTTGCTGCTGTTGCCCAGCATAATGGGAGGGCATCCTACCACAGGTTGCTAGCCCAAGGAAAGATCAAAATTTTAATTTCAAAATACATTTCCCACTGAATGTGTATAATTTTATACCACTGTAAAGTTGAAAAATTTTAAGTTGAAACATTGTAAGTCGGGAACTATTGGTATTTATTCTTTTACCAGATAGCTTCATTCACTTTTATTACCAGCCAGGCCCCTGTAAACATACGAGTTTATAAATGCTGCTGTATATATTCTCCAATCCATCAGAACAGATACACCAAAGCTCTGATCACAAGTGTTGCACCTACCTTCAGCAGTCAACTCAAATTACCCAAACCACGTACAATTAGTTCTAATATACTGACCACTCTGTGTCATTGCACAGTTGTGCTCCAATGTGAAGCTTATGTTGTAAGTGCTTTCTTAAGAAATGACACAGTTTGGGAAATTCTAAAATATATGTAACTGTCCTGCAACCCTGAAAAATAAAATTATATATGACCAAAAGAAACTTTTTTTTATAACCCCCAACGTTTTGAAACTGGTTCAACTCCATTAAGAATTTTATCCTACATTTAATCACAAAATTAAGAGTTTCAGATAGTTCATAAGGGTATATCATTGATGTCTCCTATATGCAATATCTTCTCGTGGACTTTTTTATTTTGTATTTTTCTTAAGTTAGAAGTGGTTAGGCAGTCAGACAGACTCCCGCATGCACATGACCGGTATCCACCCAGCATGCCCACCAGGGGGCGATGCTCTGCCCATCTGGGGCATTGCTCTGTTGCAACCAGAGCCATTCTAGTGCCTGAGGTGGAGGCCATGGAGCCATCCTCAGTGCCCGGGCCAACTTTGCTGCAATGGAGCCTCGGCTGCGGGAGGGGAAGAGAGGGACAGAGAGGAAGGAGAGGGGGAGGGGTGGAGAAGCAGATGGGCGCTTCTTCTGTGTGCCCTGGCCGGGAATCGAACCCAGGACTTCCACACACCGGGCCCATGTTCCACGAGCCAAGGCTTCTCTTGAACTTTTTAAAGAGAGATCATAAACAAAAAGTCTTAAAGATATCATGTAAACTAAGTTTTTGGAAACTCAGATTTGTTGAAAAAGATACTTTATTTTATTATTTTTAAAAATGTTTATTGTATTGATTTCAGAGAGAGAGAGGAACATAGATCTGTTCCTGTATGTGCCCTGACCGGATATTGAACTGGCAACCTCTGCGCTTTGGGATGACACTTTAACCAACTGAACTATTTGGACAGGGCAAGAAGACACTTATTTTAAACTCACCGGGATAGAAACAAATATGAAACTTCAGTACTTGGGACATGCAAACCAGAATGTTTAGAAACGTTAAGTTACAGTTTTTTCAGGAACAATATATTTATCTAGGGTTTAAATGGAGACAAAGGAAGTCAGAAACAGAGGGGAATTACCAAGAGTGTGTTTTAAGTGTTCTCTTTGAGATTGTTTTTGAAAGCCTTTAAAAACCGGGTATGTAAAAAACAAACAAACAAACAAACAAAAAACAACAACAAAAGAAAAACCGGGTATGTAAGTTAAAGTGGCTTTTAGCACTTCCTCAACAGCGCATCTTAGATTTTGCTAAACTTGGCAGCGTTATAGGGGTAATATTTTCACATGGATACATTCTTCCTGAACAGAATGTATTTGACAGAAACAAGTTTTTCCTTCATGCCAGGCATTTGTGTGTCTGCTTTCCATAACAAACAGCAAGACAAAGCCCCCCATTCTGGACTCTCTCCCAATATTTCCAATTTAGCTATGAAAACAAAAATTTTATTTCATGGTTTGGAGGAGTGCCCTTTAAAAGTTAACTCTTTAGGAGAACACATTTTTTGTTTTTTTTTTTCTCAATAATCATTTTTTTTCCTTTAAAAAAATTTTTTTATTAATTTTAATGGGGTGACATCAATAAATCAGGGTACATATATTCAAAGAAAACATGTTCAGGTTATCTTGTAATTCAATTATGTTGCATACACATCACCCAAAGTCAAATTGTCCTCCGCCACCTTCTATCTAGTTTTCTTTGTGCCCCTCCTCCTCTCCCTCCCCCTCTCCCTCCTTCCCCCCAAAACCACCAGACTCTTTTTTTTAGTCTTTTTTTTATTATTAAATTTAATGCAGTGACATTGATAAATCAAGGTACATATGTTGAGAGAAAACATCTCCAGATTATTTTGACATTTGATTAGGCTGTATACCCCTCACCCAAAGTCACATTGTCTTCTGTCACCTTCTATCTGGTTTTCCTTGTGCCCCTCACCTCCCCCCACCCCCTGTCTCTCCTTCTCACCCCATCCCTACCACCACCACCCCCTGTAACCACCACACTCTTGTCCATGTCTCTTAGTCTCGTTTTTATGTCCCACCAATGTATGGAATCATGCAGTTCTTGGTTTTTTCTGATTTACTTATTTTACTCAGTATAATGTTATCAAGATCCCACCATTTTGTTGTAAATGATCCAATGTCATCATTTTTTATGGCTGAGTAGTATACCATAGTGTATATGTGCCACATCTTCTTTATCCAGTCTTCTATTTTTTTTACACTGATTAAAGCCTTTAAGCAAACTCTTGGCCAATACAACAACAATCTATAAAAAATTAGTGTCCTTAACATGTTCACCAAGTCCAAGTTGGCACCAACACCATTCCAAATCCCTGCAAAAGCAACCCAACCCCAGTTCAGTCCGTTAGGAGCTGTCACAGGGAGCAGGAGTCCAGGAAAAGTCCACATCCAGGAAAAGTCCGCATGGCACTGGAATTGTTGTCACAATTCTATACTTTGCAGCTCACATCCAAGTCCCAACGACCGCTGCTTCTAGCTGGTAATGATTCAGGTAGACTGGAAAAGCCATCTGCAGCATGTGTGGAGCTTCTGTTCTCCTCTGCCTGAAGAAATCAGACCAGGTTGCTTTTCCCTAGAGCTCTGCGACTGTGGCATGGTAAAGAGAACCTTTGGATACACTAAGCTGGGTGGCAAAGGTAAATTCATAATAGAAGTTGGCAAAAGGGGGAAAGAGAGCTCTAAATTAGGAGTAGGTCCCAGCCTGAAATATGAGTGGGGCATTGAGGTAGGAGGAATAAAGGAAACACTATATATTAAACAAAGCATCAGAAAATAGGACTATCAACACCCACAACAGAGATATTCGAGGGAAGAATAAAAAACCTGACTATTCAGGCAAGACATAGTTAAGTGACCCTTGTGCAAGTGAGATCAGTTTACCTGCTTCTTGGAAGAAATACCCTTTATTTTGTCAAACCTTTCGAATTATTGGTATTTCTTACAATCTTTAAAGTCAAGGTATTATTAAAGGCTCGTCCACAGTGTCGTAGATGGGGCCGATGGCTCTGGGCACCTTCAGCCTTCAGTGGCAAACCCCAGCATTCTGGGCAAGGTTAGGTCATAGGTGGCTGGAGCAGGGCTGAAAGAGACTGAACCCTCCCTTAGAGGAGCGAAGGGGAAGCCTACCTTCCAGTGTCCCGGTTTCCTCACAGCAAAGGCATGTAAACTTAACAGGCTTTAGCTCAATGACCTTCTTATTCACTATTGAAGCAGGACCCAGATGGAATCCTTTGAGACCCCTTTCGGGCGTTGGGGCCTTTAAGGGTGTATCCTAAAAGCTGGTAGTTCATCTGATCTCTATTGGGCTTTTTATGCCTCTTGGTACCTTAAAAGCCATGCTCAGAAGATCTTGCTGAGGGGTTTGAGGATCCCCATCCACCTATATAATAAGTCTTTTCCGTATATCTGGAACTATTTGGAAAAAGACACAAAACAGTGTTATTAGCTGGATCAAATGAAAGTGGGTAGAAGTTTGCAGGAGAAAAAGATTTGGCGTCTCCTGTTCATCAGCATTCAAAAGAAATTTAAAAATTTTTAAGTAAAAAGCATGATATGGTAGACCTGTAGGAGTTCCAGGATATGACTCTTCCCTTTTAAATTTTTTTAAATTGACCTTAAAATATTTGCTGGGTATACTTTAATAATACCTTGACTTTAAAGATTGTAAGAAATACCAATAATTCGAAAGGTTTGACAAAATACAGTAAATGCTTTTGCTACATATGCAGGAGCATTGTCAGTTTTACTAGTTTAGGAAATCCAATAATAGAACAATGCATACAGACAATGAGCTATAACATCCTTAGCAGCCTCTACTGTTGTGACAGAGGTTACTATAAATCCAGAATAGGTATCCACTGTAACATGGACATAGGACTGTTTGCCAAATCAAGGTATATGAGTAACATCCATTTGCCAAAGTTGTCCTGGTAGGAGTCCTTGAGGGTTAACTCCAAATGAAGGGAGAGATTGTAGTATAGGACCCCTTGGACAGGATTTCCCAATCTGCCATGCTGCCTCCGGAGAAAGTTGAAACTGTTTACACAGGGCTGCAGCGATCTGGTGATGAATAGTATGAGACTGAATTGCTCCATCTGTCATGGTTGCTCCAAATAATTTTCTTTTGGGTAGCTTGATCAACAAGGGCATTCCCTTGTGCTAAAGCTGCAGGGAGCATGGAGTGAGCTCGAGTATGTCCTATAAAACATGGAGCTCTATGTTGACATACAAGTCTTTGAAGAAGGAGGAACTGCTGAAATAGTTCATCAGCATTTGTCCCTAAGACAGCAGTCTTTATAGTGGAAACAACCATAAGTAAATATATATTTTCTGTCTGTATATAGATTAAAGGAGGAATATGGAAAATGCTGAAAAGCCATGATAATGGCATATAATTTTAGTCTTTGAGCTGATTTTAAGTTGACTGTTTCAGTATAAAGTTGTCCATTGATTTGCAAAAGTGATTTGCCATTTAGTGGAAGTTTCCCAGAGCCATTGTTGTTGATCCTTTCAAAAAAGGAACAACAATAATTTTGAGGCTCAAAACCTATAAGTTGTAAGGATCACCTATGCCCCTTGATAATCCAAGAGTCAACAAGATCAAAATATGGAAGTGTATTCCATGGGCTAATAGATGGCTCAATGTCTCCAAGCTGTAGCTGCTCTTGTACCAATTGAGAAGCTGCCCTAAGTTTCTCCTGAGAAAGGGGCCATTGGTCTACCCATACAGGATTATCTGATTTCCAAGTAATTGGGTCTGCACAATGCATTATTGGGGTAGCAGGAGCTACCAAGGCCCCTATGTTAAATTTTGATATCCTAATCCACACCTTCTGGTATTGGGTGCCACTTCTATGGAGGTGAGAATTCCTCGCTGTTATTTCCCTAGTCCCTTAGTGGGCAAAACTCCCTGATCAAGCATCTGAGTACTGACTAAACCCTTAGGACTGACAAGCAATGCTCCCGTATTTTTCAAAACATCTCTACCCCACAAATTAACTGGCCATCCAGGGAGCACATAAGGCTTAAAAAATCCAGAATGGCCTTCTTAATCTTCCCAATGTAAAAAACTGGAACTTTGTTGAGGGGATTTACTCTGCCCTATACCTTGTAATTCGGTGGCTGTTGCATGAGTGGGCCAGGAAGGAGGCCAATGTAGCTTAGCAATAACAGATACATCAGCTCCAGTATCTAAAAGTCCTTTAAATTTATGCCCATGTATTTTTAGTTCCATTTCAGGGCGTTCCTGACATATTTTTTTTAAACCCAATTGGCAAAATCAGAGGAGCCAAATAACCAATTTTCTTGGTGCCCCTTTAGCAGGATGTGGTCTGAGACGCAGAACTTCCTGATACTATTCTTCTAACTTCCTGAATTATCCGTGAGACAAATTTTTTTTGATTAATTTTGATGGGGTGACATTGATAAATCAGGGTACATATGTTCAGAGAAAACATCTCCAGGTTATTTTGACATTTGATTATGCTGCATTCTTATCACCCAAAGTCCAATTGTCTTCTGTCACCTTCTGACTGGTTTTCGTTGTGCCCCTCCCCTCCGCCAACACACTTCCTCTCCTCCCCCCACCCTGTAACCCCCAAACTCTTGTCCATGTCTCTGAGTCTCATTTTTATGTCCCACCTATGTATGGAATCATATTGTTCTTAGTTTTTCCTGATTTACTTATTTCGCTCAGTATAATGTTATCAAGGTCCATCCACGTTGTTGTAAATGGTCCGATGTCATCATTTCTTATGATTGAGTAGTATTCCATAGTATATATGTACCAAAGTTTTTTTGTTTTTGTTTTCGTTTTTTTTGGATTTTTCTGAAGCTGGAAATGGGGATAGACAGACAGACTCCCGCATGCGCCCGACCGGGATCCACCCGGCACGCCCACCAGGGGGCGACGCTCTGCCCACCAGGGGGCAATGCTCTGCCCCTCTGGGGTGTCGCTCTGTCGCGACCAGAGCTACTCTAGCGCCTGGGGCAGAGGCCAAGGAGCCATCCCCAGCGCCCGGGCCATCTTTGCTCCAATGGAGCCTCGGCTGCGGGAGGGGAAGAGAGAGACAGAGAGGAAGGAGAGGGGGAGGGGTGGAGAAGCAGATGGGCGCTTCTCCTGTGTGCTCTGGCCGGGAATCGAACCCGGGACTTCTGCATGCCAGGCCGATGCTCTACCACTGAGCCAACCGGCCAGGGCCTGTATGTACCAAAGTTTTTTAATCCACTTGTCCACTTGGGCTGTTTCCAGATCTTCGCTATTGTGAACAATGCTGCCATAAACATGGGGGTGCATTTCTTCTTTTCAAACAGTGATATGGTGTTCTTGGGGTATATTCTTAAAAGTGAGATGGCTGGGTCAAAAGGCAGTTTGATTTTTAATTTCTTGAAGAATCTCCATACTGTTTTCCACAGTGGCTGCACCAGTCTGCATTCCCACCAGCAGTGCAGGAGGGTTCCCTTTTCTCCACATCCTCGCCAGCATTTATTCTGTGTTGTTTTGTTGATGAGCGCCATTCTGGCTGGTGTGAGGTGGTATCTCATTGTGGTTTTAACTTGCATTTCTCCAATGATTAGTGATGTTGAGCATTTTTTTATATGCCTATTTGGCCATCTGTATGTCCTCTTTGGAGAAGTGTCTATTCATTTCTTTTGCCCATTTTATGATTGGATTGTTTGTCTTCCCGGTATTAAGTTTTACAAGTTCTTTATAAATTTTTGTTATTAACCCCATATCAGATGCATTGTCAAATATATTCTCCTATTGTGTAGTTTGTCTTTTTATTCTGTTCTTATTGTCTTTAGCTGTGCAGAAGCTTTTTAGTTTGATATAGTTCCATTTGTTTATCCTGTCTTTTATTTCACTTGCCTGTGGAGACAAATCGGCAAATATATTGCTGCGAGAGATGTCAGAGAGTTTACAGCATATGTTTTCTTCTAAAATGCTTATGGTTTTAGGGCTTACATTTAAGTCTTTTATCTATTTTGAGTTTATTTTTGTGAGTGGTATAAATTGGTGGTTTAGTTTCTTTTTTTTTTTTGCAGGTAGCTGTCCAATTTTCCCAACACCATTTGTTGAAGAGGCTGTCTTTACTCCAATGTATGCTCTTACCTCCTTTGTCAAGTATCAGTTGTCCATAAAAGTGTGGGTTTATTTCTGGGTTCTCAGTTCTGTTCCATTGATCTATATGCCTGTTCTTATGCCAGTACCAGGCTGTTTTGAGTACAATGGCCTTATAATATAACTTGATATCTGGAAGTGTGATACCTCCCTCTTTATTCTTCCTTTTCAGGATTGCTGAGGCTATTCGTGTTCTCTTTTGGTTCCATATAAATTTTTGGAATATGTGTTCTATATCTTTGAAGTAAGTCATTGGTATTTTAATCGGTATTGCATAGAATTTATAAATTGCTTTGGGTAATATAGACATTTTAATGATGTTTATTCTTTCTAACCATGAGCATGGTATATGCTTCTACTTGTTTGTATCTTCCTTGATTTCTTTTATCAAAGTTTTATAATTTTCCGAGTACAAGTCTTTAATCTCCTTGGTTAAATTTATTCCTAGGTACTGTTTTTTTGGTTGTAATGGTGAAGGAGATTGATTTCTTAATTTCTCTTACTGACAGTTCATTGTTAGTGTATAAAATGCCTCTGATTTCTGAGTATTAATTTTATATCCTGCCACCTTGCTGAATTCATTTATCAGGTCTAGTAATTTTTTGACTGCAACTGTAGGGTTTTCTATATACAATATCATATCATCTGCAAATAATGATAGTTTTACTTCTTCTTTTCCAATTTGGATGCTTTTCATTTCTTTTTCTTGTCTGAATGCTGTTGCTAGGACTTCCAGAACTATGTTGAATAAGAGTGGTGAAAGGGGACACCCCTGCCTTGTTCCTGATCTTAAGGGTATTGCTTTTAATTTTTGCCCATTGAGTATGATGTTGGCTGTGGGTTTGTCATAGATGGCCTTTATCATGTTCAGGTATGTTCCCTGTATTCCCACTTTGCTGAGGGTTTTGATCATGAATGGGTGCTTGATTTTATCAAATGCTTTTTCTACATTTATTGAAATTATCATGTGGTTTTACTCCTTCCTTTTGTTTATGTGATCAATCACATTGATTGATTTGCAAATATTGTACCAGCCTTGCCTCCCAAGAATAAATCACACTTGATCATGGTGTATGATTTTTTTCATAAATTACTGGATCCAATTTGCTCATATTTTGTTAAGGATTTTAGCATTAAAATTCATCAGGGATATTGACCTATAATTTTTTTTCTTTGTGTTGTCTTTGCCTGGTTTTGGAATCAGAATTATGCTTGCCTCATAAAAGGAGCTTGGAAGTCTTCCTTCCTCTTGATTTTTTTTGAAATAGCTTGAGAAGGATAGGAGTTAGTTCTTCTTTGAATATTTGGTAGAATTCACTTTTGAAGCCATCAGGCCTAGGACTTTTCTTTGTTGGGAGTTTTTTGATAACTGTTTCAATCTCATTTGTTGTAATTGGTCTGTTTAGGTTTTCTGATTCTTCCAGATTAATTTTTGAAGATTATATGTTTCAAGGAATTAATCCATTTCACCTACGTTGTCTAGTGTTTTGGTGTACTGTTCTTCATAGTATTTTCTTACAATATTTGGTATTTCTGTTGTGTCAGTTGTTATGTCTTCACTCTCGTTTCTACTTTTATTTATTTGATTCCTCTCTCTTTTTTTCTTAGTGAATCTGGTTAAAGGTTCATCGATCTTGTTTACCTTTTCAAAGAAACTGCTCCTGGTTTCATTGATCCTCTGTATTGTTTCTTTAGCCTCTATGTCATTTATTTCTGCTCTGATCTTTATTATTTCCTTCATTCTACTAGCTCTGGGCTTTACTTGCTGTTCTTTTTTGAGTTCTTTTAGATATAGGGTCAAGTTATTTATTTGCGCTTTTCCTAGCTTCCTCAGGTCTGCCTGTAGTGCTATGAACTTCCCTCTCAGGACTGCTTTTGCTGTGTCTCATAAATTTTGAGTTGATGTATGCTCATTATCGTTCGTTTCTAGGAATTTTTTAATTTTTTCTTTGATCTCATTGTTTACCCATTTGTTATTTAATAACATGCTATTTAGTTTCCAAGTGTTTGAGTATTTTTCAGTTTTTCTGTTGTGGTTGATTTCTAGTTTTATGCCATTGTGATTAGAGATAGTACTCGATATGATTTCAATCTTCTTAAATTTGTTGAGACCACTTTTGTGCCCTAACATGAGGTCTATTCTAGAGAATGTAGCATGAACACTTGAAAAGAATGTATATTCTGCTGTTTTAGGGTGAAAAGTTCTGAAGATATCTATTAAGTCGAGTTGATCTATTATGTCCTTGAAGTGTGCTGTTTCTTTGTTAATTTTCTTTCTTGAGGATCTATGTAGTGATGTTAGTGGGGTATTGCAATCCCTTACTATTATAGTATTGCTGTTGATCTTGCCCTTTAAATCCATCAAAGTCTGCTTTATATATTGAGGTGCTCCTATATTAGGTGCGTAGATATTTACAATGGTTATATCTTCCTTTTGTATTGCTCCCTTTATCATTATGTAGTGAGCTTCTTTATCTCTAACTATAGACTTTGTTTTAAAGTCCATTTTGGCTGATATAAGTATTGCTACCCCAACTTTTTTATTATTTCCATTTGCGTGAAATAATTTTTTCCATCCTTTTATCTTCAGTCCATGTGCATCTCTTGTTTTAAGGTGTATCTTTTGTAGATAGCATTTGTATGGATCCTGTTTTCTTATCCACGCAGCTACCCTATGTCTTTTGATCGGATCATTTAATTCATTTACATTTAAGGTTCTTATTGATATGTAATTGTTTATTGCCATTTTATTCTTTAAAACTGTATTCTTCTTTTGCTATATTCTTTTTCTCCTTTGATCTGTTTACAACAGGCCTCTTAGCATTTTTTGCAGCCTTAGTTTGGTTGTAGTGAATTCCTTGAGTTTTTTTTGTCTTGAAAGCTTTTTATTTCTTCTTTAATTTTAAATGATAGCCTTGCTGGATAAAGTAGTCTTGGTTGTAGGCTTTTGTTCTGCATTACTTTCAATATTTCTTGCCATTTTCTTCTGGCCTCAAGTGTTTCTGTTAAGAAGTCGGAAGTCATCCTTATGGGGGCTCCTTTGTAGTTGATAGTCTTTTTTCTCTAGCAGCTTTGAATATTTTCTCTTTATCACTTAGCTTTGGTATTTTAATTATGATGTGTCTTGGTGTTGATTTCATTGGGTTTCTCTTTAATGGAGTTCTCTGTGCTTCTTGAACATGTGAGATGTTTACCTGCCTTAATTGAGGGAAGTTTTCAGCTATTATATGCTTGAACAAAGTCTCTATATTGTTCTTTCTCTTCTTCTTCAGGAACCGCTATGATGCAGATGTTATTTCTCTTCATGTTGTCACAGAGCTCTCTTAGATCATCCTCAGACTTTTTGAGTTCTTTTCTTTTTTCTGATCTGCTTTTGTGCCTTTATTATCTTGTCCTCTAACTTGCTGATTTGATTATCAGCTTCATCCATTCTGCTTTTAATTCCTTCCATTGTCTTCTTCATTTCTGATATTGTAGATATTTGTCATGTCTGACTGATTCTTTTTTATTATTTCAATGTCCTTTTTAATGTTTGCGATCTCTTAATTTAGGTGCTCATAATGACCATCTGTTGTTGTTCTAATATCTTTGAGCATCCTAACAATTGTTCTTTTATACTCTACATCTGGTAATTTGGTTATATCTGATTCATTCAGGTCCTTTTCCGGGGATTTCTCTTGATTCATTTGTGTTGCATTTCTCTGCCTTCTCACTTTCTTTGTGTAAAGGAAGGTTTTGGCCCCTGGAGTCCACTGTGTGTGGCCTCTGTTTTCTAGGTATGGTCTGTCTGCAGGTCCACCCCCCTTGCTGTTGCTGTCTAGGGCATTTGGTTATGGGCATTGCCGGTGCCTGCCCACTGGGGCTTTTGCTCTGGTTTCTACCTCTCTTTCATGGGAGTGCTGTGATCACGTGCTCAGGTGTACTAGCCTTGGTGGCCTTGGCCTTTGCCCTGCCCCCATGGGTGGTGGTATGCTCAGCTCTGAGGGCAGTGGCACGCACCTATGTTCAGCTGCGGGTCTTGGCCTGCTTCTGGGCTTTCACCCCACCCTTGCAGGAGGAGCCCGCTTGTAGGCTGGCTGCAAGCCTCGGCTACACAGGCCAGGTGGGACTGCGTGCCCACACTCAGTAGCGGGACTCTGCCTATTCTGGGGTTTTGGCTCCACCCCTGCAGGAGGAGCCGGCTCCCAAGTCAGGCCACAAATCTAGGTTCCTCGGGCAGGGCAAGGCTGTGCTCCTGCGCCCTTGCTCAAGGGCTGTTCTCCACCCCTTCCGGGGTTTCTGCCCTTCTCCTGCGAGCTGGATTGCAGGTTGCCCACAGCTGGGCTTGACCGCTTTTGCATGTTCGTTCCTCCCCAGTCGGGCAAGACTGAGCTCACACCTGGGCCCAGTGGTTACCAGCCAGCTTCTGCCCTTGATGCTTAAACCGCGCTTCCACGTCCCGCCACTGCCCGCCCTCGGGCGAGCCCTCAGCCGTGTGGGTAGTGGTGCTGCAGCTCAGACCCTAAGACTCACTACTGTAGTCCCAAAAGCTCCCTCCTTCTAAGCTACTCTGCTCTGAGTTTTGTGGGAGAGCTTGTTTGGCTGGTTTCCTGCTTCCCTTTGCTGGTATTTCTGTTTCCACGGGAAATATTTACTTCAGATTTGGGGATTGACTCATCTAAGGGGTTAGGATTGCGGGCTCTCAAAATGTTTCTCCCTGTGTTTCCTAGATTACACTCTCTTCTTGCTACACTGGTACTCTCCTCTCTCCCTATTTTCTGGAGCCCCGGGTGAGTGTTTGTGAGAGAGGTGTTCTGCATGGTCCCTTTAAGAAAAATCCTGGGTCTGAGAAATCAGTCTCTTTATCACAAACAATATCCTGACTTGTTTCCAGCTACATACTGTCCATACGCCTCTTCTAGGCTCTGGGGATGCAGGGTGGGGTTTTCTTCCTGGGATTCAGGACTCTCCCCTCTCTTCTAAACTCATTTCCCGCCACACGAGTCTCTCCCGGCTGCTGTTCGCTCCAGGGAGCTGGGCAGCCCTCTCTGCATTTCCGCTTTTCCTACCAGTCTCGGTGTGGCTTCTTCAGTGTTCCTTGGTTGAAGAGTCCTCTTAATTTAGTCTAAAGTTAGTTTTTCTAGATGATAGTTCTTAAAATTAGTTTGTAATTCACTTTGGTTTGGGGAGTTGGATGTTGGTACATCTGCCTACTCCAGCGCTATCTTGTCTTCCACCTCAATAATCGTTTTATGATTTGGATTTTTTTTTTTTTGCATTTCTTAGTATATTCTCATATTATCTGAATTAGTAAGGAGGATTCTCACAAGTTGTACCTTTCTTTCCTTTCACATAATTTATTATTTTATTATAGTTCTTATTTGCAGTATTTGCTGTTTCAGATACTAAGTCTCATCTCCATGATCAGATTGGGAACAGCGTTTGTTTGTTTCTAGGTTTCTGATATAGTCTAGAAGAGTCCCAAGCTGTCCCAGTTTCTTCTGGAATAGACTGTTTTTCAAGAGTTCAGCTATTTTCATAGTCTATCCCAGGGGTCCCCAAACTACGGCCCGTGGGCCACATGCGGCCCCCTGAGGCCATTTATCTGGCCCCTGCTGCACTTCTGGAAGGGCACCTCTTTCATTGGTGGTCAGTGAGAGGAGCATAGTTCCCACTGAAATATTGGTCAGTTTGTTGATTTAAATTTACTTGTTCTTTATTTTAAATATTGTATTTGTTCCTGTTTTGTTTTTTTACTTTAAAATAAGATATGTGCAGTGTGCATAGGAATTTGTTCATAGTTTTTTTATAGTCCAGCCCTCCAATGGTCTGAGGGACAGTGAACTGGCCCCCTGTGTAAAAAGTTTGGGGACCCCTGGTCTATCCTTTAATATTAAATAGTGTTTGTCAAAAAAGGAAAGGGACAAATTATTATGATTGGTTAGGACCTCAGTGGAGTAAAAGAAGAAATTTTGCCCAGCTATATATAAAATATATATTCTTTTCTTTTTTTTAGATTGTTTATTGATTTTTAGAGAGAGGAGAAAGAGAGAGAAAGAAAGAGGGTGGAGAAAGTAAGAAGCATAAACTCATAGTGGTTGCTTCTTGCATGTTTTCTGATTAGGCAAGCACCAGGGTTTTAAACCGGTTACCCCGGTGTTCCAGGTTGATGCTTTACCCACTGCACCACCATAGGTCAGATTAAAATATATATTCCAATTCTGTATACTATAAGCCTTACTTCCACGGTTCCAAGAGCAGCATGCCATGCAGCCAGGATTCTCAGTCTTCCATAGAAATTAAAGCACTCGGTGAAAAATTTGACAGTGAAAAAATAACTATTCAGTTCTTCATTCTGAAGCAAGGTATTAGAACAAGACTGGCAAGAAGACTTGCTTTTAAATAGTCAAATTTCTATTAGAAAGAGAAAGAAATGTGATTTTTTTTACTTATAAAAGAAAATAGAAGAATTTAAATGGATATTTTTAGCTAAATATAATTACATCATCAAAACCATCAGCATTCCCTTTGTGAGCCTACATGATTGATTTGAAATAGAATGTAAGTATATTTCTCATGTCACCTTTTTTTCATTTTTTTTTGTTGATTAAGAGAGAGAGAAAGTGTGTGTGTGAGAGAGAGAGAGAGAGAGAGAGAGAGAGAGAGAAATAAGCATCAACTTGTGGTTCCACTTAATTGTTTCATTTAGTTGTGCACTCATTGATTGCTTTTCGTAGGTGCCCTGACCAGGGATTGAACCGGTGACCTCAGTGTGCTAAGACAACACCCCATCCACTGAGCCACTCAACCAGAGCCTTAACATGTCAGCTTAATTCTTTACTGTCTGTCATGCTTTCCTTTTAAAATTTGCTTTCTTTAGCCTCTGAACTATTTAAAGATAGTATCACCTTTCCAGTTCATAGGCCTACATTATTTACTGTTTGAAAAAAATATATAAAACTAGCCTGACCTGTGGTGGTACAGTGGATAAAATATCAACCTGGAATGCTGAGTTCACCATTTTGAAACCATGGGCTTGCCCGGTCAAGGCAAATACAGGAAGCAACTACTATGACTTGATGCTTCCTGCGTCTCCCTCCTCTTTCTCTTTCTCTGTCTCCTCTCTCTAAAAGTCAATAAATAAAATTAAAAATATATAAATATATATATTTATGGATAGAACAGCTATTTGGGCTGAAATATATTTTGTCTTTTTTTTTTTTACAGAGATAGAGAGAAAGTCTGAGAGAGGGATAGATAGGGATAGACAGAAACAAAGAGAGATGAGAAGCATCAATCATTAGTTTTTCATTGTGACACCTTAGTTGTTCATTGATTGCTTTCTCATAGGTGCCTTGACTGGGGAGCTACAACATACTGAGTAACCCCTTGCTCGAGCCAGTGACCTTGGGTCAACGCTGGTGAGCTTTGCTCAAACCAGATGAGCCGGTGCGCAAGCTGGCGACCTCGGAGTCTCGAACCTGCCGACACTCTATGCACTGCGCCAGTGCCTGGTCAGGCGATTTTGTCATTTTTGCTGGCAGAAAAAGTATCAACCTTATTACATACAGCAAACAGATGAAGATAGTAATTGAGTTCATAGTATATGGGAGCGCTACTTGTACACAATATGAGACATTAAAAATATTAATGCATGTATTATTCTGTGTGGCCAGATTTCATCACTAAACTTGTGAAAATTTCTTTTGAATAGCAATTGAACGTGATAGAAATCAGATGCTGAAATCAAGAGGAGGATAAATAAGTTCTTATATATACATTGGGACAAGCAGCATAATAAATAATTTTTATATCATTGAAATGGAAGTTTAAATTTATTTTTACACTCTTTCTTAGAATTAAAGTAGTTGTTGCAGCATTGTTAATGGTTGTCAAGACATGAAAACAACCAAAAAGCCCTTTGGTAGATGATTGGATAAAGAAGATGTGGTACATATATACTATGAATACTACTCAGCCATAAGAAATGATGACATCAAATCATTTACTCAACATGGATGGACTTTGATAACATTATACTGAGTGAAATAAGCAAATCAGAAAAAAATAAGAACTATATGATTCCATACATAGATGGGACACAAAAATGAGACTCAGAGACATGGACAAGAATGTGATGGTAATGGGAGTGGGGAGGGGGTGAGGAAGGAGAGGGGGAATGGGGGAAGGGGAAAGGCACAAAGAAAACCAGATAGAAGGTGACGGAGGACAATTTGAATTTGGGTGATGTGGTATACAACATAATCAAATGTCAAAATAACCTGGAGATGTTTTCTCTGAATCTATGTACCCTAATTAATCAATGTCACGGCATTAAAATTAATAATCATAAAAATATCTTAAAAAATAAAGGAAGGAAGGCCCTGGCTGGTTGGATCAGTGGTAGAGCGTCGGCCTGGCGTGCAGAAGTCCCGGGTTCGATTCTTGGCCAGGGCACACAGGAGAAGCGCCCATCTGCTTCTCCACCCCTCCCCCTTTCCTTCCTCTCTGTCTCTCTCTTCCCCTCCCACAGCTGAGGCTCCATTGGAGCAAAGATGGCCCGGGTGCTGGGGATGGCTCCTTGGCCTCTGCCCCAGGCGCTAGAGTGGCTCTGGTCACAACAGAGTGACGCCCCGGAGGGGCAGAGCATCGCCCCCTGGTGGTCAGAGCATTGCCCCCTGGTGGGCGTGCCAGGTGGATCCTGGTCAGGTGCATGCGGGAGTTTGTCTGACTGTCTCTCCCTGTTTCCAGCTTCAGAAAAAAAAAATAAAAAAAAATAAATATATAAATAAAGGAAGGATTATACTTCATGAACTGGGATTTCTTAACATTCACAATTGTGTGCGTGTCTGTATGTAGCTTTCAATTTTTACTTTGACTACAAAACTGAACCTTGCTGCACTTATGTAAAATCTTAAAATTTGTTGACTTTTTCAGCCTGAGGGGAAAGAGTTCATTAGAAAAGCAATACATCCTGGCTGGATAGCTTGGTTGTTTGGAGTGTTGTCTGGAAGTGTGGAGATTGCCAGTTCTATCCCTGGTCAGGGCATATGCAGGAACAGATTGATGTTTCTCTCTGTTTCTCTCTCTCTCTCACTCTCTCCCTTTCTCTCTTGCTAAAATCAATCAATAATTTTTTTAAAAGTATTTTACCTCCTCATCCATTCCATTGAACTGTCTTTGTGTGCTTCAATTCTCTCTCTCTCTCTCTCTCTCTGTTTAAATGGCCCCAAAACTTACATGTAATAAATCTATGGTGAAACCACTTTCCTTATACCACCTGACATGCCTGATTTCTACAAAGCATATAGCCTACATTCTCAATGGAGATGCCAGCTAAATATAGCTACAAATTGAGGCTTCGCTATGATTTTAAAAAAAATTTTACCCACACAGTTGTTTTTTTGTTTTTTTGTTTTTTGTTTTTTGTATTTTTCTGAAGTTGGAAACGAGGAGGCAGTCAGACAGACTCCCGCAGGCGCCCGACTGGGATCCACCTGGCACGCCCACCAAGGGGTGATGCTCTGCCCATCTGGGGCATCACTCTGTTGCAACCAGAGCCATTCTAACGCCTGAGGCAGAGGCCATAGAGCCATCCTCAGTGCCCAGGCCAACTTTGCTCCAATGAGGGAGGGGAAGAGAGAGACAGAAAGGAAGGAGAGGAGGAGGGGTGGAGAAGCAGATGGGTGCTTCTCCTGTGCACCCTGGCCGGGAATCGAACCCAGGACTCCTGCATGCCAGGCTGATGCTCTACCACTGAGCCAACTGGCCAGGGCATTGCTTTTTAAATATATAGTGAGAAGTGGTGACTGGTGTACCTTTCTTGAATTTGTGAGCATTAGTTTTTTTTTAAATGAGGAATGAAAAAATCATGGACAGAGATGGAAATTGAGGAGAAACTTGGGTGTTTGGGGGGGAAATACTGTAGTATAAAGAGAACTGACCTTGTGAGTTCATGTAGTCTATCTTTTTTTTGAAGTAGCTTATACAAATAATTAAATGCCAAAAGAATTATTAACTATTTTTCTCTTTCTTAGAGAAAAAAGGAGTTTATTTAGAGGCAGAGGAGAAAGAAAGGAGTTGATGCATTTTTTATTGATAGATTTGTTGGTGACAGTTACGACTGTAGCTGCTCCAAGGCTAAGCAAGGCTTGGTAGGGGAAGCCATTCTACTTTATTCTATCCATGGACTGATGACAGCATCCTGTGTTTAGGGTTTCTGGAAAGGCTAACATAACCTCTCACCATGTCAATAGAGACAGAATTTCCCAGGGATTTTATACATCTACCGAAATCCGTTTTTGTAAAGATGATTTGGGAAATCCAGTTACTCTAGAGTCTTTAAAAATGAATCCCAAATATACTCTGCAGACTTTCTTTTCTTTTTTTTTCCTTTTTGTGACAGAGACACACAGAGAGAGACAGAGAGAAGGACAGATAGGGACAGACAGACAGGAAGGAAGAGAGATGAGAAGCATCAGTTCTTTGTTGTGGCACCTGTAGTTGTTCATTGATTGCTTTCTCATATTTGCCATGATGGTGAGGGGTCCAGCAGAGTGAGTGACCCCTTACTCAAGCCAGGCACCTTGGGCTCAAGGCAGTGACCATAGGGTCATATCTATGGTCCCACACTCAAACCAGGGACCCTGCATTCAAGCTGGTAAGCACGCACTCAAGCCGGCGACCTAAGAGTTTCAAAACTGGATCCTCAGCATCCCAATCTGATGCTCTATCCACTGTACCATCACCTGGTCAGGCTCTGCAGACTTTCTTTATTTTAAAAACTTGAAATCATAGGGAAAAAAGGAGTTCAAAGTTGTTTCTCATTTTATGAGTGTTTCTACAAACAGTTCAATTAGCCCCTTTGTATTTATCACAGTTTTAAATATAAGTGAAAACCTGGTTCATTGTCCTTTAGCATTGCGATTACATTGCAGTATTTAAATAGTAACAAAACTTTTCAAGCCAGATCACCAAACTCCTAGTGATTGAATTGCTGGGATTTGACAGAGAGATTGTTTTCTCCAATCTTCAATATTTTTACCCTCTATTTACTTTACGAAAGCCTCTTATAATTGGTGTTCTTATAGTGTCAGAAAGAATTTCATATCTCTTTGCAGAATTAAACTTATTGAGTTGGTGTTTCAAATGCCAGGCATGTAACATTTTTTCTCCTCTTTGGGGATAGCTTATGTACATTAGTGGAGCTAAGTAAATACCCAAAGGGAAGAGGACCACTCCCTTCCTGTAAGACCCAGGTAACAAGGGTGCAGTCATCAGTGCTGGTAATATCACATCCCCAGTAGGATTTAAAGGATCACTTTTAATTACAGGTAGAGAACGAAACTTCATATGGTATTACATAGCTGAACTATTTCTAAAGTTCCAAATCCCTTCACAAACATTTCCAAAAGCTGACCTTTCCATGTTAACATTATAATTTAAAAATATGTGTTTTTTAAATGTATGCAATTAAAATTTTTGCCAGGGATGTTAAAAACTTGAAATAACTCAACTTTACTTAAATTTAGAAAAACTGTTTGTAATCACTGTGGAGAGCAAAAAGGCCTTTAGTCTGTATTTCTTAGGAGAAGGCAACACAGCACTTTTTTTACCTAAACTTTTAATTTGCAGATTTAATAATTCTCTTCAAACAAATGCAATTCAGTATAACTGGTACCAGTTTGTAACACGCCAGTTAGGAGCCACAAGTTAGGTTTCTCTTGTCAGTGGGGCATAAATAGGCTTGAGGACTGATTATTTCTTTACAATTTTAGGCTCAAAATTGTTGGCACTCTTCAACAAATGGTGCTGGGAAAGCTGGAAAGCTACATGCAAAAGAATGAAACTCAACTACAGTTTGTCCATTTGTACTAAAATTAATTCAAAATGGATCAAAGACCTAAATATAAGACCTGAAACAATAAAGTACATAGAAGAAAACATAGGTACTAAATTCATGGACCTTGGTTTTAAAAAGCATTTTATGAATTTGACTCCAAAAGCAAGAGGAGTGAAGGCAAAGATAAATGAATGGGACCACATCAGACTAAGAAGTTTTTGCTCAGCAAGAGAAACTGACAACAAAATAAACAGACAGCCAACTAAATAGGAAATGATGTTTTCTAACAACAGCTCAGATAAGGGCCTAATATCCAAAATATACAATGAACTCATAAAACTCAACAACAAACAAACAACCTAATAAAAAAAATGGGAAGAGAACATGAACAGACACTTCTCCCAGGAAGAAATACAAATGGCCAACAGATATATGAAAAGATGCTTATCTTCATTTGTTATTAGAGAAATGAAAATCAAACCTACAATGAGATACCACCTCACACCTGTTAGATTAGCTATTATTAACAAGACAGGTAATAGCAAATGTTGGAGAGGCTGTGGAAAAAAAGGAACCCTCATCCACTGTTGGTGGGAATGTAAAGTAATACAACCATTATGGAAGAAAGTATGGTTGTTCCTCAAAACACTAAAAATGGAACTACCATATGACTCAGCAATCCCTCTATTGGGTATATACCCCAAAACTCAGAGACATTGATACAGAAAGACACATGCACCCCGTGTTCATTGCAGCATTGTTCACAGTGGTCAAGACATGGAAACAACCAAAAAGCCCTTCAATAGATGACTGGATAAAGAAGATTTGGTACATATACACTATGGAATACTACTCAGCCATAAGAAATGATGACATTGAATCATTCACAACAGTGGTCCCCAACCTTTTTTGGGCCACAGACTGGTTTAATGTCAGAAAGTATTTTCACAGACCAGCCTTTAGGGTGGGATGGATAAATGTATCACATGACCGAGACAAGTGTCAAGAGTGAGTCTTAGATGGATGTAACAGAGGGAATCTGGTCATTTAAAAAAAAATAAAACATCATTCAGACTTAAATATGAATAAAACAGAAATAATGTAAGTTATTTATTCTTTCTCTGTGGACTGGTACCAAATGGCCCACGGACCAGTACTGGTCCACGGCTCGGGGGTTGGGAACCACTGATTTACAATAAAATGGATGGATCTTGATAACATTATATGGAGTGAAATAAGTAAATCAGAAAAAACTAAGAACTGCATGATTCCATAATAGGTGGCACATAAAAACAAGACGAGACTAACAGACATGGACAAGAGTGTGGTGGTTATGGGGGGGGAGGAAGAGGGGGAGGGGAGGGGAAGGGGCACAAAGAAAACCAGATAGAAGGTGACAGAGGACAATCTGACTTTGGGTGATGAGTATGCAATATAATTGAATGACGAGATAACCTGGAGATGTTTTCCTTGAATGTATGTACCCTGATTTATTGATGTCACCCCAATAAAAATTTATATTAAAAGAAGAGAAAAATGGAGACAGAGCTGCCATCCCAGAGAAACTGCCTTGCACGTCTTATGCCTAAAACCTTTTGACTGTTAAAACAGGTAAAAATAACCTTTGACCTGGGCCTATATCAAACAGTGTCCCAAATAACTGTTTGCAAAATAACAAGAAAGCAAATATTATAGCTACTAGATTAATGACTACTAGACTGATGGACAAAGATTTGACTTCACGGAGTGAACTCACAATATGGTATACAGAGATGTGTTGTAGAATTGGGCACCTGAAACCTGTATAATTGTGTTCGCATCACCCAAAAAAATTCAACTTAGAAAAGTGATTAATCGGCCCTGGCTGGCTGGCTCAGTGGTAGAGTGTCAGCCTGGCATGTAGAAGTCCTGGGTTCAATTCCTAGCAGGGCACACAAGAGAAGCACTCATCTGCTTCTCCACCCTTCCCCCTCTCCTTCCTCTCTGTCTCTCTCTTCCCCTCCTGTAGCCAAGGCTTTATTGGAGCAAAGTTTGCCCGGGTGCTGAGGATGGCTCCATGGCCTCCACCTCAGCACTAGAATGGCTTCTGTTGCAACAAAGCAACACTCCAGAGGGGCAGAGCATTGCCCCCTTGTGGGCATTCTGGGTGGATCCTGGTCGGGTGCACGCAGGAGTCTCTCTGTCTCCCTGCTTCTCACTTCAGAAAAATACAAAGAAACAAAGTGATTAATCAAGAACTACCGATGTAAGTATATATTTAGAAATATGGATATAGGCTTTGGGTCAAAATGGTGGAGGAGGTAAAAGCTGTAATTGCCTTCTCCCAGGACCACTTCAAAATCACAACTAACCTACATTAAGAACTACCTGAGGGCCCTGGCCGGTTGGCTCAGTGGTAGAGCATTGGCCTGGCGTGTGGAAGCCCCGGGTTCGATTCCCTACCAGGGCACACAGAAGAAGTGTCCGTCTGCTTCTCCACCCCTCCCCCTCTCCTTTCTCTCTGTCTCTCTCTTCCCCTCCCACAGCCAAGGCTCCATTGGAGCAAAGTTGGCCTGGGCACTGAGGATGGCTTCATGGCCTCCACCTCATGTGCTAGAATGGCTTCTGTTGCAGTGGAGCAACGCCCCAGAGGGGCTGAGCATCACCCCCTGGTGGGCATGCCTGGTGGATCCTGGTCGGGCTCATTCGTGAGTATAGCTGAAGAGAAATCCTGTTACTAAGATTATACAATAAAAGACACATTGATGCTAGTTGGAAGGGTAGAAGCATGGAATAGAAAGGTCCCATACCCACATGTGGCAGGTAAAAATTAGGAGTGTTATCTCAGCCACAAAGGTCCCCCCATCAGCTTCCCAGTTTCCAAAAGTCGGTGTTTCCATGCCAGGAAAGGAAGTCCGTATTGGCTGTAAAACAAGTGGAGATTGCTGCTGAGTGAGACAGATGGCTGCTTGAGTCCTAGAGTTTCGTGTGTGTGTGTGTGTGTGTGTGTGTGTGTGTATGTGTGTGTGAGAGAGAGCGAGAGAGAGAGAAAGAGAGAGAGAGATATGAAGGGAGAGAGATGAGAAGCATCAGTTGTTCACTGCAGCACATTAGTTGTTCATTGATTGCTTTCTCATATGTGCCTTGAACAGGGGGCTCCAGCAGAGCAAGTGACTCCTTGCTCACATCAGCAATGTTGGGCTTAACCCAGAGACCTTGGGCTCAAGCCAGAGACCATGGGGTCATGTCTATGATTCCACACTCAAGCCAGCAACCCAGCACTCAAGCTACATGAGCTTGCGCTAAAGCCGGTGACCTCAGGGTCTCGAACCTGGATCCTCTACATCCCAGTCTGACGCTCTATCCACTGCACGACCACCTGGTCAGGCCAATTGCTTTTTAAAATCTAACTACTTTGAAACTATCATGCTGGGAGGAAACCAAAGCCTATCACAAGCAAAAAGAGAGATCACGTGGAACTCTAAGGCTCTAAATCACCAAACTGATGAGCAAAGCTTTTTTTTTTTTTTTTTTTTTAATAATTTTATTTTTTTAATGGGGTGACATCAATAAATCAGGATACATATATTCAAAGATAACAAGTCCAGGGTATCTTGTCGTTCAATCATGTTGCATACCCATCACCCAAAGTCAGATTGTCCTCCGTCACCCTCTATCTTGTTCTCTCTGTGCCCCTCCCCCTCCCCCTTTCCCTCTCCCATTCCCCCCTCCCCCCCGTAACCACCACACCCTTATCAATGTCTCTCAGTTTCACTTTTATGTCCCACCTACGTATGGAATAATGCAGTTCCTGGTTTTTTCTGATTTACTTATTTCGCTTCGTATCATGTTATCAAGATCCCACCATTTTGCTGTAAATGTTCCGATGTCATCATTTCTTATGGCTGAGTAGTATTCCATAGTGTATATGTGCCACATCTTCTTTATCCAGTCATCTATTGACGGGCTTTTTGGTTGTTTCCATGTCCTGGCCACTGTGAACAATGCTGCAATAAACATGGGGCTGCATGTGTCTTTACGTATCAATGTTTCTGAGTTTTGGGGGTATATACCCAGTAGAGGGATTGCTGGGTCATAAGGTAGTTCTATTTTCAGTTTTTTGAGGAACCACCATACTTTCTTCCATAATGGTTGTACTACTTTACATTCCCACCAACAGTGGATGAGGGTTCCTTTTTCTCCACAGCCTCTCCAACATTTGCTATTACCTGTCTTGCTAATAATAGCTAATCGAACAGGTGTGAGGTGGTATCTCATTGCCGTTTTGATTTGCATTTCTCTAATAGCTAAAGAAGATGAGCATCTTTTCATATATCTGTTGGCCATTTGTATTTCTTCCTGGGAGAAGTGTCTGTTCATATCCTCTTCCCATTTTTTATGGGATTGTTTGTTTGTTTGTTGTTGAGTTTTATGAGTTCTTTGTAAATTTTGGATATTAGGCCCTTATCTGAGCTGTTGTTTGAAAATATCATTTCCCATTTAGTTGGCTTTCTGTTTATTTTGTTATCAGTTTCTCTTGCTGAGCAAAAACTTCTTAGTCTGATGTAGTCCCATTCATTAATTTTTGCCTTCACTTCTCTTGCCATTGGAGTCAAATTCATAAAATGCTCTTTAAAACCCAGGTCCATGAGTTGAGTACCTATGTCTTCTTCTATGTACTTAATTGTTTCAGGTCTTATGTTTAGATCTTTGATCCATTTTGAGTTAATTTTTGTACAGGGGGAGAGACTGTAGTCCAGTTTCATTCTTTTGCATGTGGCTTTCCAGTTTTCCCAGCACCATTTATTGAAGAGGCTTTCTTTTCTCCATTGTGTGTTCTTGGCCCCTTAATCAAAAATTATTTGACTATATATATGTGGTTTTATTTCTGGACTTTCTATTCTGTTCCATTGGTCTGAGTGTCTATTTTTCTGCCAATACCATGCTGTTTTGATTGTCGTGGCCCTATAATATAGTTTGAAGTCAGGTATTGTAATGTCCCCAGCTTCATTCTTTTTCTTTAGGATTGCTTTGGCTATTCGGGGTTTTTTATAGTTCCATATAAATCTGATGATTTTTTGCTCTATTTCCTTAAAAAACGTCATTGGAAGTTTGATGGGAATTGCATTAAATTTGTATATTGCTTTGGGTAATATAGCCATCTTGATTATATTTATTCTTCCTAGCCAAGAACAAGGTATATTCTTCCATCTCATTATATCTTTTTCAATTTCCCTTAAAAATGGTTTATAGTTTTCATTATATAAGTCCTTTACATTCTTTGTTATGTTTATTCCTAAGTATTTTATTTTTTTTGTTGCAATCGTGAAGGGGATTATTCTTTTGAGTTCGTTCTGAATTGTTTCATTGTTGGCATATAAAAAGGCTATTGACTTCTGTATGTTAATTTTGTATCCTGCAACCTTACTGTATTGGCTTATTGTTTCTAGTAGTCTTTTTGTGGATTCTTTGGGGTTTTTGATGTATAGGATCATATCATCTGCAAAAAGTGATACCTTTACTTCTTCTTTTCCGATATGGATGCCTTTTATTTCTTTGTCTTGTCTGATTGCTGTGGCGAGAACCTCTAGTACCACATTAAATAAGAGTGGAGAGAGTGGACAACTCTGTCTTGTTCCTGATTTAAGGGGGAAAGCCTTCAGTTTAGTGCCATTTAATATGATGTTAGCTGATGGTTTATCATATATGGCCTTTATCATGTTGAGATATTTTCCTTCTATACCCATTTTGTTGAGAGTCTTAAACAAAATTGTGTTGTATTTTATCGAAAGCCTTTTCTGCATCTATTGATAAGATCATGTGGTTTTTGTTCTTTGTTTTGTTGATATGGTGTATTACGTTAACCGTTTTACGTATGTTGAACCATCCTTGAGATTCTGGGATGAATCCCACTTGATCATGATGTATTATTTTTTTAATATGTTGTTGTATTCGATTTGCTAATATTTTGTTTAGTATTTTAGCATCTGTATTCATTAGAGATATTGGTTTGTAGTTTTCTTTTTTTGTGCCACCCTTGCCTGGTTTTGGTATGAGGGTTATGTTGGCCTCATAAAATGTGTTTGGAAGTATTGCTTCTTCTTCAATTTTTTGGAAGACTTTGAGTAGAATAGGAACCAAATCTTCTTTGAATGTTTGATAAAATTCGCTGGTATAGCCGTCAGGGCCTGGGCTTTTATTTTTGGGGAGGTTTTTAATGTTTTTTTCTATTTCTTCTCTACTGATAGGTCTGTTTAGGCTTTCTGCTTCTTCTTGACTCAGTCTAGGAAGGTTGTATTGTTCTAGGAATTTATCCATTTCTTCTAGGTTGTTGAATTTAGTGGCATAAAGTTTTTCATAGTATTTTACAATAATTCTTTGTATACCTACGGTGTCCGTGGTGATTTCCCCTCTTTCATTTTGGATTTTGTTTATATGAGTTCTTTCTCTTTTTTCCTTGGTAAGTCTTGCCAAGGGTTTGTCAATTTTGTTGATCTTTTCAAAGAACCAGCTCCTTGTTCTATTAATTTTTTCTATAGTTTTTCTGTTCTCTAATTCATTTATTTCTGCTCTGATTTTTATTATCTCCTTTCTTCGGCTAGTTTTGGGTTGTCTTTGTTCTTCTTTTTCTAGTTCCTTAAGGTGGGAAGTTAAGTGGTTCACTTGGGCTCTCTCTTGTTTGTTCATATATGCCTGAAGTGATATGAACTTCCCTCTTATCACTGCTTTTGCTGCATCCCATAGATTCTGATATGTCGTATTGTCATTTTCATTAGTCTGTATATATCTTTTGATCTCTGCACTTATTTCTTCTTTGACCCATTCATTTTTTAAAAGTATGTTGTTTAGTTTCCACATTTTTGTGGGATTTTTTTCCTCTTTTTTGCAGTTGAATTCTAGTTTCAAGGCTTTATGATCAGAAAATATGCTTGGTACAACTTCAATTTTTCTGAATTTGCTGATATTGTTTTTGTGGCCCAACATATGGTCAATTCTTGAGAATGATCCATGTACACTGGAGAAAAATGTATACTCAGTCACTTTGGGATGAAATGTCCTGTAGATGTCTATCATATCCAAGTGCTCTAGTGTTTTGTTTAAGGCCACTATGTCTTTGTTGATTCTCTGTTTGGATGACCGATCTAGAGCCGTCAGCGGTGTATTGAGGTCTCCAAGTATGATTGTATTTTTGTCAGTTTTTGTTTTAAGATCAATAAGTAGCTGTCTTATATATTTTGGTGCTCCTTGGTTTGGTGCATATATATTAAGAATTGTTATGTCTTCTTGATTCAGTGTCCCCTTAGCCATTATGAAATGGCCATTTTTATCTCTGAGTACTTTTCCTGTCTTGTAGTCAGCATTATCCGATATGAGTATTGCTACACCTGCTTTTTTTTGGATGTTATTTGCTTGGAGTATTGTTTTCCAGCCTTTCACTTTGAATTTGTTTTTATCCTTGTTACTTAGATGAGTTTCCTGTAGGCAGCATACAGTTGGATTTTCTTTTTTAATCCATTCTGCTACTCTGTGCCTTTTTATTGGTGAGTTTAATCCGTTTACATTTAGTGTAATTATTGATACTTGTGAGTTCCCTATTGCCATTTTATATCTTGCTTTCTGTTAGTTTTGTGTCTTGTTTGATCCTTCTCTTTCATTTTTCTATCTTTTGTTTTTATTTGGTTGTATTCCATACATCTTTCCTCTGTTGCTATCTTTTTTATCTCATGTGCTTCTGTGGTGGTTTTTTCAATGGTGGTTACCTTTGAGTAATGAAAAGGGTCCCTACCCTGTTCATTGTAGCGAACTATTTTGTGAGTACTTTTGCACTCCATCGTCCTTGAGCAAAGCTTTTTGATCATTCTGGTTCAGCTCCGATGCAGGCTGAACCCAGCTGAGTTACTACCAGATGATGGCATGTGAAGCAGAACTAGCCAGTCAAGCCCCGGTGAAATGCTTGACCCCAGACTCATGAGAAAGAATAAATCATTGTTGTTTTCAGCCACTAAATGAAAAGGAAGGAAGGAAGGAAGGAAGGAAGGAAGGAAGGAAGGAAGGAAGGAAGGAAGGAAGGAAAAGAAGGAAGAAAGAAAAGAAATAAAAGTGGATGTAAATTGCCAGCACAGATTACCAAAACATTTCAAAGTTGTTCCCTTTGAGGAGGAAGTTTGAAGGTTTAGGAATGTACTGGCCAAGGAAATTATTACTTATTGCATGTCTTTTTAGCATTACTTATTTAATTTTTAAAAAATTTTATTGATTTTATCAACAGAGAAATGGAGAGAGAGAGAGAGCGACAGGAACATCGAGTTGTACCTGCATGTGCCCTGACCAGGGATCAAACAGGAAACCTCTGTACCTTCAGATGACACGCTAACCAATCAAGCTATCCGGCCAGGGCCTTTTTAGCATTATTTGACTTTAAAAATTATATTCACTTTCTACTTTGAAAAAAATTAAACCAATTCACCTGGGGTTTTAATTAAAGTGCAGATACCTGGGCTTATTCCTGGATATTTGGGCTCATTTTGTACAGGGGAGGAATTTGCACTTTAAATAAACATCCCATCTCTGAGAAATACATCATTGCAACCCTCTTCTGTGCTTACTCTAAATATATATTTTTATTTATTTATTTATTTATTTATTTTGTATTTTTCTGAAGTTGGTAACGAGGAGGCAGTCAGACAGACTCCCGCATGCGCCCGACCGGAATCCACCTGGCACGCCCACCAGGGGGCGATGCTCTGCCCATCCGGGGTGTGGCTCTGTTGCAACCAGAGCCATTCTAGTGCCTGAGGCAGAGGCCACAGAGCCATCCTCAGTGCCTGGGGCCAACTTTGCTCCAATGGAGCCTCGGCTGCGGGAGGGGAAGAGAGAGACAGAGAGGAAGGAGAGGGGGAGGTGTGAAGAAGCAGATGGGCACTTCTCCTGTGTGCTCTGGCTGGGAATCGAACCCAGGACTCCTGCACGCCAGGCCGACGCTCTACCACTGAGCCAACTGGCCAGGGCTCTAAATATATATTTTTAAAAAGGCACCTTTGTTGCCTTTTAATTAAAATTTTTCTTTTAATTTTATAGCTCTCATTCCTTCCTTGGCTTCAACCTTACCACTAGTGTATGAATAGGCATATATGTGCCATTTAAAAATAATTGTCCTTGGGGCCCTGGTGGCTCAGCGGTAGAGCGTCGGCCTGGCGTGCGGGGGACCCGGGTTCGATTCCCGGCCAGGGCACACAGGAGAAGCGCCCATCTGCTTCTCCACCCCTCCCCCTCTCTTTCCTCTCTGTCTCTCTCTTCCCCTCCCGCAGCTGAGGCTCCATTGGAGCAAAGATGGCCCGGGTGCTGGGGATGGCTCCTTGGCCTCTGCCCCAGGCGCTAGAGTGGCTCTGGTCGTGGCAGAGCGACGCCCCAGAGGGTCAGAGCATCGCCCCCTGGTGGGCGTGCCGGGTGGATCCCGGTCGGGCGCATGCGGGAGTCTATCTGACTGTCTCTTCCTGTTTCCAGCTTCAGAAAAATACCAAAAAAATTAATAAATAAATAATTGTCCTTGGATATATTTGTTTTTCTATCTTTTGGTGCCCCCTTTTAGAATCTAACCTATCTGAAAGCTCCCTATTAGGTCACATTTTCTTAAGATTCACTCTCTTTTTTTTTCTTTTATTCTAGATATTTTTAATTTTTTTGAATTACAGTTGACATACTATATTAGTATCAAGTGTACAACTTTCTTGGGAATTATTTTCAGTTGTACAATGAGATTTTTCATTTTTTTTCATTTTTAAATTATATTTATTCATTTTTTTTAGAGAGGAAAGAGAGGGAGAGAGAGAGACAGAGAGGGAGAAGGGGGGAGGAGCTGGAAGCATCAACTCCCATATGTGCCTTGACCAGGCAAGCCCAGGGTTTTGAACCTGCGACCTCAGCATTTCCAGGCCGACGCTTTATCCACTGTACCACCACAGGTCAGGCAGATTTTTCATTTTTGAGAGCTTCCCCCCTCTGAATGCAGTTAGTTGCTCTATCACCACCTCAGTCAATGAATTCATACCATTTTTTCTGAACTTAATTGCCTCAGGTTACTCAGACAATCAGAGTTGCCTCATTTAAAATTTGTGTCTTCGTCCTAAATTTAGGAATTACCTTTTAGTCTAGTTCATGCATTATGATGCCACAGGATACAATAACAGAGGCTTTCATTGCTCTTACAGAATGCTACGACAAAATCTCCCACTCCAGAGTTTGCACACGGGATGAGTTACTGTAGCCTACCCCCTGACTTATACATTAATTTTAAATTTAAAAAATGCTGAATAAATTAGAAATGTGCATTTTAAATTAGAAGCAAAATATTAAGCTCAGAATTCAAGAAAGTGCCCTGGCTGGTTGGCTCAGTGGTACAGCATCAGTCCAGCGTGCGGATGTTCTGGGTTTGATTCCTGGTCAGGGCACATAGAAGAAGTGACCATCTGCTTTTCTACCCCTCCTCCTCCCCTTCTCTCTCTCTCTCTCTCTCTCTCTCTCTCTCTCTCTCTCTCTCTTCCCCTCCTGCAACCATGACTTGATTGGTTCAAGCACATTGGTCCCAGACACTCAGATGACTCTGTGGAGACTCTGCCCCTAGTGCTAAAAATAGCTCGGTTGCTGAGCAATTGCCCAAGGTGGGCAGAGCATCACCCTGTAGGGGGGGCTTTCCAGGTGGATCCCATTTGGGGCACATGTGGGAGTCTATCTCTCTGTTCCCCCTCCTCTCACTTAAAAAAAATTGAAGAAAGCAACACGTATATTTGGAGAAATAAATCTTTTATTTAATGAATGTCCTTTAAATTTCTACTTTAATATTCTCACTGATGGTTTTTGGAACAATCTGATAAAAATGTCTTGTGTCTATCTAACTAAACCAAAATATTGCTTCTAGTTATTCCTTGTACTGCATTAATATTTTAGTAAATGTTACAGTTTTTTAAAACTTAAGTTTCCTATAACACAGAAAAAACAATGGCCACCTAAGAAATCAAGCTGCAAAAATGTACATCTAATGTTTAAGTTATCTGTGCTTATTCAATATAATCATTTTAATAACACTTATTTTCACATTAAATATATATTTTTTATTTTTCTACTACTGAAACCACTAAATAATTCTTATCATATTATTTATTAACACACATTGAGCCTGACCAGATGGTGGTGCAGTGAATAGAGAGTCGGACTGGGATGTGGAGGACCCAGGTTTGAGACCCCAAGTTCGCCAGCTTGAGCGCAGGCTCATCTGGTTTGAGCAAAGCTCACCAGCTTGGACCCAAGGTTGCTGGCTCGAGCAAGGGGTTACTTGGTCTGCTGAAGGCCCATGGTCAAGGCACACATGAGAAAGCAATCAATGAACAACTAAGGTGTTGCAACATGCAACAAAAAACTAGTGATTGATACTTCTCATCTCTCCGTTCCTGTCTGTCTGTCCCTGTCTATCCCTCTCTCTGACTCTCTCTCTGTCTTTGTAAAAACCAAAAAACAAACAAACAAAAAGAAAAAGAATACACATTGAAGCAGTACTATATAATACCCAAGGTACACCAAGGGAACTCAACGTTCTCAAGTTAGATTCCACTTTTGAAGAAAAATTATAAATACAAGAACAGAGAAAGAGGACCAGGAGCAAGGACTAGATTGCTTTTTAAATAAGAAATATAAATTTCTGTAATTTTTAGATAATAGCAATTTAATCAGCATGGTATATATTTATTTCAAAATCATTTAAAGCATACTCCTACTAAATATTCTGATCAATTAATAGATGTCTATTTCTAAGACATCAGTTGATTTTAATAAATTCCTCATATTATGATTCAGTAATATCACTATGACACTGCTTGAATTCAATTCTAATATTAAATTATAGAAGAACTAAGCCTCAGAAATCTGTTATTTTTGTTTTGTAGCTCAGGTGTAGAAACCGTTATATCACACACATTTTAATGTGACATTTATAACTTTTTACAAGATATAAATTAATGAGACTTGGTTTCAGTGACTGTGGGAAATGAAAAGTAGTTGCTAACCTAGAGACCCATAATCTACCCTTTCATATTTAAGGATTTTCCTTATTGGTAGTGACGAAAGAACTGGCCTAAGCACCTTAGCATTTCTTCAACTGGTTAAAGTGATTACACAGCCCTTTTGGAGTAGTCATTTTATGCTATATATTTATATTCTGTTCCTGAGGGAAAATCAAACTAACTAAAAATATTATATAATATAATTATTGTAGTTTTAAAAGTCAAGACATTATTTTTAAATAAGTACCATTTGACGCGACTTACTAGCTCTTCAGAAAATTTGGCCATTTACACAGAAGTTTTCATTTGTAGTCAATTGGGCTGCATTTGATTCTTAAGAAGGCCGAACAAAAATATTGCAGTAACTCTGCGTTTTTTAGTTTAAACAAGAGGTCACTTTCCACCTTCGAGTGGCTGAGTATGTGACCCTAACAAAAGATAGGAGGGCACTGTTTAATTAAAAGAAAACTTTCTCACTCCTGCACAGCTTGATTTTTAGGGATATATTTAGCATTAGTTATTTAATGCCCTATTTCTGAAAAAATCTTAAGAAATTCTGACCAAACATGAACATTTTTTTTCCTTCAAGGCAATGTTTACGTCATCATAAATACAAGGAAATCATTTGTGACAGCTTAGGACCTTGCACACAGAACTGTTTCAAGATAAGAGTTATAGATGTAAGCACATTCTATAAAAATAGCAAATTCTTTTTAAAAACAATTGGTAAGTCAATGAAAAATAAATCAATTTTAGCATAGAATTTAATTAAGTTTAGGATGCAAAGAAATACTTAATCTGTATAGTTTTTATTTTCAGCAAAAGGAAAAGGTTAACATGCCAGAAACCTGGAAGAAGTCCACTTTATTTGAAAATAAATAATTACCTTGATTTACAGTCAAACAACGTTGTGGAAGATATATTGTATACTAATGGCTTCTATCAGAGTTTTTGTATGTAGTTTCTTGTTTATTTCCACTTTATTTGACTTTTTAAAATTTTTAGGCAATTTAGTTTTGAAAAGTAAAAGGATTAAATACCGCTACTTGTCACTAGATGGCGGTAACTGCAGGATGGGTCTCTAACAGTAAACATTAAAATAGAAATTGATGTTTGCTTGCACCAAAGACAAAGACAGTAGTAACCCATGATAGAGACACTAACAGTAGCGGTAAAATGATTGTGTGTTTGTGGGGGAAGGGCAGATGGAGGTGTGTGTGTGTGTGTGTGTGTGTGTGAGTGAATGTTTTTATTTGTGTTGAAGATGTTCATGGCTTCGAAGAGAATGGAAACTGTTCTAGATCCCTTTTTTGTATGTGTATAAAATGAAAACCAAAGAAGGAATTAGAAAAAGATTAAAATTTCATATGCTAAAGAAAACACAGAACATTTTCATTTTTATACATTGCTCTATATACAGAGGTTCAGTATTTGTATTCCAAAATTATTTACAAGTCATTATTAATCATAATAGTAGCACTAATTTTTATATAAGAACAGGTCTCATCTTACACATGACACTTTCTTTCTTTGCAGACATTTTGGGCTCAAAATGCACCCATTTTGCTCTATTAACTAGAGTTTAGATAAGTTATTAGAAAATGCATGGCATATTCACTTTGAAATGAATTCTTGAGAATTTGTGATGAGTGTTATCAATAGGAATTTATACTTTGTATGAAGAGCCCTCCAGGGCAAGAGGAATAAGTATGACTTGCCATAGAAAAAGGCCTCATATTGAGAAATTTTAGTAAGTAACATGATGAACAACAGTTTATGCTTAAAACAAAACTTTTCAGTAGTCAGTATCCAAACAGCATACAAACACCAGTTTACATTAAAGGGTAGCTGGTTCTATCATCAACCATGAGCTATTGGCGAAAAATTTCCTTTTGGAGCACTCAATTTCCTACTGCAGTCCTAAAATTACATTGAGACCCGACATCCAGACAGGTGGAAACAGTTGCATAGAATGTGGAATGTGACCTTTTCAAAGAAAAGTGAAGTGATCAGATTTCTTAATGCAGAAAACCAAAGGCCGATCAGCTCCCACAGAGCAAGGTGAAACCTGTCGAAGTTTCTGAAAGAAGAGGAAGAGTTTTGGACAGAGATGAGCATTGTATTCTTTTAAGCAACTGTTTTTGCGCAACTGCAACTGTGTTAACACTTGTCAGACTTCACTGTGAACTTGGCAAAAAGGGCCGGCGATTCAAGTAAAATAATGTCCCTTTTATCTGTTATCACTCTAAAGCTAGAACTTAATTTTCTAGATAAACTGAAGTTTCATCAGTTTTATCATCCTCTCTGACTTTCTCATACTTCTATCTTCCAGCCCTCCAGCCATATTTATCCTCTAACTATGTTCTTTTTTCTTTCTTTTTTTTTTTTTTTTTTTTTTTTTGAGAGTGACAGAGAGAGGCTCAGATAAGGACAGACAGACAGGAAGGAGAGAGATGAGACATATCAACTCATAGCTGTGGCACCTTGGTTGTTCATTGATTGCTTTCTCATCTGTGCCTTGACCGGGGGGCTCCAGCCAAGCCAGTGACCCCTTGCTCAAACCAGCGACCTTGGGCTTCAAGCTAGTGACCATGGGTCATTCTATGATCCTATGCTCAAACCAGTGACCCCGCACTCAAGCTGGTGAGCCCAGGCTCAAGACAGCGACCTCAGAGTTTCAAACCTGGGTCCTTTGTATCCTAGGCCAATGCTCTATTCACTGCGCCACTGCCTAGTCAGGCTCCAACTATGATTTTAATGCTTTTGCCTCAATGCCTTGCCCAACCCTTTTACACACACTCACCTAGCTAATGCAAGTGATCCTTCATTCACGGCTCAAGTGCCACCTCACTTCAGAAGCCTTTTCTGACTTCCCTATGTAAGAGTTGCCAGACCCAGTAGATAAAAAATACAGGAAACAGTTACATTTGAATTTTAGGTCAGTGATGAGCATTTTTAAAAGTATGGCCCAAATATTGCATATTGTATTTTTACTTGTTAAATCTGGCAACCTGCCTCACCTGTGGTGGCACAGTGAATAAAGAATTGACCTGAAACGCTGAAGTTGCTGGTTTGAAACCCTGGGCTTGCCTGGTCAAGGCACATATGGGAGTTGATGCTTTTTGCTCCTCCCACTTTATACACACATTTGAATAAATAAAATCTAAAAAAGAAGAATCTGGCAACCCTACCTTACTTAAGAACTTTTTAGTGACTTCCAAAATGCAATGTTTCATTGACCTTATTAAATAATTCCAAATGAGAATCCCTTCATCATTGTTTGTTTTGTATACTAGGAGAATAAATGAGCATGGCTTTTATGAAAGCACTGATTACAAAATGTTCCAAATTGGCCTTCAACACAAAATTCTTCCTTGTTCTGTTTTGGCCTGATAACACTATGTTTATGTCTCTACTCTGTAACTTCTAACCTGTTCTAAGAACAGCTTGCCATTGCTAATTGATAAATTTTCAATGAGATAGAGCAATGTAAAGAAAGAGTTTCTCCATTTATTTCTACCGAAAAAAAAGGGGGGCTCATTTCTGGGTATTGTTATTCAATTGAGAGAGGATTAATATGTAGTTATTGTAAGAAGGATTAATGCCTTTATTAGCTCTTCTTGAAGATACCACCATAAATGCCCATCACTGAAATCATCTCTAGTAACTTCTTTTACTTTATTAGGGAGAACATATCTTTAAAACATTAAAAACAGATGCCACTGATTTCTTTCACTGCTGATGTATGTAACAGAAATGACATGCTAATTAATTTAATGCAGTATAAATGTACTATGTATCAGGGCTGACAATAAAATTATGAAAACATTCAATTATAATCACTGGTAATTCATTATTTATTGATTTTATATTATGCACACATTAATGCAATGCACTTAATTATGCGGGAGATGTGATCATTTTTCTGTTGATATGCAGACATTTGAATTCATTAATTTGATTTTAAAAAGAAAAAAATTCAGTTTGAGAAATAGGAGTTGATCCAAACTGCAATAAGAATATACTTGGGATATTAATAGAAAACAAAGTTTAAGTCTCCTTTAAAAGAATGCCTAAGAAATATGAGCTTTTGAGAAAGATTGTGTTCATTTTAATAGGCTGCTTAATTATGTATCTTGGAGCTGGCCAATGAGTGTTCACTTTCTAGAACGGCACAGCTTTCAGCACTGAAACACATACCTTTACCTGACTCCTGCACCACAAGCCATCGTTTTTTTCTTTTTAGTTCTGAGAGAAAAATATTTTCATAATCATTTTTAGAAAAAAGAAAATGAGTGGCTTTGAATGTAAAGCAAAGACATCAGCATTCTAGTCGGCAAAAGAGGGAAGGAGAATTATAGCTTCTCCTCCCTATGTATTTTTTGACTTGCTTTTGGGGGTGTAACTCTATTTAATTTAACAGGTATACTGTTCAGGTTGTCATTCTTTGGACAATCTTTCTGGAGGCTAATTTCCTGTTAGTTTTTTATGTTTTGTTTTGTTTTAGCAAGAGAGAGACACAGAGAGACAGACAAGGGAGAAAGATGAGAAGCATCACTTTGTAGTTGCAGCACCTTAATTGTTCATTGATTACTTTCTCATATGTGCCTTGACGGGGGAGGGGGGGGAAACGGTGGACTCCAGCTGAGCCAGTGACCCCTTGCTCATGCCAGCAACCTTGGGCTCAATCCAGTGACCTTTGGGCTCAAGCCAGAGACCATGGGGTCATGTCTATGATCCTGCGCTCAAGCTAGTGAGCCCACGCTCAACCTGGTGACCTCAGGGTTTTGAACCTCAGTCTTCAGCATCCCAGGCTGACACACTATCCGCTGAGTGATTACCTGGTTAGGCTCCTGTTAGTTTTTCAATGTCTCTTATAACCTATATAATTACTGTCCACAGAAATGCAGAAAATGTGTCTAGGGAAAATTCTAATGAAGAGTGTAACGTCTGCACCTTAGGCTCTCCTTGGCTTTCCAGTCCACTGTCAATGTTATCAGTTCTACTTCAGTGCTGGGGCAAGGTAACACGTTAAACAATATTCCATATGCTACATTTAAATTGAGTTCTTTTTTGGTCCAGGCATATGTATAACCTGTTTGTTTCTTCAAATAGATTTATACACTTGATGAAGATGACTGCAATATTACAACTGGGTTGAGGAGAAGCAGGATTATAGGTAAAAGCTCTCTCTGACAAATGTCTCCTGTCTCCTTTGCTAACATCTTGGGAGTCTCGAGGTTGGGTTAAGTGTGTCTGTGAGAAGAAATGGTGGAAATGGGAACTGGTGAAAACCAGTATATGAAAGAAACTTCAGACAAAATTGATCATTCTATTATTGACATGAAATCAGCACAGTTTCGGTATCCAGACAGCATGGAGGAATATAGTACTGGCTAAGGCTTCCTGTTTATTTTCATGCACAGGGTCTATTAAAACTAAATAGTTAAATGATAAATATACAAGAAGAAGCCCAACCAGCAGATGGATTATATATATATATATCATACACATTCCTGGGGAATATAGTTTTAAAATTCTTTACCACAAATTAAAATCAAGCATCTTTGAACTTTACCCTGAGTACAGATGTAGTACTAACATTGTCTCCTCTGACATTAATGGAAATCACTGATTATCAGTTAATATAAGCCAGAAGCATAACAGGTGGATTCTTCTCTAACCGTGAGGGCAAGGTTCCTCAAAATCTCTTTAATAAGAGATATCATGTTTGAAAAACTTACACTTTGCTCATTGGAAACTTCTCAGGATTTCCTTCTTTCTCTCATCCCCTCTTGTGGTTTCAAAAAGAGACTCACCTACTTGTTCCACTTTGATGCTGGTTGTAGGCACATTAGTGGACGGTAACAGTGTTCCTCTGTGTCTAGCCCACCATCCAAACACTCGAGGTCTTTCAGGCGCGATGACTCAGTGTTGTTTTCTCAAAATGCAGATCCCAGACAAGCATAGATCTCTGGAAGTTCGAGATGAAAAAATAAATCTTCATGGGGATTTTCCACATGATCCCATTTAGCTGAGTTAGTATGTTTCCATTGTTTTCCCCACAAAACATGCTGTGAGATTGGCATGCAAGAATACATGCCAGTATTTCTTTCCTCAGAAACCTGAATACAATTCTAAGGCTTGGTTACTTTCCCTCTGCTTTTTATATCTTCCCTAGCCCACACTGCAGAAATAAATATAGTGGTCTCTGTCCCTTGATAATTACAGGGGATTGGTTCCAGGAACCCTGCAAATGCCATAATCCTTGGATGTTCTTAGAAAAAATGGCATAGTATTTGCATGTAACCTACACACATCCTCCCATATAATTTAAATCACCTCTAGGTACTTATCATTCCAAGTTGCATCTAATACAATGTAACTGCTATATCAATAGTTATTTTACTGTATTGTTCAGGCAATAATGGGAAGGAAAAAGTGTCTACCTGTTCAGTGCGGACAGAACCACTTTAGGCCGAACTACTTGGTGCATGTCAGCGACAACGGAACTTTGTTTTCTGAATACGTTTACTATGTGGTTGGTTGAATCAGTGGCTACAGAACCCATGGATGCAAACCTGTGGGTACAGAAGGCTTACTGGACTTTGACTTTATCTCCAACTTTCTATGGTTCCCTATTTCTCCTTTTCTATTACCACTTGTCAGTATCCCCCTTTCCCCACATTTTCTAACCAATCCGAGTTGGGGTGTCAAATTTGGATATACTTGAAACTGAAATTTTGAAAAAAACGTTAAAGGCAAATAAATGATATTAGTTAACAGGAATAGCACTTACGTTGTGACAGGTACTATTCTAAGCTCCTTGAATATATTGTGGATATTAACTCTTGAAGTCTTACAAAAATCCATGAGGAAGTATTACTATTATTATTATTTTATAAATCAGGAAACTGAGGCATGGCAAGGTTATGTAAATTTGGACCCAGGCAGTCTGGTGGCAGATTCCACTTCCTTCCCTACTCTGCTAGACTGCTTCCTCAGAGAGAAATCACTAAGATTTGGCCTGAACAAACCTTATGGTTGTGGAGGGATTACTCTACTGTAGAGTCCTAATTAGCGACTAATGAATAAACCAGTGAACTTTAAAGTAACAACAAGTACCAGTATGTCTTGGGTTTATGTTTCTTCATTGGTTGAATGAAAAGCAAGTATTGGAAATGATAAAAGTGTCTCAATAGTTTGGAATATGAAGAGATTTTTACGCCATTTTCTCTCACCTCAGAACCTAGTGATTTCAAATGTAAACTTTGGAAATTCTTTTATTAACATTTCAAAAAAACATAGAACTGCAATTTATGATTTGTATCACCATATGGAGAATGGCTTAAAATTTGAGATAAAAATATTGTCTAAGATTCAGATAAGATATTTTTTTCTAATACTACGAGCCTTCTCCTACTTCTTAAAATGTTTTCCTGTTTTGGTTATTAAAGATGCAACTTATACTTAAATATCTGAACTTTAAGTTCTTTTTAAAAGTTTAGAGTAGAGCAATATTTTTTTGAGAAAAAGTCTAATAACAGTGCAATGATTAAAATGGGTTCTTAGAATCATAAGGTTTGCGTTTCTGGAATTTTAATTCCAGCTCAGCCTCTTCACATTCATGTGATCTTGGGCAACTTAATCATGCAACACTTGGTATTCTTATCTGAGAAATGGGCATAATAATAGACTCAACCTTGTAGAACCATCGCAAAGAGTAAATAAGATGATAAACAGGAAATTTTTTAGCACAGTGCTGGCATAAAGCAAGCATTCAATAAATGTGACTTATATAAATAACAATAGAGTAACTTTATTATGAATATTTTACAGTTTTACACAACTCACCCAACCCTCCGATGGTATACATGTATCTTACTGGGAGTTGATCGTCAACTTTTAGATCGGCTTGATGAAGTGCATAGAGCTGCTTTTCTGTATGAATTATGTATGAATTCAGCCAAACATGGTTCAGTTACTTTTGTCTGGATTATTCAAGCAAAACCCAGGGAAAGGCATCACTACATTTTCGTTAACACAGCACTTAGAGTTCTTCCTTTCCTTAGTGATCTTTCACAGAAGAAAAACAATAATGACAAAAGGCAGTAATTGCCTAGTGTTCTGAAGCTGCTGGGAGTATAAACACAGTCATGTTTATGTTTTCCCCACATCAGAGAAAGGTACCTACTTCTCTTCTATCCAAGGGAAGGAAGGTATAGTCTCTCTTTTCTCTCAAGTCAGGGCTGGTTATTTTGCATGTTTTGTAAATTCACTCATTAGCTCTGTATAATTTTAATACCTCTCAGCAATGATTTCAAATAGTTATTTCAATGACATGTTCACTCAATTAAGGTAACGTTACATAAAACAAAACATGTAGAATAAACATTTTTAATAAGGTTCCAAACAGATTTAAACTTTTATTACAATTTTGTAATATATTCATTAAAAATATATAACCAGCCTGACCTGGTGGTGGCACAATGGATAGAGCATTGACCTGGGATGCTGAGGACCCAGGTTTGAAATCTCTAGGACGCTGACCTGAGTGCAGGCTCATCTGGCTTGAGTGTGGGATCATAGACATGACCCCATGGTCACAGGCTTGAGCAAGGGGGTCACTGGCTCAGCTGGAGCCCTCCAGTCAAGGCACATATGAGAAAGCAATCAATGAACAACTAAGGTGCCACAATGAAGAATTGATGTGTCTCGTTTCTCTCCCTTCCTGTCTGTCTGTCTCTTTCTGTGTCATACACACACACATACACACACACCATATATATATGGGAATATGTATATATGTGTGTGTGTGTGTGTGTGTGTGTGTATATATATATATATATATATATATATATATATATCTCCAATAGATTCCTTAGTGTTCATAGAAACAAGCATAACACAATATAAATTTATCACACCTAAAAGAAGCTTTTGGTATAAAATTAATGCTTAGATAAGTAAAAACTGGAATAATTCTTAAATCATAAGAGAATGCAGCCATCACTAAAAAGATCCAAAAACTACTAATGAGCAAAATCATCATTCTTTTAACAACAACAACAAAAAACTTTAATGCCTATCAATTCCTTAGACTCTGCTTCAGATTAGGTGATAATGAACATTTATATATATTAATAGCTTATGCATGACTATCACATACCCATTCATTTAATAAACATGTATAAACATTTATGGTGATCCAGGCGCCATGCTTGGCACTTGAAATAGCGTATTGATTAAGATACAGATGATCTCTCACCTCACTAAACTTATTCCAGGGGAGAACAGAAGACTGCAAGATACAAAAGACAGTAATACAAGACAACATGACATGTTTTAACTGCATTAAGAAGAGGCACAAGTGCTCAGAAGGGGAAAAACCATTCCTAGCTGGGAAAAAGAGAATGAGGAAGGTCTTTTTTTTAAAATTTATTAATTTTAATGTGGTGACATTGATAAATAAGGGTACATATGTTCAGAGAAAACATCTCCAGATTATTTTGACATTTGATTATGTTGCATACCCCTCACCCAAAGTCAAATTGTCTTCCGTCACCTTCTATCTGGTTTTCTTTGTGCCCCTCCCCTCCCCCACCTCCTCTCTCTCCTTGAGGAAGGTCTTTATGAAAGTAAATTGGAATGTAGTCTTAAAGGATGGTTTAGGATTTATTTTTATTTTAAAGATTTTATTGATTTTAGAGAGAGGAGAAAGAAAGAGACAGAAAAGCAAGGTGGGGTGGGGAAGGGAGAGGAGCAGGAAGCATCAACTCATTGTTGCTTCTTCTAGGTGCCTTGACCAGGCATGCCCAGTGCTTCAAACAGGTGACCTCAGCATTCCAGGTCGATGCTTTATCCACTGCACCACCACAGGCCAGGCAGGATGGTTAGGATTTAGATGGGTGTAGGTGAGTAGGTGTGCAGCAACACAGTCTATGTGGAAGGAATGACAGAAGCATTAGCATCAGGGTTGGAAGATATAAGAGCTTTGAGAGGTGTGGAAAGTAATATACATTTGTTAGTACACAGACAACATGTGAGAATATCGTAGGGAAGGAAGAAAAAAAAATCAAAGAAGAAGGAAAATGTCACTCTAAAGAGTTTGGAATTTATCTCCTAGCCATAGGATTAGTAATATAAAGATTTTGAAATATCAATAGTAGAGTTAAATTTTAGAAAAAATAACCTGATCTATTAGCTAGATGGGTGAAGAAAGTAACTGAAAGAGAAATAAAGAGATAGTTGTAATGGTATAAACAGTGAATAATGGACAAAACTAAGGCGGCAATGTTGAGAATGGAAAAGAATAAAAGCGAGAGGTATTGCCAAGAGAGAATTCACAAAATATACTGAGTACTGTAATTGGTTGGGGGTATAATGAATACAGAGAAACCAAAGGTATCTCCCAAATTTCCATTTCAAGTGACTCGCTGCATGATGAAAGAATTAAGAAATACCAGAAATAAATAATGGAGAACAGATCTGAAGGGAGTAAGATGATCAGCTTTGGGTATTCTGAGTTTTAGGTGACCATGGGACATGCAAGTGGAAATGCTTAATTCTCCAGGACGGTTGTAAGAAAGTTAGAAAGAATATTTGAGGTAATCTGTAAAGTAGTGGATATTAAAGCTGTGGAAAGTTGGATGAAATTACCACATACAGACATTAGGAATTTTAACAATTCAGGTTCGAGAGGAAGGATGTGAAAGGGAAAAAGAATGTAGGAAAGAGGAGAAACATAGTTAGAGAGTCATGAAAGCTAAGGGATCAGTGTTCAGGAATAATGCCGCTAGTGCAGAAGGCTGCAGACAGCAAAGAATTTAGAAAATGGCTTTGGATTTGGCATTTAAGAGATTAATGAGCCTGACCAGGCAGTGGCACAGAGGGTGGAGTGTCGCCTGGGATGCTGAGGACCCAGGCTCGAAGTCCAAATGTTGCTGGCTTGAGCACGGTCTCACCAGCTTGACTGTGGGATGACAGTCTTGAACACAGAATCATAGACATGATCCCAGGGTAGCTGGCTTGAGCAAGGGGTCACTGGCTTGGCTGTAATGGCTCACCCCTTCCCATCAAGGCACGAATGAGAAGCAATCAATGAACAACTAAGATGCTCCAAGGAAGAGTTGATGCTTCTCACCTCTCTCCCTTTTTGTATGTCCTCCCACCCCCCACCCCCACCCCCCGTGCTTGCTCTCTGGCTTAAAAAAATGAATGTAAGAGTGCTCCTAAGAGGTGCTGATTAGAGGCCATATGACAGCTTACCACCTCAGTTGGCTGCTGGTTTCAAATAATTCTGTTAATAAACTTGGGTTTTACTTGAATGTTCATTCTGAAAACCAGCTCCTTCAAATGGTTCTGGGGATTTCATAATCCTGCGTCAGATGGCCTATGCATTACTTTTAATTAGAAGATTACCTGCATTTCACTGACTGTCAAATAGTGGAATATTTTGCCCCAAGTCACAAATGAGCACCCTCTCCCTCAAACTGAGCATGAATTAGGAGAAAATAGCAATTACCAATTAAATTCCAGAAGATGACAGTATTTCAGTTTATGAGAGGCTACACTTAGGCCCCAAATCGTCCCACTGTTGAACAGTGACATCCAGAACTGATTATTCTGATGAGATACAATATCTATTTGTCCTGATTTTGTTCTCATTTGCTGGGGTGCTCTGCTTTTGTCTGGAAAGAATTCACAAACCTTGAGTACTTGATAAGTGGTAGCGTGGAGCTTCTCTCCAGGATAAGTCACCACCCGAAGGTACTCTGTTTACTGCAGCCTTTGTATTTTATATTGCTTCGTCCAATTCCAGCATACAGGGTGTTCACACACAAGGCTTCCTCTGACCTTGTAGAAACCCAACCTTATTTAGAAATATGTTTGGCTCATGAAAGACATTAAATTTAGAAGGAATATAAACAAATTCTCTGTGTGTAATCTGACTATCTCAATCTCAAAGCATAGATAATAAGAGTAGAAATAGCAGTAATAGAAATAGTATAATGAAAATATCAAGAAAACCCAAGGAGACAACACCTGGCCTCTTAGATCTGAATGTCTGAAATTTAAAATTACATGTCTACTCTCAGAAAATTACCAAGTTTATTTTCCAGAGACTGTAAATGGGAGGGAATTCATATAATGAATTCTTTTGTGTGTTAAATGCTTGGACTTTAACCCTTCGATAGTCAATGGCTAATTTTAGTCTTTATTATTTCTACTAGAATTTGAACCGTAATCTCTGGTAACAATGAAAAGTTGTTACTACATATCTGAAAGATCACATTAAATATGTAAGATGTCTAGTTCGAGCCTTTTCTAAAGTTGTCAAAGTACATTTGTCTTTTAGTAGTACAATGATTGCAGCCTGAAATGTTCTACCCTATTTTTTTATATTTTAGAATTTCTTAAATTTGAAACACCAAAACATCTGTGTAATGCCCTATTGCTGAAAACTCCAACTCACTCTGTAATTAAAAAAGGATTTGATAATGTGAGCGCAGCAATACAGTGTTTGTAAATGCAATTAGAGTAATTAAAAAACGTCTTTCCTTTAAAGTTAATCTTATTCACCTAGAAATTAAAATCATAGTAATTATCCGAGGTAAGTTACTTAAACACACGACTTAATAGCCATTTTCGTCAAAACACCCATTGAACACAATTTAGGATTCATCTTTTAAAAAAACTGGTAAGTACAAAGATTTCTGTTAAAGCTTTTCTTTTTGGAAAACCTCTACTTTTTGTTCAAGCATTTCCTGCTTTTGATATCTCTTCTTAGTTGCCTCCCCCTTTTTTGCTACTTCTTATTATCTTCCCACAGTAATAGCCAATTAGCAAAAAAGAAAAAAAAGAAAAAGATTTACTGCCTTTCAAAAGTTTGTGAGTGTGCGTGTGTGCCTTGCTGTATGCATTACAAACTGTTATGTTAGAGTCACTATTCTATTCCAAAAGCAATTACTATTACAATTTTTTAGCATGTGACTCTACACAACTATAAATTTAAACATATGAAGGGACACAAAGGGTAGTTCCTTAATATTTGGTTAATGAAATGACGAATGGAGAAAATATGTTGAAGAGAGAGGCAGAAAAACCCAATTTAGGACACTTATGTCTTCTTAAGGGAGAAAAAAGCCCACCAACTCCTCTTCTGTGATACTGCTAAGTACGAGAAAAGTTGAATATCATTGAGTAACTTTCTAAAATTATTTCCATTCTGGAAGGATATTGGAGAAGCTGCTTTAGTTATATCATTGGTAATGTTTTTTAAAGAAATGAAGCGTGGATTTCACTTTCTGAATAGCAGCCTCTAGAGGGGAGGAATACTGGAAAGGATATAACTTGATATCCGAGAATCAAAAGTTCGACACAGAGTCTTAAAATAACGTTCATACAGTGATCTAACCACCATATACCATGTGGGAAAGATCATGCATTTTTCTTGAATGTACCTTACCGAGACATTTTGCTTATTATCAGCTCTTGTAGTGCATTTAAGGCACTAGAGAAGTGAGAGGAATCCTGAGCTCTGGATGCGATTTCCAATCACCATCAAAGCCCACAGACTAGGGAAGAAACCTCAATATTAAGAGCACACATTATCGCTCTTCTCTCGCATTCTGTAATGACTGTCTTGCGTCATAATGGAACTTTTCCTACCAATTTTAGTCAGGGCAGAGTAATACTGAAATCAAGGGACGGTGACGAAGAGAGCCAACTCTGTTGCAGGATAGTGGCGGAAGTGCTGTAAGATGATGAGGAGTCTCTCTGCCTGATTCCAAAGTGCTCACAGGCTCGCCGCGCCAGCTGAATGTCAGTGAGTAGGAGCGAGATCGCAACGTGCCGCCCTGACTTTAGGGCGATCTTGGACTCTGGTTCCTCTGTGCGCTGAGTGGGGGAGAACCGAACACCACGCGAGCGAGGTGGGCTAAGGAAGGGTGAACTGATGACTTCTGAAGTCACTGGAGTCTTCATTCGGGAAGCTGGGCGAAGCCACCTCTTAACGCCAGCGTTTGGAAATTAAGTGTAAATGGGATTGGAGTCTCCACTTCCCTTTCCTCAATTGAACCTGGGTGCAGGTGGTGCGGTGTTGTGAGGAGGCACGTTCTAGAATACCGCTTTGTGTTCCCACGTCGAGACACTAGTGGGGCGCGGAAGAGAGGGGTGCGTAGCCTAGGCCACCTTGAGAGTTCTCGGTGATCACTGCATTCTCTGGTCAGACTGCTAGGCAAGAAGCGGAGCCACCACACCGCCCCCTTCCAGGGTTCCATCCCCATTCACCCGCCAACCTTCCAGGGCCTCAGGTACCTAGGAGGCTGTTCCGGGAGTCTCCACCTCTTCGTGGGCGCCAGCCATTGGGCGCGCTCGGAAGCCGAGGCGCCGGAGCGCATTGGCTGGGGGACGCTGCCAGTTTTGGGAGGGGGGTGTGGCGAGGGTGGGATCTCGGGCCGTCGCGGGCTGGGGCTGCTCACTGCTCGCGGGGCGGTGGGGGAGTTTGAGCGTGAGCGTGAGCGAGAGCCCGGCTACAGTAGACTTGCAAACAGTTCTCTGCGAGCGATAGAGCGCCTGCGAGAGAGCAAGAGTAAAGGAGCGAGCGCGAGAGGACGTAGAGGAGACAGGGCGTGAGATCGAGGGCCCAAGGACCTACGATCTGAGACTGAATGACCATGGCTGTCTCCGCACCTCCGGTGATCTCTGCAACTTCCAGTGGCGCCGGCGTCCCGGGGGGCCTATTTCGGATCGAACCCATGTTTTCAGCTGGAGAACCTCCTCGTCTCACCCCCAGTATGCTCAACAGTTTCATGCTCAGTAATCACAGCCTCAGCGCCGGTGGTGGCAGCGGAGGCAGCGGCAACACCAATACCAACGAGTGCAGGATGGTCGACATGCACGGGGTGAAGGTGGCTTCGTTCCTGATGGACGGCCAGGAACTGATCTGCCTGCCGCAAGTCTTTGATCTCTTCCTCAAACACCTGGTGGGAGGCTTGCACACAGTGTACACCAAGCTGAAGAGACTGGACATTTCCCCCGTGGTGTGCACTGTGGAGCAGGTCCGCATCCTCCGCGGGCTAGGCGCCATCCAGCCCGGGGTGAACCGCTGTAAACTCATCACCAGGAAAGACTTCGAAACTTTGTTCACCGATTGCACCAACGCCAGGTGAGGTGCTCGTTTCTTGGATCGCTCTTCCCCTTTTGCCTTCTGCATGTCCTCATCCCCCTCGTCCAACTTTGTCCGTAGAGAATGTCTTAACTTGCTTGCCTTCACGCTGTAAGTCTTTGGCGAAAGAGGACTAGAAGGACGCGTGAATTAATTGCCCGTCCCTTCTAGTCCGTGCTCAGTGGCAGGGCTTGGATCTAAAAAAAAGTCCCACACAAACTTTAGTGTGCGGTCTTCTACTGAAACTTTCCAGCCTTTCGCCCAAATCTTGCATGACTTTTTGGCTGCTGTGGTTATTTGTTCATTTCTCTACTTGATTTTCTTTTCTGCTCTATTGTGGCCATATGGGTCGGAAAGGTTTTACCCTGAACGGGGACACCAAGGGCTTTCTGGGGCCGAGGGCTGGCTGAGCTGTCCACTGGGCTCCTAAGCTGGCAAACCAGGACACAGCATTTGTGGGACGCAGAGGGTCAGAAGTCTAGAATCCATCCCAGAGGGTGATTCGTTTCCCATCCTGCGTGTTTGTGCGAGGTTGCCTGGGGTGTGAGTTGGTGGTGGTGGTGATGATGATGATGATGGTGATGATAATAATGATGATGTGCCTCTCTGTGTGTGTTTGTGTGTGTGTGTGTGTGTGTGTGTGTGTGTGAGAGAGAGAGAGAGAGAGAGAGAGAAGGAGAGAGAGAGAAGGAGAGAGAGTTAACGTGTGCTCATGCCTGCTATGCAAAGCTCCAGTACTTACACCATACAGGAAAGTCGCTGAATCCTATTTCAAACAAACAAACAAACAATGATGATAGATGTCACTTCCTGGTGATCGTACCTTTTGGATCATCAGTAAAGAGCACGGTGGGCATAAAACGCAGGGGTTGGTGCTGGGTTGGGGAGTGGGGTAGAAGTTGACAGGTTTTCTAGAGAGGATGCTTTCAGCTCTCCCCACCCTAGGCAAACAGTTGGAAGGATCCCATTCCTCCAAAGAGAGGATTCCTTGATGCTGGCCAGCTTCCCTGTTTGTAAGTGTACGCCCTTCCTATCACAGCTTAGAAGTACATTATAGTACTTCTAATTTACAACAAATGTCTATATGCGTATGTGCATAAGCAAACTATTCAATGTTTCTGAGCTTAAAAAAAGGAAAGGAAACTATAGTCAAGATTATTTAACTTTTTAAAGACCCATGAATATGTCGTGTTAGTGTTTATTCCATCTCCAGTCTGCTAATATCTGTTAGGAAATGACATATTTGGCAGGGGTGATTAGCATATAAACCAAGAAATCATCATCACCAGGTTAAAGGGAGCAAAGGGTTTTGTTGTAAAACAGCATCACTGTGGATCATTTTGTAGAAAACTTCTGCAGGGGTAGAGTTTTCTCATGACATAACTTTAAATCATAAGGTCTCTGGGTTTCTGAACTAAAACTACTTCAGTAGTCACATCTGTTGTAAAATCCAAATTACTGTGTACTGTTGGAGCACACTGACACCTTACAAACAAACTGTTGCTGACTGCTACAATAGGGTAACGCCACAGAACTCAGAGGCAACCTTTGCTTTTTCTTTTTTCTTTTTCCTTTGAGTGGTATTCCCATATGTCCTAGCAATGAAATGGAAACCTGTTTATATGAGAACTCCTACCTGATTCATATCTGGGGCTTCCAAACCTGGTTTATTAGATCGGATTTTCTTAAGGAAGACAGGGGGCCTTGAAACACAAAGGATAACTGCTCCCTTAATAAAATAAGTAATTAGAGGCTGAAAGAGTAGAAAGGAAATTTTATTTTGACCACAGAACATTTTGCTAATACAATTCAGAGGGTTACCAGGGACTTCACATGAAGGCCATCTAATTCATTTGTTGCCGTTCAGAAGGACTTGCATTTAAACAATTGCACATATGAAAACCTATCTTCTCTCTCCCCCTATCTCTCTTTACCCCTCTCCTCTTTTCTACTTTCCCTCTTACAAACACCCATTTCTAAAGGGAAACAATTATTACACATAAAAATTCTTCCTTCTTTAATAATTAATTTTCACATCCTTGAGCAAAATCTATTCATTTCATAAAAAAAAACAAAAAAACAAAGCCAAATGCAAGCAGTTTAGTATTTTAATGTGATTTTGATGCTTTCTTTTGTAAATAGAAACTTTTCTTGATTAATTTTTATTAGAGCTATTTACTGAAGGGAAAAGTAATAAATTACTCTGCACACAGTGGCAGGTGTCTTTATACTATTTTGGGGCCTTGTTATATGATGTGGGTTTAGGTTATTATTTTAATTCAGTTAAGTTTTGTTTACTCCTTATCACAGCATTTATAACGCTAACTTCTTTGGCTTCAGTTGTTTTTTTGGATATGCATAAAGGTGATAGAGAAATATTGAAAATGTAAGAAGAAATATATCTGAGTTGGGATGCATGTACCTCATTGCATTTTTTTCTTTATGGCTATTTTATTTAGTAAAATCATTTTGTGTAATTGTGTTCTAAGTATTGTAATATATAATTGTAAAAATTTATGAACTATCTTCTATGAATGTAATCCATGAATGAAGCTGAGGAAAGCTAGAAACAGCTATATTACAATTTCTAGATAGTTTTAAAACCCCATAATTTCTGGAGGAAAAATCTAATTAATGATAAAATAACATTACCACATTTTCTTGATGCAAAATACTCTCATAATTATATTGTGAAAAACTACAAAACATAATCATGCTTATCAAGCTTGCTTTATGATTTTAGGTAACATTATTTACAGAAATGTGCACCTGCAATCACTCCCAACATCTGAGTGATTAAATGAAATGGTGCAATTAGTGTTTAGCTCAACATTATGTCTATGACTTTTCTATTCCATGAAAAGAAAGGTAAGGGATGTGAATAAGACTAAGGCCCAAGGAGAACAAAACCAGGCTGATGAGACATGAAGCCAGTAAGAGAAACTAGATGAAGGCTATAAGCAGAGTGATGCCCAGAGAGTGAATGAAAGACAAAGCAGAATAATTTACAGAGATGCCCATAGAAGATGAGCCATGTACCACTAGACTCTTGGCTAAACCTGGTTGGCATTCAGGAGTCAGGAATTCTTACCACTACTAGAGAAATGGTGGGGAAAGTGCAAGGAAAAAGTCTATGTTCGATGAGTTTCAGAAACTCTTACATACTATTCTTATTTGAAAAAAATAAAAAGAGATTCATCTTCAGTTCCTGATAGATAACAGTTCCATAAATGTATTGTTGAATAGATATATTTGTAATGGTGTTAATGGCAATTTTCTTTTTGTTCATAATAAACATTTTTTTCCTGTCTATCAGATAACTGCGTAAGAGTACAAGTCCTAACTTTTAGGATATTTTAAATTGAAATGCTTCCTACACTATTTCAAACACACCAAATTTTCAACTTGGTAATTTTCAAGAACTTTAACTTACTGGCATTAAGAGGCATTTTGATTTGGCTCAGGGCATATTTTATTAATGTCCACTGAAGAAAAATGAATGAGTAAAATGCATACTTGATTGTTTCTTTGACAGTACTAAAAGTCACAACAAGAACTCTATCAGTGCCTTTTTGGTTATTAGATAATTATCAAAATATTTAAGGTTGTCTTCCCAGAAAAGCAGTTGGAAAATAATACCTACTCAGGCACCGACCAGAGAATAGTAACTCTAAAACACATGACTATTCATTGTTCTATTAAATAAGACAAGTTTTACATCATTGCAAATCCAAAGGGCTATACAACATTTTTCTTTGATGCCCTTTAATTTCAGAAACTAATTGCAAAAGCTGATTTTGAGGATTATTAAGAAAATGATGATAAAAGACGCAAATGAGAAACAGGTGTTCTCTTGTTTGACATCTTTGCTTTTGCGGATAAAGCACTGTGATTATTTTTTATTTCTTGTATAAGAGAACTTGGAGTTTTTAGTATGAGAAAGAGAGGGCAGATTCAGAAAGCAAATATCTAAAAATCTCACTCTTATGCAAAGGATTTTCCTTGCTAAATTCTTCGAAGTATAATGTAGCAGTAAATTATGAAATTAAAAATTGGTATTTGGTAAAAAATCAGCTAACACATTTTACTGTTGTCTCTCTTCATCTATCTATCTATCTATCTATCTATCTATCTATCTATCTATCTATCTATCTATCCATCTATCCATCTATCTATCATCTATCTAAAAGTACCATTGTCAGACTTCATGATAAACATTTAATTTCATTTGAGGACCAATTGATAAATGGCACTTGGTCATTTACATATAGTAAATGGATTCTTGAAGTAACCAGAATATATGATTAAGAAAACATTTTAACACATTTGAAGACATGATTCAGCATGTATTCAAATGAATAAAATTCAGGTTTTTTTTACATTAAAATTTTAAACGGTCTAACTGTGGTTTGTTATTTTGACTGTGTGGACAGAACATAAGTGGGCATTCATGGTAAAAAACTTTACGTGAATTATAAAGGCTTTTACAGCAATTTAAAACTACTTTCAAATACTAGAGATACGATTATTATAAGCACTTGATGAGTTTGGTTTTGCATTCACACTTGATGAATATAGTTCATAATCCACACAGAATAACATCATTTACATTGAAAATTGTTTTCATTCATAGTAAAGTTAAGCAAAATAAAATTTTAAAGAATGGGTATCACTTTCCTGGGCTAATATTTTGTATGACTTATATTTTCAGAAATGATTTTAAAAAAGATTTTAGAAATTAATCAGAGCAGAAATACAGACATTTCATTTCATAGGGTAAGGACGGGTAGTCATATTGTCTATTAAAAACAGTCACATAGTCAACAATGCCGTCTTTTATTAGAAGAGTGATGTGAAGATTATAACTAAAACAATCTAGTCATGTGCCTGCCAGTGCACAGAACTCTCATGTATACATCTATTTTAATGTACACTTCTGCATAACCAACAATTTTGGTATTTATCTACATATATTAGTTGGATTTTTGTCCCAAACACTCATTTATTAGGTGATGGATATTGCATTCAAAACTGATTGAGAATATGTATGGATATTTATGTGTGATATTACCCTCTGTGTATAATACATGAATGCCAATAAATAATTAAGAAGTAATAGTCTTCAGACAGTAATGTTTATATGGTTTTGCATAAGAAATCCCTGATACTTGTAGAAAACATCAACTCTGAATTATTTTATGCTTTCTTAAGTAACTTTTTTTGTCTTAATGAAATCCCTAGATGTTTTAAAAGTGCCTCTAGCAGACAAATATAATTATGAAGAACCATAATCATAATATATTATATTTCAGTTGGCAATCAAGATCTCCAGTGGCTCTTAATCTGGTGCATTTAAAGATCCAAATGATTTAGGTTTATCCACTCTATATTTTCAAATATGTATTAAAACTGCCCTAATTGACCAAAACTTAAAATACTCAGTTTTCCAAGAAAGGACATCAAACCTTTCCCCCAAAGAAAAACAATTTGTTATTAATGATATTTTTGTTGCATATTCAAAAGGTCTTTGGTAGCATTTTTCCCCTCCTTTTCTTTTTCACCATCTCAACCTGCAAAACTCTTCACTGTCACTTCAGATCACACAATTCTAAAAAGATAAAACAACATTTAAACACATTTGCTTTGGAAGGGAAATTGAGCATTTGCACCCAATAAGCCTGATTGTGGAACTGCATGCAAATTGTGTTTTGATTTATCTCTTTTACACTTTTTTCCATTTGAATTGATCTTGCATTAATTTCACCAAGCGGCTCTGTGAGGCTGCAGATGTTGCCCTGTGTTTAATAAATCAATGAGACAGATCTGAATGAATCACTTCAGATGGATTCTCTGCTCGGTTTGATGTCTAGATGTTATTCTTAGCTTGTTATCATGACAGATGCATTAATGTTCCCGTATACTGCCAGCAATGTCAAAGAGATTGAAGCTTTTAAAGTGGCGGCAACCCTTTTTCCATTTTCTGCTAGAACCTCTAAATTTATTTCTTTATTTAGAATTCAGAGAAAAATATCAAACCCATCATAAGTTTATTCATGGGAAAGAGTCTTAATTTTTATGCTATATTAACTATTCCAAAATGGTGGAAATCAATAGAGGAAAACCTAAATATAGTGTAGTTGCTTTATAGTGCCAACACATTAATATTTAACCATAGTAAGAAAAATGAGAATAAGTAATATATGCTTGGGACACGTTGAAAGTACCACTATAAATAGAATAATGCTGTATCCAAATTGATTACAAAGGGTGTTAGTTTTTAAATCCTTACTAATAAGCTTCTTGTTGGCTCAATGCAGCTGCAATATACTCTTACCAAGGGATTTAGAACTCCTTCAGGATTTCATATTTCTTTTTTGGAGGAAGGGGACAGCCTGTCCATTGTAGAGTCATCATTTCCTCACTTTGTAATGCTGGGAAAGTTTATTTAATTTGAATATATTTCAGTTATTTATGTTCTGGGCATTTATTTGTAAATCATAAATAATTTAGGAACAATGAATGCTGCTTTTATAATTTAATTTCATAGAGTTTAGAAAAACATATACATACTAAAAGGAATTTTGAGATAATCCTAGTCAAATCTATTACCCACTTGCATTAAATATTATAAGTACCACACTTGATTTCATTTCACTTATGGTTTTAGTACCTTGGTTTTAAGACCGAAAGGATAATTATGTCAATTGTGAAATTTTTGAAATTCATGTTGTAGGTATTATAACTTTTAGTTAAACTCTGATATTTGAAAACATAAATTTTAAAGAAGAGGTTTCATTCTTGTTTAGCTTTCTGAGGTATATATGTTTTTAAATATCAGCTTTAAGAGGTAGTTCCTCTTCCCAGGACTTTACAGTATTCTTTCATCATAATTTTATTGTTACCTTTATTAGAAGAAGAAAACAGGAAACAGATAACGGATACTGTTGAGGACTCAAATTCTTCTGGAATTTTTTACCTCTAGTGTTCGGCTCATCTTGGAAGCTTAGGGCACATGCTATGATCTACAGTATAGTTTAAAGTGAAGTTTATAATGAAGGTCAATACAGTTATGGAGGAATTAATTTTTTTTCACAATTTCCTTAAAACATGGGAATGTCTTCATGGTGATATCTTGCCACAACCTTCTTTACAGCTAAATTTATATATTAGAATTGGTGAAATTATTATATTGAGAATGTGAATATAAGATGTAATTAATCTACATTGTTTTATGCAAAATTGTATTTACTATAACTAAGGAGCAAATTGATGTATTTATTACTACCTATAATGATATCCTTAAAAGAGAATCAAATTGGTTACATAAATCAAAACCTTGGATTTGTAATAATAATTTCTAAAGAGTAAGCTTTAACTTCTAATGTTCTAATTTATGTTCTAATATTATATAAGTCTACAACTCTTAAATGATACTCAGTTATTTAGATTTATACTAACAGTTATCCCCACTAACGGTGGGGACTCTTGACTTTTGATCATCTTTCAAACAGTAAATGCAGGTTTATCTAAAATGAATTGGTGAGAAAGGTCTTGTCTTCCCTTCTATCTAAAGACTGTGAATAGAAACACACACGCTTGAGTTGAATGACTTACTTTTTTCCCGAATAATATCAAGACCCATCCAATTGCAACAGGAATTTGCACGAATTCTCTTCCCTGCCCATTTAAAAGAATAACTTAGTTTTTCCGAGTGTCATTAATTTGGAAAGGTAAAATTGACTTTCATCTAGGACCCTGAGGTTAAAACTAGTCATATGTATGTACTATTTGGACCCATTACACTTATTTAGTTTATTAGAGCTAATGGGTGAAAACTTTGTAATTACACTACCGGAAAAATATATAATACAGGAAAATTTAAAAAAATAATGAACCACAGTATTTTTATTGCTATATAACCTTTTTCTTTTTAAATAAGTTGACTCCTTAATAGTGTGTAATGTCATGTGTATATTAAGGTATGAAACATCCTATTGCAATTGTGTCCAACAATCTTGTCAGGTTGCTGGATACTGCTAGCTGGTAACAGCAGTGAGGCTACATTTAGTCTATCTTCTATTTACGTGATGGGTTAAGAAGAAAAAAGTAATATTGATCTGTCTCCGGATTAAAGTTTGAAATGGGCAACAGCCTGAACACAAAAGACTCTTTTTTTTTATGATTTCTCAGCTTGCCATTGATCTTCTAGTTTTATTGCATTCATTATTTATTAAAAGAATTTGCAAGCTAAACATAACGTTAAGCTAGTTTGCACACAGGGACCGCACTTAGGAAATTGAATGGAAATTGCATTAAAGATGAACATCTGTGCTATTTTTCCACTCATGTGTTTATGGGTTTGTATAAAATGTGTATTGGATTAACAGTTATAACCATTATAGTTTACAGCAATAGGCTAGATTCTGAGCTTTCAGTTATTTGGAAGAAGTCTGTCTCTCACTTGTTTGTCTAAAAAAGTATTAGATTATTATCACAAACAATATTCATATAAAACTACTTGTACTATTATATTTAAATGCATTATCTACATTTTGTATCAATTGGAGATATCTTATTGTTTTGAAGTAAAAACATTTCAAAAACATACTCTGTTCATCATATAAGATTATGCTCTTTCTTAATGGCTTTGGTACTAGGGAACAAGGTGCAATTTACACAGTACCTATTTTAAGAATGTTGAGTTTAATGTCCATATTAAGGTACACCTACTTCACAGAAATGATATAAAAACTTTAATGTGACCATTCATAAAATGTTATTACATATATGTTAGGCCTTGATGCTTCTGAAAAGGCAGTGAATATCAGACACTGAAGACTTGCTCTGTATAATACTGCGGACAGTAGGGTGGGATGCTTTTATGATACAGTTCCACTCTGAAATTCAATCCAAGAAAGTGTAATTACAAAAACTCAAAAGGCCCTCACCTTAAACAGTTTTTCAAAGGACATAAGTTGGACCTCAGGGAGTGTCTTTTTTCAGTATTGTTCTTAATCTGTAGACATTTGGAAAACTTATTCTATGCACTTAATTATTGAAATTTAAATAAAATCAACATTTCATCACAATCACTTTGATCACTCATGATTATATTTGTTGATTGCGTGTGTTTGTAGAATGTATATACTGTGATGCCAGGCAATGTTATAGGTGCTGTCAATAGAGCAAACAAACTAGTCTCTTCTCTCATGCAGAACTATCCTGTTTTTAGCTTATTGTACATAGGTTGTATAGCTCCCCTATAATATTTGTTAAATTTGTGAAGTCTTTGAGATTACAAAATTTTTATTTACCGTATTTCTCCATGTATAAGACACACATTTTTGGGAAAAATCTGGAGTCTAAAAACTGGGTGCGTCTTATACAGTGGTTGTAGATATTTTTACTTGCATTTCCCAATTTTTTGTGCTTGTTTTTGCACTCATTGTTGAAGACAGTGATTCATCATCACACACAGATGAGGAGAAGCTAATGGATGGGAGTGTTGACAATGATGAGGAGTTGTATGAATTTTATGATGAATAAAACTTGAGTTCAATTACTTCGTGTAATACATTTTTTTTTCAAATTTTGGGCCCCAAAATTAAGGTGTGTCTTATACATGGGAGGGCTTTATACATGGGGAAATACAGTATGTATTGTTGAATGATCCTTAAATTTCCTTTCTCATGTCTGCATTCATATGTTATATCAGTAAACACTGGACTTTGTTTTTATAATTATACCAGAAAGGTTCACCTAAAAATAGTTGGAGTTATTGAGATATAAAATACACTATTTTAGTTTTATAAATATAGAAAATTATTTATGTTATAAATAAAATACATATTGAGAGGATATTAAAACAGGTATTTCTACTTAAAAATAGCTTTAGTTAATTGACTTTATTACTTTTTCTCTGACATTTTTTGCAAGGGATATGTGTCATTAAAAACTTATGAAATCAGTCAATCTAGGTCAATCTATGAGGTATAATCAAATGTGGAACTGTGGATCAAACACCCTGATTTTTTTCATAAAATGTTTGATTTTATTTGTGTTAGAATTTTAAATAGATCCTCAAACTTAAAGTCTGATGTGCTTTGCATATAGTCCTATACAATATTATAAGCCAAAAATTAAGAAAGTGGTGAGAAAGTCATTTGTTTTTATTTGTTCAGACTACATTGACCTTTACATGTATTATATTTAAACACAAATAACTTCGGAAAACAGGATTATTTGCAGACACGTGTAATTAAACTTTTAATATTAATGTTAAGCTTGCTGCTTTGAAAATAACCTGTGATCTGTTAAACTTCTAAATTTATTTTGTAAAAAGTATTTATGAGTACCCTCTAGGTTATTAGTTTAGGAAGACAAAAAGGGAGTCCATTCATGGGAAAAAATTTACTGCATAGTACATTCCATATATAGTACATAAGTTTTAAGTCTCATTTTATAATCCAATTAAGATGTTCAGTTTGAATATAGTATAGAAATATATTTACACACATATACACTTGTCACTTCATTTCAACAAATATTTATTTTTTTATTTGTCTTAGTAAGGAGGGGGGAAGGGCAGGAGCAGAAAGCATCAACTCCCATATGTGTGCCTTGACTAGGCAAGCCCGGGTTTTAAACCAGTGACCTTAGCATTTCTGGTAGATGCTTTATCCACTGTGCCACCACAGGTCAGACATTTAAACAAATATTTAATAAGTACTTACTATAAGCCTGTACAAGGCTACTTACCAAGCAGAAAGTAGTGATCTTAATAAGTATCCAAATTCTTATTTGTCTCATCTTTGGATTACCATGGTTAACTCTCAGCAAACCTACATTACTGCAAGAAACAGTGGGTGATATATACAATTCAAAATCATAGAAAACTAAAATAATATTAATTAGGCTTTGCAGTGCATTATAAAATGTTTTTGTCAGGCCCTGGCCAGTTGACTCAGTGGTAGAGCGTCGGCCTGGCGTGCAGGAGTCCCGGGTTTGATTCCCGGCCAGGGCACACAGGAGAAGCGCCCATCTGCTTCTCCACCCCTACCCCTCTCCTTCTTCTCTGTCTCTCTCTTCCCCTCCCGCAGCCGAGGCTCCATTGGAACAAAGTTGGCCCGGGCGCTGAGGATGGCTCCATGGCCTCTGCCTCAGGTGCTAGAATGGCTCTGGTTACAACAGAGCAACACCCCAGATGGGCAGAGCATCGCCCCCTGGTGGGCTTGCCGGGTGGATACTGGTTGGGCGCATGCGGGAGTCTGCCTGACTGCCTCCCTGTTTCCAACTTCAGAAAAATACAAAAAAAAAAAAGTTTTTGTCATACTTAGCTGTCTAAATACATTTTGCTTATTCTACTATGACATTGCATTTACATTTTATGAATATTCACTGGTGGGAAGGAGAGATATCCCAGAAACATGCTAAGGTTGAATTAAATCTGAATTTAAATGCTTCATGTGGAAAATATCTGAAGTGAACAGAGCATATGCAGGCATAGGGCTTATATGATGTAGCTAATAGCAGGGTACTGGATGGTGTTAGTGATCAAGTAAATTAGGATTTTGGTGACTTTATTTTTATGTTGTCTATGGAAAAGATTTATGTACTTAATGGATACAGGACTCATTACAGCTGTTAGCCAACCAAAACCTGGCTGATTGCATGAGGCCAGTTGTTGATTTCATCGCACTTTCTTGGGTGTAGGACCCCTGAATAACCATGTTCCATAAGTTCAACTTTTGTCGATACCAGAGGAATAGTGGCTTTTGGATTAAAACACAGGGATGATTTAGTACTAAATCAGATTTTTTGTGAAGTGTTTCTACTCTATAATGGTAATTATGAATGGATTTTCCCCTGCAGTTTAAAACTGGGACATTATATTCTTGATGCTGATCGTGTCCTGCAAGAGTGGTCATTTTGATGATAGGAACATGTTGAACATTGTGACCTCTGAAAGGAGTAGTAACTGCTCCAGAGTTTGACCGATACAAATACATTTGGTATCGCCACTTTCATATATTTACATTTGTCATGGATTGGTCCTCGTTATACTTGAAGACTGACAGGCTTTTTTTTTTTAAAGGGATTTTTCTTTTTCATGAGGTTGTATGATGTTTAAATAATCCCCATTCTACCCGTCTAAAGCTTTTCTTACTCTTTGTAGTTTAGCACTATTGTATTGGATGTCTGCTCTTCTGTGTATTATTTTCTTCAAGAGGGTTTTCAGTTTTTTAATGCTTATTTTATTCATTTTAGAAAGGGAGGAAGGATGAGAGAGAGAAAGAGAGATAGGAACATCGATTGACTCCTGTATGTGCCCTGGCCGGGGATCAAACCAGGGGCAAACTCTGTGCTTGTAGATGATGCTCCAACCAACTGAGCCATCTGGCCAGGGCATCAGTTTTTTTTTTAAATTTTTTAAAATCTTTTTTTTTTAATTTATTCATTTTAGAAAGGAGAGAGAGAGAGGGAGAGAAGAGAGAGAGACAGAGAGAGAGAGAAGGGGGGAGGAGCTGGAAGCATCAACTCCCATTTGTGCCTTGACCAGGCAAGCCCAGGGTTTCGAACCGGCGACCTCAGCATTTCCAGGTCAACGCTTTATCCACTGGGCCACCACAGGTCAGGCCCAGGGCATCAGTTTTTTTTTTAATTTATTTATTTTAGAGAGGAGAGAGAGAGACAGAGAGAGAGAGAGAGTAGAGGGGGAGGAGCTGGAAGCATCAACTCCCATATGTGCCTTGACCAGGCAAGCCCAGGGTTTCGAACCGGCGACCTCAGCATTTCCAGGTCGACGCTTTATCCACTGCACCACCACAGGTCAGGCCAGGGCATCAGTTTTTAAGTGTAAATACAACCCGAGAAATACCTCACTTTAGATCTTTTTCTGTATTAGTGGAAAAATATAGAAATTTCTTTTTCCATACAGATTCATATTCCATTAAACAAGGGGCAGTGGAGCTCATAGTTTTCTGTCCCATTTGAAGACTGGTTTTTTGTTTGTTTGTTTGTTTTGACAAGAGGGCTATAATTTGGGTCTGTTAGCATTGATGTAGCTCTATTTGGGCACGGACAAAAAAAATACAGCAAAATAAGGGTGGAGGAAATTTGAGAGACTATTTCTCTAGGAAATTTTGAATGGAACAGAAACTAGCTGACAGATGAGAGGTAGGCAGTATCCTGTGGGCTGATAAAAGGCTTTTCACAGAGCTCTTGAATGAATTATTTCTTTTAGTTGTGTTTTATTTTAGTGGCTAGTTTAAGCAGATCTGTGAACAGGAAACAGAAAACAATAATATTAGCTGCAAATGAAAATAAAAAAGAAACTAAATGCAAAATGTGGAAATATTATTTCATTTGAGGTGAACTCATGGTACTTGAAACCGGGACAGTACATTTGGGTGAATACGTGTTGTCTATAAAATAATATTTCTTTATTACACAAGTCAATGTTAACTTTAATTACCAAAATATTTTATGCAGTGTCCATTTACATTTCTTCTGTAAGCTTCCTTACTATGACCAGTCTCTTAGGCTGATTCTAGGTTGCTATAGCATATTTCTGAAACACATATTGAGTATGAATTTTTTAAAACAGGTTACATTTGACTTTGGGTATGTGTGAGAAGTTTTTATTGTATTCAGTAGTAACTAAGTTTGCATTTTATAGGGTAATTTGAACCACTGCCTTCAAGATTATTTAATGAACATTAAAGTTTGAATTAGAGAACATCAAAGTGGCATTTTTCTCATTTTTGTATTTAATAAGTACAGTAAAGTTTAAATATTTCCTTCATGCCTTTGACTTGAAAATATATCTGGAAGTTTAAAATTACTGGCTAGGTGTAATAGTAAAAACTTTATATGTATATACCAGTTTATATAGTGCTTCCACATATATTAGCTAATTTAATCTGAGTCTTAGAATAGTGTCTTTTTATGATTTTGTTGTAAAAATTTCTAAATTTATATACACAGATGGCTGATCACTTTGCAACATGGTACTTCTAGGGATCACATGATCTCAATGGATTTTTTTCACTTGGTGCTAAATCAGCATCATCCATAGTTATAATGAAACTTCCCATGCTCCCAGAGAATCTTACTATCTTATGTTCACGCAGAGGTTCAGGGGCTGCAAAGCTTGCTGCTATACTCTCTCACAGCAGCTCTACGGGGCAGGTCATCTGATCAGCAATTTTCAGTGAGAGAATTGAAATGGGAGCAAGTAAGATGAATTGCTTCAGGACATATAATCTAATACAAGCAAAACCAGTCTTGAATCTAAGCCTTCTGCTGTACCTTCTCGGGTATGCCATACTCTCTATGCTGTCAATGAAGTAGTAAATCTTTTTCTTTCTTTTTTTCCCCCGAAGTTAGAAGCAGGGAGGCAGTCAAACAGACTCCCGCATGCGCCCAACCAGGGTCCACCTGGCATACCCACCAGGGGGCAATGGTCTGCCCATCTGGGACATTGCTCCGTTGTGGCCGGAGCCATTGTAGTACCTGGAGCGGAGGCCATGGAGCCATCCTCAGCACCTGGGCCAACTTTGCTCCAATAGAGCCTTGGCTGTGGGAGGGGAAGAGAGAGACAGAGAGAAAGGAGAGGGGGGAGGTGGAGAAACAAATGGATGCTTCTCACGGGTGCCCTGTTTGGGACTCAAACCTGGGACTTCCACATGCTGGGCTCACGCTCTACCACTGAGCCAACTGGCCAGGGCCTGAAGTAGTAAATCTTGATAGGTAGACTTGAGAAAACAAGTCTAGTTAGTTGGTGGGTTGTTCCAGGTATTCAGGAAAATGTGAAAAATCTAGTGGAGGGAAATAGAAATAAATTAGTAGGAGACATAAGTGCTACATAGGAGCTTTGCTAGAATGTCTTCAGGGAACATGCTAATGATGATGTTTCCAGAGCTATAGTAGCTAAACTCCTTTGGTGGAGACTCAGCTCCATATGCACATACAGAAAGGTGTGGGGAACCAACAAAAACTTAACATTTTAAATGGAAAAGTGAAAAGAGTAATTACTCAAGACAGGTTTAGAGATGGCAGCAGTTCATGAAAAGATAATATGAAAAGAATTTATGATACTTGGATCTAGTTCTAAAAACTATAAATTGTCTCTTGTGTCCAAATTACGATGCTAGATCTGTAGGAACCTTCACAGAGCTTTAAATCTTCTTATAGAGATAAAGCATGCACATATAAAAAAATTACCAGTCATTCATTTATTCATCAAATAGTTATTAGATGTCTACACTGTGTCAGGCACTTCTAGGGGTTTGGGGTACATCTATTCAAAATAAACACTCAAGCCTGACCAGGCGGTGGCGCAGTGGATAGAGCGTCAGACTGGGATGCAGAGGACCCAGGTTCAAGACCCCGAGGTTGGCAGCTTGAGCACGGGCTCAACTGGTTTGAGCAAAAGCCTACCAGCTTGAACCCAAGGTCGCTGGGTCCAACAAAGGGTTACTCGGTCTGCTGAAGGCCCGAGGTCAAGGCACATATGAGAAAGCAATCAATGAACAACTAAGGTGTTGCAACGCACAATGAAAAACTAATGATTGATGCTTCTCATCTCTCTCTGTTCCTGTCTGTCTGCCCCTGTCTGTCCCTCTCTCTGACTCACTCTCTTTCTCTGTAAAACAACAACAACAACAAAAAAAACCACTCAAGATTGCTGCTCTTGGAAAGGGGGTTATATTCTAGAGTGTGGTAGTGTGGATGGAGGAAGACAGTAAACCATATGTATAATAAAGAAGTCAATTATATTGTGTGTTAGAAGGTGGGAAGTGCTATGGAAATGAAATTGGGTAAGTAGGTCAAGGTAAGGATATGGAGGAATTAGAGTTGATTTCCATTTTAAATAAAAGGGGTATTTACAGTTCTTATTGGGAACAAGAGCTTTGTTTGAAAGGGAGGAGAGTTAGCCAAGCCAAACCTGGGGAAAATGTGTCTCAGGTAGAGAAAACATTTGACCAAAAACCCTAAAGCAGGAACATGCCTAGCAGGTTTATGTAACAGCAAGAAGGCTAGTGTGCTTGGAGTGGAGTGAATGAGGAGAGGAGTAGGAATGAGATCATAATAGTAATATTGGGGGGTCAGATAGGACCGTTTAGGCCATTTTGAGGACTTTGACTTTTACTCTAATTGAAATGGGGAGTCAGTGCAGAGTTTTGAACAAGGCTATAACAAGATTTGACTTAGGCTTTTAAAGGATCCCTCTGGCTGCTAGGAAGAGAGTAGGCTTTGGGTAGAGCAAGGGTAGAGGCCATTAGGATGCTATTGTAGTGAATTGGGAGAGGAATGCTGGTGCCTTAGACTATGTGTTTGAGTAAAGGCGATAAGAATTGCTCAGATTCTAGATAGGTTTTGAAGATACTATCAATAGGACTTCCTAAGACACTAAGTGAGAGAGAAAGAAAGAGAAAGGGGCAACTCCAAGATTTTTGTATGATCAATTGTGAGATGAATTTTCCATCATTTGAGAAGGGGAAGGCTGCAGGTGGAGTAGGTTTGGGGAGGAAGTTTAGGAGTTCTGTTCCATACTATTAGTTTTTAGGTATCATTTAGTCTTTTTGGCAGAAATGTAGAGTAGTCATTGGATATACAAGTCAGATGTTTGGGAGAGACATCTGGACAGGAATAGAAATTTAGAGAAGGAGTAACTGCAAATATGAAAAAGGAGAGTTTTAAGGACTGAGTCCTGGGTCATACCATGTAAAGAGATTACAGAGAAGAGGAGGAATCAATGAAATTCTGAGAAGGAATAGCCAATGATGTAGGGGGAAACCAGGAGAGAAGGGAGTCCTGAAAGTTAAGCAAAGACAATGTATCAAAAAAGGAGGGTGTGATCAACCATATCAAATGCTGTCAATAAGCCAAACAACGGGAAGATTGAGAATTAGCCCTTGGATATGGCAATTGAAGTCATTGGTGACCTTGATGAGAGCAGCTTTGGTGGAAAAGTAGGAATGAAAAGTGAGACATGTGTTTAAGAGATAACAGGAGGAAAGGAATTGGAAACAGCATGTAGACACCACTTTTCCAGGGAGTTGCTTCAAAGATAGCAAACAATGACATCAGAGAGAGTAGTATGAGAGCAGGGGGAAATGGATCAAGAGGTTATTTTAATCCACTCGTCCACTGATGTACACTTGGGCTGTTTCCAGATCTTGGCTATTGTAAACAATGCTGCTATAAATATGGGGGTGCATTTCTTCTTTTGAACCAGTGATTTGGTGTTCTTAGGATATATTCCTAAAAGTGGGATGGCTGAGTCAAAAGGCAGTTCCATTTTTAATATTTTGAAGAATCTCCATACTGTTTTCCACAGTGGCTGCACCAGTCTGCATTCCCACCAGCAGTGCAGGAGGGTTCCCTTTTCTCCACATCCTCATCAGCACTTATTACGTGTTGTTTTGTTAATGAGTGCCATTCTGACTGGTGTAAGGTGATATCTCATTGTGGTTTTAATTTGCATTTCTCTAATGATTAGTGATGTTGAACATATACACAACGGAATACTATGGGGCCATGAAAAAGAAGGAAATCTTACCTTTTGCGACAACATAGATGGACTTGGAAACTATTATGTTAAGTGAAATAAGCCAGGCAGAGAAAGAAAAATATCATATGACCTCACTCATTTGAGGAATCCAACAAACAATGTGAACTGAGGAACAGAATAGAGGCAGAGGTGGGATCAAAGGTACCAGAGGGAAAGCAGACAGAGGGAAAGGGGATGAGAGGATGGGATCAGAGAAGGGAAAGAGATTGGTGAAATTATATATATACATAACAGAGCATTATAGAGAGCAGGAAAGCAAATCCTGGAGGGAAGGGGGGAGGGGGGCAAAGGGGATTTTGATGGGAACACAGGGGTAGGGGGTATATATTCAGTAGGAAACTTGAATCTATGTAAACACAATAAATTTAAATCAATAAAAAAAGAGTGTTTCCTGGGGCAGATAGCTCGTTGGTTAGAGCATCATCCTAAAGCACAGAGGTTGCTGGTTTGATCCCCAGTCAGGGCACAAACAGGAACAGCTTGATGTTTCTGTCTTTCTCTCATTCTCTCCTTTACACTCTCTAAAATCAATAAAATATTTTAAAAAGAGGTTATTATACTTTAAGATGAAAGAAATAACAGCCTGTGCTATTAGAAACAATCCACTAATTTAAAAAATGATGTTGTAGGAAAGAGAAAGAAGTATTACTGCAGAGATATACTTGAATGAGAGAGGGGGGTAAGATCCAGTGTGACAAGGAGAGGCATCAGGTAGGAGCAAAGTCAGAGCATCTCTGTTAACAGATGGGAAGCCTGAGGATGAGGGTGGAGATTCTGGCTTCTTGCTATCAAGACTCCATGGAGCCCTGGCCAGATAGCTTGGCTAGTTGGAACATTGTCCCAAAACACGGAGATTGCTGGTTCAATCCCTGGTCACGGTACAGGTGGGAATAGATTAATATTCCTGTCTCTCTCTCTCTCTCTACCCCCTTCCTCTTCCACTAAAATCAATCGATAAATAAAAATATACTCCACAAAAGTCCTTCTCTGACTGTTTCAATTTTCCAGCAAAGTGGGAATCAAGTTGTAAGGTATTTTTCCCCGCCGAGAAGGAAGGAAGAGGGCCGGAGCCGCAAAGTGTGGAATAATAAATGGCTTTATTAAGTACAGAGCGCACACCCCACCCGGCAAGGTTCCCTGGCCCCGAGGAAAGATGGAGGCCAGAGAAGTTGCACGGATTAAATCACGTGGGAGATATTTAAAGGGTCCCTCTAGGGAAGTGGAGCTACTATGACGTGGTGAAATTTCACTGGCTGGCAGACGATCGCTTCTTTCCAAGTGGTTCCTGGGAAGCTTCCTTTGGCAGGCTTGATTGTGGGCGGACCTAGCCAAAGTGGGCAGGTCTGAGTTACCCACGTGACCATCCCTCCATCCACCGACCTTACTTTCTGAACTTTTGTGTTAAATAGAAAAAGGGGTGCCGTTTATTCGTCTGGCTACTTCCTGCTGAATAGGGGCGTCGTGGGGAGGGGGAGATCAGAAGGTGGTGGCTTTGAGGGGTATTAAGAGGAACATCTGTGTGGTTGTGACTGGAGAAACTTCGCAGATGCGGTCCTGTAAGGATTTAAAAAAAAAAGAGGAGTAATAGGGGAATTTGCAGGGTCCAGCCTTTTGGTGAGCTGGAGATGGATGGAGTCCAGTGGTTCCGACTGCCAGAGGTCCTATAAGGAGGCAAGCCTGAGGCAAAACTGCATGTCAGGAGTGGCGTAAAAAGGGGAAAGGAAGAGGGTCCCATCCATTCCCATAACCGAAACCTGTGAGGGAACTAGAGGTCCAGAGTATAAAGGCAAAAACAGAGAAGGCAGCCCCCATGTCCACAAGAAATGAGACGGACTGACTTACCCACTTGTTTTCCGAGAACCCTGGGTTTTCCGAGTCCAGACCGTGTCCTAGGAGTTCGAGTGATGCACCCACCTGGCTGGATTGGCCTTCCATTTGGGTGGCTTGTCCTCTACATAGAGGTGCTAAGGAAAAAACCTGTTGCCCAAAGGGACAATCACTCTGCCAGTGACTGGGCTGCTTGCAGTCAGGGCAGGGGCCCTGCTGGGACTGGTGGTCCTGCTTGCCACACTTAAAGCAAGCTGCTGGTGGCTCTGCTGGTCTCAGGGTTGCCACAAGAGTTTGGGTTTGGAGCGTTACCTTCTGCTGCAGGGGGCCTGGCGAACAGGCCTGTTTCTACTAGTTGGGACCGTTAAAAACTTTAAATGCCATGTTCACAGGTTCCGGATAGGGGTTTGGGAATAAGAGGAGTGGGGGCTCATGCGGAGCCCGGCACCCAGATCCTGCAGGAAAAATGCTGGAGTCAAAGGCAGGACAGGGCAGGAACTTCCTGTAAGAAAATTGGGGTTAGACATCCTGAAAACCGGTGTAAGAGCCAATGCCAGGCTGAGAAAGGCCTGATGGAGGCGGGACTAGAGAACACAGTGAAGGGAGGGGCCCCTGGCCAGCAGGGGAGGAGAAAGAGAAGGTAGTTAGAAGATGGCGAATAAGAAACAGGTTTTTGCAAAGGGAAGGGAGAGAGAGTTTGGAGTCCGCGGAGAAGGAAAGATTAGGAATAGAAGTTTTAGATGAGGTTTCTCTGGCCAGAAAAAGGCCTGCATGGTGGAACAGGCAGCACAGAGATTAAGGACAGGTGCGCAAATAATTAGAGGTCGTGAATGTAAGAGATTTCCAATCAGTTCCCAGCTTTTTTGGTGATAGTTAAATTGGTGAGGGTGTTAAAACCGAAAGTCCCTTCAGGAGGCTAATTGAGTGGGTTCTGACTCCGCACCATGCGCCGAAATGGGTGGAAGTCGGAGATCCTGGTTCTTTCTCCTGGTTCTTTCTCGGAGGGGAGGAGAAAGGAGTGTTCCTTGCGGACTTCTAACTCCTTCCGGGTTTTTGGCACCAAAATGTAAGGTATTTTTCCCCGCTGAGAAGGAAGGAAGAGGGCTGGAGCCGCAAAGTGTGGAATAATAAACGGCTTTATTGAGTACAGAGCACACACCCCGCCCGGCAAGGTTCCCTGGCCCCGAGGAAAGAAAGAGAGATGGAGGTGCAAGATGGAGGCTAGGGAAGTTGCACGGATTAAACCGTGGGAGATATTTAAAGGGTCCCTCTAGGGAAGTGGAGCTACTATGACGTGGTGAAATTTCACTGGCTGGCAGACGATCGCTTCTTTCCAAATGGTTCCTGGGAAGCTTCCTTTGGCGGGCTTGATTGTGGGCGGACCTAGCCAAAGTGGGCGGGTCTGAGTTACCCACGTGACCATCCCTCCATCCACTGATCTTACACAAGTCATTAAAGCAGTGGTTCTCAAAGGGTGCACTGGTGCACCCTAGAAGATTTCTGGGTATGCCCTATGGTATTCCAGAGAAATATGTGCCTGTTGGGGACCAAAAAACCAACAGTGTTTTTGGAGTTTAGATTTTTGGGGGACAGAGGTGTGGGGAATTTGCTGTAAGCTGACAATCTGCCCAACCCTCAGCTCACTTGCCTGATTAGGTTGCAAAAGGCTGTTAAGCTGTGGTGCTGGATTGTTTACACTACCCCTCATGTTCCCCAGAAAGACTGGAGGCAAGTTTCTTCTATCCTTTGTTTGGTGTCAAGTTAAGATGATATGTATGGTGGGGGTTTTCTGCACTCAACACAATTAAGAGTAAAAAGAGAGGAATTCTTCAATGTATTGACGAGGAAATGAAAGTTTGCCTTTTAAATATATGCCTAAACATTGAAGAAATCGCTAGGACACATCAGGCTCATGTTTGTCATAAACACAAAAAGGAAAAAACACATTTGCTCCAAGACCTGCCGAATTTACTAAATCTTACTAAGAATCTATCTATATATATATAAAAAGATAACGTTTTTGCCATTTAAAAAAAATTTTAACCCCTCTTTTTTATGAGTTCTAAAAAGCATAACTCAAAAAATGTAACATAAAAATGTTTTTTAATGTCAGAATAAATTTAATTTTGTTATATTTATTTCATTTAATTACCATAAAAGCACGCTTGGACTTTATATTTTTTCTTTAATATTTGACTTAATTATCATAACATATTTCTCAGAGATTTGTATATCGTGCACCTACAATTATTTGTAGGATTTTAAATGCACCCCGACTTCAAAAAGTTTGAGAACCACTGCATTAAAGGGTAGTGAAGATTGGAAAAGAGGTATTGGAGTTTTGAGGAGAAAGAGAAAGGGTAAAATTGCTACCTAAATGAGTAGAAGAGTTAACTGTTTTTTAAATTTTTAGTATGATTGCCAGGTGACATTGAGGTCTATGATCATGTAAAGCCAGTAGCCGCGGCCACTATCACAGCCGCCTGGCCCATGCAGGTTCGCATTGGATTCGGACAGTCAGTAAAGAAACAACGGAGCCAAAAACTGATGAGCCATCATCTTTAATCCTAGCTTGCACCCAGTGGGCAAGTAAAAACACACACTGGGCTCCAAAACCCACTCACATTCAGTGCTCACAAAGCTACTGACTTATCCGAGTTTCCTAGAATCAAAGGTTTCTGGCTCACCAGACTTATTCATCTCTGTTCCCCAGCTCCTTTCTTCTCCCTTCACAAACTCTGCACAAACTGGCTTCTCACTCAACACTCCACCATCTTGGCTGCTTTTCCTGGCCTCCTCCACGTGGCCTTTATCTGCTCTCTCCTTTCTGCTCTCTCCTCTAATATTAATCTCAGGAACCAAGAGTGCAAGCTCCCATTCTGCCTCCATTTTATAGTGTAGATTCAAAACCTTTAATCCAATATACAAAATAGGGAAGTCTCTAATACAAAGTCACTTCTCTGAGGCATGATGGGATTGTAACACCCTACATCAAAAAGGGTGGGAAAGGTTAATCCCAAAACCAAGCCCCAGGCTCCAAGGATCCTGCCTGCCCACAGCCCGCCCCCAACACACATTAATATCACCTGGGCCACAGCTTCCATGTGGGCAGTGCCATCTTTAACAAAGTGAACATAATATATTTTATCTGCCCAACAGATCATAAATTCCCAATGATCAGTGTATTTCAAGCCCACCATGCAGAGCTGCATTAGGACTGTTGGAAAGTAGTCAAATAATTGGATTTAATGAGAATTGTGGCTTTGCTAAGTGGTATGAGTATAAGAAAGACACGGGGGGGGGGAAGGCAAGACAGTGGAGGGTTTCTGCAAAAAGTGATTATACTGATTGCTGATGTGTTTTAAACCAATAAGGAATAAAAAAGAAGAAATCGAGATGAGACACTGTGAAAGGATGGTACTATCAGTGAATTGAAGCTTCCAGGAAGAGGCAGAGGATTGTTGAGGTTGGAGGACTAGGAGGAGTGAACCGGAAGCAGTGGTGGTAAGAGAGTAGAACGCACAAAATTCAGAATATGGAAAAGTTGTGTTTACTGGTAATTACGAGCTACAGGGTATGACCTTGGGCATGAGTGGCTGAAGTTAAGGGAACAAGATCTTCGGGAGGAGAGGAGGTCAAGAAACAAAAGACCAGGGTGTTGGCCTTATCTACGTGTCCATTGTTCATTGAAATTGCTAAGGATTAAGAGAGGTGTTTTAGTGCATTATATTTCAAATTCTCTAATACATACTATAATGCTGTCAGTTTCCTTTGTTAAAAAAACTGTTTTCAACTTAGTTTCTAAAAATTTTTAATTAAATTTACTGGAAATAAGAACTCAGGAAACTCAGCTTGACCAATGATATTGTTTAAAAATTAATCCGTCTAGTTGCTAGATGGGGTGCTGCCTGATTCATGAATTGCTTAATAAAGCCAAACAGATCTTCACATTTTTTAAGTAAAGCAATCTATTTATTATATTATGAAAGTTTGAATATTTACTCTTAACAATCCCTGTGGTGGCATAGGCATGCTGTGTTTCAGTTAAGCTGTCTTGAAGGATATGTTGAAAAATAACACTTTCCAAATAATGGAAATAATGTTTGGTTTATTTAATCTATTATTCACATTATTTTACAATAAGCCGTGCTTTATTTTCTTATGAACTGATCTTATACCAGGAACAGTATTGGTCTCAGGCTGTGTGGTTGTTGATCTTATTAGTCCATCATAGATCCATGAAGGAAAAATTAAGTTCCTACTTTCATTTCAGCACATTGGTATTTTACAGACAGAGTACTGCAAATACGTTAGGCACAGGGCAGAACAAAGAAATAGGCATGGTTTTTACCTGTAGATGGCTCATAATGCATTCAAAGTGGGAGAAATCCAATCGATATATATATTTAACACTTGCTTTTCTGATTCATGCATTATTAACCTCACAGGGCAGCTACTTAAACAGCTCCTGCTGTTGTCATCACTTCTCCTACCTATTCTTTGACTACTCTTGGGATTTCTGTGACCTTGGAGGTTTGGTGATGAAGAAATAGTTAAGCTTTAAATAGGTTCTCAAGTGAAGTCATTGCAGAGCAAAGCTAAGAAGTTAGTTGTCTTGATCTTACATCCTTGCTAATTACTTAGAAAATGATTTTTTTTTCCTGGTAAGTCTTGCCCTGCCATTCATGTGGCGTCTTAGTAGCATGATTGGGAAGAAGGATTTGCTCAGCATATGCTAACTCCTATTAGATTCAGTCACATTTGGAGTGAGTTTTAATTTCTGCAGCTGTAGAATAGCAAGAGAATCCAGATGTAGTAACATCTGCTATTAAGACTCTTATTTAGGGGGGAAAAGACAAATTTTTTTGTTAAATTTTGATTTTAGCTCTGTTCGATTGATTTAAAATAATCTTGTTTTCCTTCTTTATATAGCACTGAAAAGAGACATGTGCATACACCAGACACTGGGTTATCTCAATCAGGATAGGCTGTCTAGTGTCCAAAGTGTTGTAGGAACACTATTTCAGGCACTATGACCCTAGTATCAATTACACAAAAGCAAAACAAAGGAACAAGTGTTTGTTCATCCTGACTGATATTTCAAATTTGTTGAGATTAGAACTTCAAATGATGAGCATGAGTCATTTGCAGGTTTGTTAAAACTGAACAAAGTGCACTGATGTAACATTAACTGCTCCAGAAGCTGATACTAGAAAACGTTAAGGTTGAGAATCTTTCCCAGGAAGAATTTTCTCTACTCAAGGTCTTGTTAATAACAACCTTCCTAGCTGAAGCCTTGCAATCTCAGTGAGGACTTCCTCCTCACCTCAGTAACCTCTTGCTTCTCTGAACATTTATCTACAGACAACCTTTCTTTTTCCTCTTTTTCTCTTCATGTTCTTGTTCTTGTTCTTCTCCTTGTTCTTCTTCTTCTTCCTCCTTCTTCTTCTTCCTCCTCCTCCTTCTTCTTCTCCCTCTCCTCCTCTTGTTCCATCCCTTTCTTTCGTCCCATTCCCCTTTGCTTACTCCCCTTCCCTTCTTCTCCCTCCTCCTTCTCCATCTTCTCTTTAATAAACTGTTATATTCTGTACTATGTATGTCTTACCTCAAACTAGCTTCTGAATTAATCAATGTCAGGAACAGTCTGTTATGTTGTTTTATCACTTGTAGTGCCTAATAATAGTACATGGATGTAAGTATTCAAAATGTTTTCACTTTGTTGGTTTGACAGTGTAACTATGATTTATTATAATTCAATGTATTTGCTTTGGGAAATATTCATATTTTAAGGAAATTTATAGCTATATGTAAAGGTTGTATTGTTCTGTTCTGATTGACAGCTCTTCTTGAACAACAGAAGCATAGAGAATTACTATTCTGTCTTAGATAGCCACATTTGTCCTGATTCCAAAACTCTCTAGATATATGGCCATTTTTTTTTTTTTTTATTAAGTGAGAGGAGGGGAGGCAGAGAGAGAGATACCTGCATGGGCCCTGGACCAGGATCCATCAGGTAAGCCTTCTATGGGCAATTCTCTGCCCATCTGGGGCGTTGCTCCATTGCTAGGCAACTGAGTTATTCTTAGTGCCTGAGGCAGAGGCCACAGAGCCATCTTCAGCACCCCGGGACCAACTTATTCCAATGAAGCCATGGCTGCAGGAGGTGGAGAGAGAGAGAGCAAGAAGGGGAGAGGGAGGGGTGGAGAAGCAGATGGGCACTTCTCCTGTGTGCTCTGACCAGGAATCAAATCCAGAACATCCACATGCTAGGCCGACCATTGATCAAACTGGCCAAACCCAGGCCTCAGTTTCTTCATCTAAAAGTGGGAATATTGGTTACATAATTCATGGGATTTTTAAAGAAGATTGAGGTCATGAACCTAATGTGCTTAGCACATAATAGGAGCTCAGTAAATGTCAGCTTTTATTATTTCTGTGAAGTGGTATCACATTAACATGTCTGAACACAGATGCATGCATACATCCAGAACATAAGAGAACAAATCTCTGAATCAAATGAACCAGTTTTCAGATTTTTTTGTAACCAGTACTAAGTTAACTGGTTGACTGTGAGTCACATTGTATGTGCTTTATTTTCTAGGAAATTCTTGTGTGTTGAGTTTTGTGGCTGATATGGCAGCTGGTAGGCCATTTATTACTAGTTCTATTTTGGTGGAAAATTCAGCCTTGTGTGTCATTTAGAGTTTGTGACACATGTACCCTCCCAAGGCTTAATGAGTTGTCTGCAGATGGGCTGTTATTTATTACAGTCATGTAGAATAAAATTGATTGTCTTCTAAAATTAATTTTTCATTTGCCTCCAGCCTTGCTTTAATAGAGGACACACAGTTGTCTGTTTGCAGAAATACTGTTTAATCACATTAATATCTCAGCCCCCCAGGCTGAAGAAGATAATTGTACAAACGAAGAGAAAAATCTGTATCTTTAACTTCTTTTTATGATTAAATTATGCAAATGACTTATCTCCTGCCCTTCCAAGCACTAATCATCTAATTAGGAATGATGTGTTAAAGGGATGGTTTTGAATAAGGAGAGAGACGAATGCAGGAAGCAGAAAATGGGAACTGACAATGAAACCACGGAAGGTACAGGGATATTTACCAAATGCATTTCTGTACTTGGTACAAAAAGAGATGGGATGGCTCCTATATTCTATCCATAGACCTGACAGGTATCATGTTTGGGCAGAAAATATATTTTCTTTTCTCTGATGACATATTTTTTTAGTTTTTGAGTTACATTTTATTGTTAAAATTTTTTATTCGAATTTATTAGGGTGACATTGGTTCCCAAAACCATACAGGTTTTAAGTGTGCAGCTCAATAAAACATCATCTGCCCACTGCATTGTGTGCCCATCACCCCCTGCAAAGTCTCTTTCTGTTCCCATTCTCTCCCTTTGCCCCCCTCCACCTACTCTCCTTCCTTTTTCCCTTTGTACATTTTTTTTCTTAACACCTTTACCTTCTTTCATCCAGCACCCCCATCCTCCTCCCCTCTGACAGTGTCAGACTGTTCTATGTGTCCATGTCTCTCTATTTTGTTCATCAGTTTATTTTTTTCATTAGGTTCCACATGTAAGTGAGGTTTTATGGTCTTGGTCTTTGGCTTATGTCACTTAGCATAATCATCTCCAGGTCTATCTATGCTGTTGCAAAAGGTAAGATTCTGGTTTGTGTTTGTTTTTTAACGACTGAGTAGTATTCGATTGGGAAAATGTAGCACAGGTTTTTATCCACTCATCTACTGAAGGACACTTGGGCTGCTTCCAGATCTTGGCCATTGGAAATAATGTTGCAATGAACATAGGGGTGAGTATATTCTTTGGAGCTAGTGTTTTTGGTTTCTTCAGATGTATTCCCAGAGGTGGAATCACTGAGTCATAAGGCAGTAGAATTTTGGTATTTCAGGTGACTCCATAGTGCTTTCCGCAGTGGCTAAACCAATCTGCGTTCCCACCAACAGTGCATGAGGGTTCCCTTTTCTCCACATCCTCACCAGCATTTGTTTGTTAATTTATTGATGATAGCCATTCTGACAGCCATGAGGTGATATCTCATTGTAGTTTTAATTTACATTTCTCTGATGATGTTGAGCAGTTTTTCACATCTGTTGGTAATCTGTATGTCTTTTTTGGAGACGTGTCTATTTAGGATCTTTACCCATTTTGTAATTTTGTTGTTTGTCTTTCTGGTGTTGAGTTTTATAAATTCTTTATATATTTTAGAAATTAACTTCTTATCAACTGTGTCATTGTCAAATATGTTCTCCCATTCAATGAGTTCCCTTTTTATTTTGTTGATGCTTTCTTTTTCTGTGCAAAAGCTTTTTAGTTTGATGTAGCCCCATTTATTTATTTTTCCCATTGTTTTCCTTGCCTGAGGAGATATATTGGCAAAAATACTGCTACAAAAATGTCTGAAACTTTACTGTTTATGATTTCTTGTAGAATTTTTTACGTTTTGCAACTTACATTTAAGTTTTTAACCCATTTTGAATTTATTCTTTTATATGGTGAAAGTTGAGGTCTAGTTTAAGTTTTTTTGTATATATCTGTCTCTAATTTTCCCAACACCATTCATTGAAGAGACTGTTTTACTTCATTGTACTTTCTTGTCTTTTTTTGTCAATATTAATTGGCCATAAAGGCATGGCCACTGATCTATATACCTGTTCTTATGCCAACACTATGCTGTTTTGATTACAATGGCCTTATGGTATAGTTTGATATCAGGTAGTGTGATACCTCCAATTTTGTTTTTCTTTCTCAAGATTGCTGAGGCTATTTGGGGCCTTTTTTGGTTCCATATAAATTTTTTGAATATTCGTTCTAGATCTGTGAGATATGTTATTGGCATTTTAATAGGAATTGCATTGAATCTAGAGATTGCTTTGGGTAGTATGGACATTTTAATAATGTTAAGTCTTCCCATTCATGAACATGGTATATGCTTCCACTTGTTTGTATCTTCCTCAATTTCTTCTTTCAATGTCTTATAATTTTCCAAGTACAGGTCTTTTATCTCCTTCGTTAAATTTATATGTAGGGACCTTATTTTTTAGATTACCTTCAAATTCTTAGTAAAGCAAGTATTAAGTTTTCTGTATTCTTGCACACTAAAGAGATCTAGGGTTTTTATTATTTCTCCTTATGAAGGAACTGACTTATTCTTCATCTGTGGAGGATAATCCACAGGAAAGGAGTGGGGCTGTACCTTGATCATGAACATACACTAGGTTTTGAAGAGTATCCCTTTAACAAAAGCAGTTCGCTTTTCTCTAAACAATGAAAGTAAGGATATGCAAACCCAGAAAAAATATCATCCTCTCAATGGGGAAATTAGGTTTACATTTTTTTGTGTGTGTGTTTTTCTGAAGCTGGAAATGGGGAGGCAGTCAGACAGGCTCCTGCATGCACCCGACCAGGATCCACCTGGCACATCCACCAGGGGGTGATGCTCTGCCCATTTGGGGTGTTGCTCTGTCGCAACCAGAGCCATTCTAGTGCCTGAGGCAGAGGCCATGGAGCCATCCTCAGCACCCGGGCCAACTTTGCTCTAATGGAGCCTTGGCTGTGGGAGGGAAAGAGAGAGACAGAGAGGAAGGAGAGGGGGAGGGGTGGAGAAGCAGATGGGCGCTTCTCCTGTGTGCCCTGGCTGGGAATCGAACCCAGGACTCCTGCACGCCAGGCTGATGCTCTACCACTGAACCAACCAGCCAGGGCCGGGTTTACATTTTAAGCAGCATTCCAGATACATATTTGTGAGATCTTAATCAGTTTTGTGCTTCTCTTTCAGGACATTGATTGTGAAGTTTCTAGTAGAATACTCCTACTTAGTAGTTATCAGAATCCTATACAATATAGATAGAGTTTCTTTATCAATAATACTTATTATGTTAACAGTTAATAACTACAATAGTAAGCATTAATAATATTCTATAGTAACTATGTCAAACTTTATGCATTTATTTTAAGCCATTATAATAACTTAAAATAAAACATAATAAATCAGGTCACAGATATAAAATAAGTTTACTGTGGATATTGTAGAGTCTCCTAAAATTCTTTGTTATAACTACATTTGTGGGAGTCAGACGTCATAATGTTTATGTTCTTTGTCTTTTATTGATTTGAATGCCATGCTTTATCTGGTTATTACAGTGATATTTCCTTTTTATAGTAGAAATCAGTTTTTAATGTGTTTGAGAACAAAATCTCAAGAAATCTATCCTAATTAGAACATAAACAAAAACGTGTGGATTGTACCAGATCAATTTTCTCAAGCTCTTGAAACCAATATTGTTGTACTTTTACTATAATATTTCTCATTGAGCACATTCTCCTGCATGTGCTGGTTCAGCTCACTGAGAAGACCCGCTGACCACCAGCAGCTGCTATTGTCTATTGCATTGTGTCTGGTCCTTGCTGCATTGATGCCAACTGGATATGCACATTTATTTAACATCTTTGCTTGATTAGAGTAGGCATCAAACTATAGTTTCTCTGCTTTTATTAGGCAGATATTCAACCCATTTAATTTGAACCATTGAAGCCAGTGGGTCTCATTTATTGGACTTTCCAAGGTTGACATTCTTGAACTTTGTTCTGGAGGTTTGACATGCATTCCTGTGTAGGAGAGCTATTTATAGATTTTTACAGTGAAGAGACAACTGCTTCCAGGATTGCACCAGATTCAGAAGGGCCAGGTTTGCCTGGGGAAGTAAAGTGTGATTCCTTTAGAACTTTTTGTTTTAACATCCCATGAATTTCTCCTTTCCCTTTAGAAACCAACAGGATTATTATATGTCCCCCAATGGCTCACTAACATATTATATGATTAAAAAAATAACGAACTGTATATGCCCCTGTTAATACATTCTTTTTTTGACATTGAGTTAATCCTCAAAGTCATTACTGTGGTTTTCTGATAAGTCTAAATAAGTTGAACAGACATTCCTTTGGTTTTAAAGGAGCCAGAGAAGAATGGTTTGAATATTCAGGAAGAGTAGTGATCGATTTTATAATCCCTGGATTATAAGTTTTCCACACCCTTTCATTTGTACACAACAATAGAACAGTAATATTTAAGCTGCTTTTTATTCGTTTTACTAAAGTAAATATTTTATAATTAATCCTTTTACTACTTACACGAATTAAGAAGAGATCTTTATTAGCTGATTGAGAGAATTCCCACATCTCCACTCACTCAGTCACATCAAGTACTACCCACACCTCCTGGGCTGTGAAAGCACCTCTGCAGAATTGTAGTGTTATTAGAAACAGATTTTAAAAGATAGTATGGGTTACTTGACCTGTGGTGGCACAGTGGATAAAGTGTCGACCTGGAACTCTGAGGTCGCCAGTTCAAAACCCTGGGCTTGCCCGGTCAAGGCACATATGGGAGTTGGTGCTTCCTGTTCTTCCCCCATTCTTTCTCTCCTCTCTAAAATTGAATAAAAAATATATAATATGAATCAATTAAGTGATTTTTAAGTATTATCAAGAAAGTTAGAAAATAATTTGAATGTATAACCCCACTAGTTTTCTTCATTTAAGGGCTAGAATAAGCAATATGTAAAGTAAGCTGATTACCCACCAAATGGGGGATTTAGGTAACTTTCACACAGGCATCTTATCTTCTCTGATATTTGAAAAAAAAATAAAAAACTCAGAAAAGTTAATCATCTCCTATTGCATTATAGCCAGAATTATGATATCACGTTCTTAAAATTACAAACTACATCGCTGGGCCTTATAATATGCCCCGGAAGGACTTGGGAGCATAGGAAGTGTGGAAGATTACTTTGCTACTGTTTTGTTTCTCCTCCTGTTCAGTAATTGGGAATGGTGGGTGATCTTTGGAAAAACTTGATTGCCGTTCATATATGGCAACTTGTATGTGAAATGTTAGTAAATAATCTGTTGGGAAAGAATGTATGACTCGACTGAACACCACCTGTAAGAAGCATCTTTCTTAGCTTCTTAGAATGTAGGGAAGCACAGTGGAATGAAGAAAATTAACAAACAAAATAGAAACAAAAGCATAGATACAAAGAACTGACTGAGAGCTGTCAGAGGGGTGGGAGGCAGGGAACTGGATGAAAATAGTGAAGAGATTAAGCAACCCCCCCACACACACACATTGTGTCCATAAAGTCATGGTGCACTTTTAACAGGTCACAGGAAAGCAACAAAAGATGATAGAAATGTGAAATCTGCACCAAATAAAAGGAAAACTCTCCCAGTTTCATACCTATTCAGTGCAGTTCGATGTGGGCTCACACACAGATTTTTTAGGGCTCCTTAGGTAGCTGTCCCGTATAGCGTCTACAGACTCGTCACTGACTGATGGCCTACCAGAATGGGGTTTCTCCACCAAACTGCCGGTTTCCTTCAACTGCTTATCTCACCCAGTAATGTTATTCCTATGTGGTGGTGCTTTGTTATGAACACGCCGATATTCACGTTGCACTTTGGTCACGGATTCGAATTTAGCGAGCCACAGAACACACTGAACTTTCCTCTGTACCGTACACATCTCGACTGGCATGGCCGTGGGCTTCTCCGCTGTATACACTGTGTTACATTATCATCTCCGCATGCGCACATGCTGCCACATCATCCTACAGAAACTGGGAGGGTTTTCCTTTTATTTGGTGCAGATTTCACATTTCTATCTTTTGTTGCTTTCCTGTGACCCGTCAAAAGTGCACCATGACTTTACGGACACACTGTATATTAATGTATATGTAACACATAGACACAGACAACCGTATGGTGGTAACCAGAGGGAAAGGGGGTAGAAGGTAGGAGGAAGTGGGCAAAGGGGGGATAAATAGGAATGGAAAGAGGCTTTGGGCAATGAGTGCACACACAACACAGACAGTGATGTTTTATTAAGTTGTACACTTGAAAACTATGATTTTGTGAGCAATGTCATTGCAGTAAATTCAATTAAAAAATAGCTTTTCTCAGTGCTTCTCTTAATAACATGACTTTTTCTTTTCTTCAACCCTCTATTCTGTGTAGTGGTAGGGAATCTTAATGAGAAGGGACAGGGTCTCACCCCAGGCAGTAATTTCTAGGTAATTAGTTTAAGAGGCTGAGGCAGGGAAAGAACATGGCTTTTGGTTTGTTTAAAGGCCTGATTCCTTCTCCAGTGCATGCTTAACCTTCTGGCCTGCTCCGTTCTCTAGAATCTTGCCCTTAGTTGATATCAGTTTGGTACTAGTGATTAATTTTTTAAAAAACTTTTGAATTTACTCATTTTCTTAGTTCTAATAAACTGTCCAGAGTAACATTTATTAATGTATAGCATTATATAGCCTCCTGTCATACATATTCTCTATATAGTGGTTACTAAACACATTTTGAATAACTTTCTAACTTCCCATAACAATATTTAATTTAAATGCCTGATTTATTAAATGACCTTTAATACCATGTATCTATACATAAACATAGACATAGCTGCTACACTATAATTAAATAAATATTTGTAGATTAAAGTTTCTAGAGAAAAGAAGCCTGTTCTCTTTTTATAGGGTTTGAAGTTATAATAACATCCACCTGTGAGCATCATCTATGACAGAGTCAATGTGCTTGCAACTTTCCATTAATTAACCAATTCAATCCATTCATTAACCAATTCAATCCTCACAATCACCTTAGGGGTTTGCTATTTCTAGTATCTTTTTACAGTTGAGAAAACTGAACCTAAGGGAAATTAGATAAGAGAACTAGTCATTGTAGAGCCAGAAATTCCATAACACCAAATTCATGCTCTCTTGACTGTACAATGCTGCACTAAAATAATACAGTAATTAAATGATTGTAAATTAAGAGACCAACTGAATCAAGCTTTAGGAAAGGATATTTAAAATAAAGACACAAAATCAAAATGATCTATTTTTGGCTCCTTAGTGTATAGAACACATCTTGACCATTGATATATCCTAGAGCATTTTAGAGGGCTGATATTGTTGGAAAATGCTAGTTTTCTTCATATATACTTCCATCAAGCTCTGTGTAATGAATATCTATTTATTTGGACAATTCATTTATTCATTGAACTTAGTGAACATTCCAATAATGAAAAATATATTTCAGGGGAAAATAGAGCCATTGAACCTACCATTGTTCTGTTTCTCTTGTCTACTGCTTTTAAATAATAAAATGGTATTTTGAAGACAGGTAGTAACAGTCCTCTAAAAATAATTCAGGCTGTTGAATATTAAGTAGAATGTTTATAGGGAGCTATAAACTGGAAAATTCTTACATCTCTACTGAACAGGATTTAATTATGCAATTTACTGTGACTTCAAGGACAATGAGAGACTGCATTTCATACAATGATGCAAAGGAAGCATATCGGAGAAAGGAGTAATCAGAATCCATGGGGGGGGGGTCCAGATACCGGGGAGAGGTATAGACTATGTCAGTCAATTAACATTTCCATAATAATAGTGCTGATCTAGGTTGTAAGGCATATATGAACTTTCTCATACATACATTTTCATGACACCTTTGTCAAGTTAATATTATCTCATTTTGTGAATGGAAGAACCAAGTCTCGGAAGGATTAAGTGTCTTTTCAAATCCAGTCTGACAATGGTGCAAAAGAAATGGCCATGTACTTACTTTGAATCCTCTGGTCACTGGACAGTGTTTCCTATGATTTCATTTTCATTGCCACATAAATCATTTTAATTAGGGATCTTAAGATAGATTATTAAAAGTATTTAGTGAAGAAGTACTGTTCTATAGGATGACAGTAAAATTTAATGAGAGACATTTAAGAAATCAAGAGAAGGTTGAGGCTCAGAAGGGCAGCAATGGAGAAATAGGAATGATGACCCAAAGCAAAGATGTGTCATTACAGACTGAAGCTGAAATCACCCACACTCTCAGATTCCCAAATGCCATGTTCAGATGTAAAAGTTGGACAGTAAAGATGTCTGATAGGCAAAAAATTGATTCATTTGAAATACGGTGTTAGAGGAGAGCTCTATGAGTGCCCTAGACCCCCAGAAAAATCATCAAGTGAGTCAAATGAAGCCTGAATCATCACTGGAAGAGAAATGACCAAACTGAAGCTGTATTATTTCAGGCACATCCTGAAAAGACAGGGTTTCTTGGAAAATACAATAGTGCTAGGAAAAATCAAAGGGAAGAGGAAAGGAGGAAGACCGGATATAGGGTGAATGGATTCCTGTTGAGCAAACAAGTGTGTTAGGCTTGCTTGCTTGTACTTTGCCTGATTGGTACATGAGCATGGGTCTGCGCCACATGTGTATAGTCTGTGGAAGGCTGCAGGTGCTTGCCCTCAGGGCGGCAGATGGTAGATTGCAGATTGCCTGCCACCAGTGGGAAGGGCCATTTTTTGCTATTGTTTGCTGGAGAAGGGGTTCCCCCACCCTGGCCTGTTTGCTGCTCAGTCTAGAGAGAGAGAAAAAAAAGCAGTTTTCTCTGCCTCCTTACTTGTCCGCAGTAGTGAGACTCTAATAAATGGAATGGCCTACTGTCCTCTGGCTCCTCAGTTCCTTGACCATCTGCTTGTATCCACTGGAAACCTGCATAGCCATGGCCACCAGCATTACAACTCCATAAAAGAAGCCATAGACATGAGTACAGGAGCTAAGCAGGGCTGCTGAGGACAGGACACTGTGGACGTCACTCACTCACAGGGTTGCCAGGAGTTGGAGCTGACTCAATAGCACGTAAGACACACATTTCATTAACAGTGAGAAATCTGACTGGTTGTGAAAATATGGTCAGAAGTGCTAACTCCCTGGAAAATTATAACTGATGACATCACAGGAAAATTTCTGCTCAATTTTTGGCATGGCATAAACTAAAGTGACCAACTTTTTTTTACAATGAAAGGAGGACAAAAAGAAATTGAAGAAAACAATATCATACATAAAAGAAACATTTTACTCATTGCAACAATAATACACTATAATATGATAAATGCATAATAAAAATATTTGTAGCCTGACCAGGCAGTGGCGCAGTGGACAAAGTGTTGGACTGGGATGCAGAGGACCCAGGTTCAAGACCCCAAGGTCGCCAGCTTGAGCACGGGCTCATCTGGTTTGAGCAAAAAGCCCACCAGCTTGAACCCAAGGTTGTTGACTCCAGCAAGGGGTTACTCGGTCTGCTGAAGGCCTGCGATCAAGGCACGTATGAGAAAGCAATCAATGAACAACTAAGGTGTTGCAACGCGCAATGAAAAACTAATGATTGATGCTTCTCATCTCTCTCCATTCCTGTCTGTCTGTCCCTGTCTGTCCCTCTCTCTGACTCACTCTGTCTCTGTAAATAAAAAAAATGTAATATTTTATATTGTAATTATGCTTAAATGCCTATTAATTTTTAATAATAATTGTAAGAAAAAAGTACTCATTTAGATACAAATGCATCACATCACATGCAATGGATTGACTCTGCATTGGTCAATACGGACATTTACAGCTTAGTCTCCCAATATCAAAAAGGAGGACATGTAGGAGGACACTTTTCAAGGGAGGACAGAACTTACAAAAGAAGGACTGTGCTCCCTTAAGGAGGACGATTGGTCACCTTATTAAACAAATATAAGAGTGTTCAAAAAAGGTTTAGATACAGTGCCAACTGTCAAAACTGACCGTATGAAGGAGAAACTGCAAGATGTTTTAGTTGGCATGTAATTCTTACTCAGTGGTAACTCTCAAGGTAACTAGATATCTGACTTAGATGGTTTTTCTGAAAAACATTTTTATGAAGCTCTTCAAATTTGAGAGCAGGAAGGTCCGAGAATGTACCTAAGTCTGAGATTACACTATGAGAAAGAAAGAAACTCTAGGACAGAGGTAGTCAACCTTTTTATACCTGCCGCCCACTTTTGTATCTCTGTTAGTAGTAAAATTTTCTAACTGCCCACCGGTTCCACAGTAATGGTGATTTATAAAGTAGGGAAGTAACTTTACTTTATAAAATTTATAAAGCAGAGTTACAGCAAGTTAAAGCATATAATAATAAGTGCTTGCCAAGTACTTTATGTAGGATTTTTGCTAAGTTTGGCAGAATAAATCTTTATAAAACAACTTACTATAGTTAAATCTATCTTTTTATTTATACTTTGGTTGCTCCGCTACTGCCCACCATGAAAGCTGGAATGCCCACTAGTGGGCAGTAGGGACCAGGTTGACTACCACTGCTCTAGGATATATAATGTCAAAAGGGTAGTAATAGGGTTAGAGGAAAGCTATACCAAGGAGATAGGATGAACTAAATAATAACGGGCTCCTAGGTTGGATTTATTGTCACATACTTACACTATGGTTTGCAGATAACTACTGACCTATCTTCCAGTGACTGCTAATACGGACTGCTATGCCAGGAATGAAAGAGGTTATTTTACTGGTTAGATAATCCGTTTAATTCAAGAGAAACAGAATTTATAAAATTTTATGTGGCCTGGTACATTTTAAGTATTTTTATTTGTATGATTGATAAAGTAAAAGATACCCTTAGTAATAACACCACACCAGTACATTTCTGCCGAGTGTAGCTGGCATTAGTTGTTAAGTCCATTTCCTTATCTCTGCTCCTCTGTATAATTGCTATAAATCAAATAAGAGTGAATAGTAATTGGGAAGTGATGCATTGCCCTCTACTCTCAGTATTTGGCTTTGTTACAGATAAGGAGCTGTTCTTTGATGGTGCCTAAGATACGGTATTTACTTGCAGCTATACCTCTGATCTTACTGGATGAGGAATTTGACATTAGTTTTTATCTTTTTAATATGTTGTGCCCTGTTATAAGTTGAATAATGGCTCTCCAAAGATGTCCACCTCATAATCTCTGGAACCTATGAATGTTATCTTACATGGCAAAGGGATTTTGCTGATGTGATTGAGGTTAAGGGCCTTGCAATGACATTATCCTGAGTTATCTGAGTTGACTTGATGTCATCACAGGGGCCTTACAAAACTGAAATGCTTGTCAGAACCAGTAGCAGGAGATGTAACAGTGGAAGCAAGAGGTTGGAGTAATGTGAGGAAGAAGCCATGGGGCAAGAAAAGTAGGGAGCCTCTAGAAACTAAAAAAAGGTGGTCCTGGTAGATTGACTCAGTGGTAGAGTGTCAGACTGACATTTGAATGTCCCGGCTCAATTCCCAGTCAGGGCATACAGGTAAAGCGAACATTTACTACTCCGCCCCTCCCCTTTCCCCTCCCCCTCCCCCTCCCCCTTCCCCTCCTCTCTCTCTCTGTCTCTCTCTCTGTCTCTCTCTCTCTCTCTTCCCTTCCCACAGACATGGCTCATGTAGGCCCTGAGTGCTGACGCTGGCTAGAGGAGCCTCTGCCTCAGACACTAAAAATAGCTCAGTTGAGAGCATGGCCCCAGGTGGGCAGAGCATTGGTTCCACATGGGGGTTGCTGGGTGGGTCTAAGTTGGGGCGCATGTGAGAGTCAGTCTCTCTGTCTCCCCTCCTCTCCCATGAAAAAGAAGAAAATTTAAAAAGGCAAGGGAGTGGATTCTTCCCAGAAGAAACCAGACCTGCTGATACTTTGAATTTAGAGTCTGCCCTCCCAAACCTTAAAATAACATGTTTGTGCTGTTTTAAACCACTCTTTGTGGTAATTTATTACAGCAGCAATAGGACACTATGCATGCCTTTGGCTCTGTTATCTCTCTCACAGAATATATCACATGACCGAGTACATGGTATACAGTACACCTTTTTCTCTTGGCTATCTTACCAGAAAAGCTAGGAAAAGATTAACTAGAATTGACTGAGAATCTCTATACGACCAGTGGACAGTTGAAAACGATTTGGAAAATCTTCAACATTTCTATAAAATGTTGGAATTGGTTCTGAGCAGACTAAAAAAAAAAATGTAGTTAAATTCTATGCAATAAAACTATAGGTCTTCATGATCATACATATTTAGAAAGTATAAGAAGTCACCAGTCATTTGAAATTTTGGCTTTTTAAATCATTTAGCTCTAGTAGAAATTTCTGAATGCAATGGATCATTCACATCGTTATTTTATTACTGGAATTAAAAATCTAACTGCATTAAATAAGAAGAAAGATAACTTGTGGTGCTTGGGGTGCTTTGGTTGCATTCACTTTCATAAACCATGACAACCAAATGACATTTATTTAATTGGTTATTAAGACTCAACTGTATAGATAGGTTCAAACAATGGACAAGAGCACCTCATGAACCAGCATGTTTAGGATAACAATAGACTGTATGGTTCTATAACAGCCTCAGAATGAGTTATGTAAAGTACTGTTTATTAGTTCAATCCAAAAGTCCTCAAGTGAGGTGCAAAAGCCATTAAGCAACCAAACCATAAAAATATAGACGAGACTTTTCTTTGGTTATGGTACCAAAATTCTTGGTAAAAATGTCATCCAGGTTATAACAGGATAAAGAATACACAAAATATTAAAATGAATATATTCATTTATAATACTCATATTTAAATGCCCTTATGGCATTGAAGCATCATAAAATAAAATTTATCAGTTTTTCATTACCAGAGAGTCACTCTAATTTTTCCGTCTTGTTAATAGTGTCATTTAATCCCCTCTACTGTCAATGTTATAATAATTTTTTAACAACCTCACTTTCTTTGTCTTTCACGTTCAGAGTGTCACATCCTCCTGATTCTTTCTTCTCAGTATCTCCTAGGCCATCTTCTTTCTGGACTCTAATGCAGATGTCTGTATTTCACTGTTTCCTTGAGGCCATAAACCCCTATATATATAACTCCTCTCTCTTTCATCCTCTGCATATTTGTTTAAAACCCGTTTTATTAGTTATTATTCTCTGTGATGGAGGTTCTTCTGCGGACATTTTAATCAGTTTGAATTTTCCTCATTCAAGACACACTCATTTCTGGAAAGCCCTCCCTTTTGTTTTACACTAATACTTGTCTCTTTCCCCTTTCAAAACTACCTAAAATCTTATGTGTTTTTATTTTTTTGTCTTTTCCTGAAGTGAGAAAAGGGGAAGCAGAGAGACAAACTCTGGCATGTGTCTGACCAAGATCCACTCAGCATGCCCACTAGGAGGCGATGCTCTGCCCATCTGAGCTGTTGCTTCATTGCAACCAGACTTATTCTAGCTCCTGAGGTGAAGGCCATGGAGCCATCCTCAGCGCCTGAGCCAACTTTGCTCCAATGGACCCTTGGCTGCAGGAGGAGAAAAGAGAGAGAGAGAGAAAGGAGAGGGGGAAGGATGGAGAAGCAGATGGGCGCTTCTCCTGTGTGCTCTGGCTGGGAATTAAACCCGGGACTTCTACACTCTGGGCCGATGCTCCACCACTGAGCCAACTGGCCAGGACTTTCAGGTGGTTCTTAATGGTGGTTGTTCTGTAGGTTAGTTGTGACTTTGAAGTGGTCCTGGGAGGATGCAATTACAGCCTTTACCTCCTCCACTAGTTTGACCCAAAGTCTATATCCATATTTCTAAATATATGCTTACATTGGTAGTTCTTGATTAATTACATTTTGTTTGTTTGTTTGTATTTTTCTGAAGTGAGAAGCAAGGAGACAGAGAGACAGACTCCCGCATGTGCCCAGCCGGGATCCACCTGGCATGCCCACCAGGGAGTGATGCTCTGCCCATCTGGGGCATGGCTCCATTGCAACTGCAGCCATTCTAGCACCTGAGGCAGAGGCCATGGAGCCATCCTCAATGCCTGGGCCAACTTTGCTCCAATGGTGCCTTGGCTGCAGGAGGGGAAGAGAGACATAGAGAGAAAGGAGAGGGAAAAGAGTGGAGAAGCAGCTGGGTGCTTCTCCTGTGTGCCCTGGCTGGGAATCGAACCCGAGAGTTTCACATGCCAGGCCAACACTACTGCTGAGCCAATTGACCAGGGCCTTAAAATCTTATGTTTTAAAACAACCTTTTTAAATAAGTCTTACTCAATTTTGATTCCTCTTTATTTATTTTTTAAAAAGTTTTTTTAATTGATTTTAGTGAGAGAGGAAGAGAGACAGAAAGACAGGAACATCACGCTGTTCCTGCATGTGCCCTGACCAAGGATCGAACTAGGAACCTCTGCACATTGGGAAAATGCTGTAACCAACTGAGCTCCAGGCAGAGCTGGTTCCTCTTTATCATTACTGTGGTTTCCAACACTTACTGACTTCCTGACCTGCACTTTGTAGGGGAGGTGATGTCATCCCAGATTCACTGTGACATACTTATTGCTATGTGCCTGCCTTGCCTCTATCAATGTCCCGGATGCGTGTTGTATTTGTTCAGTGTACTCCTATGCAGTTTCAGATTTACAAACAGGCAAATTGTCACAGAACAATGGTCAAAAAGATCGTTTCATCTTCCCATGTATTATGAAGGATGTTCAAATAAGCAATCATGTTTGGGAAAATAATCCAAAAAACCCCAACGATTGCTAAAGAAAATAACACTGTCTTTCATTGCTGCTTTCTAGGTTGTTAACTCCTTACGATCAGTAACAAGACCTGTGTGTTTTAATTTTTCCACAGAAAGGTGTCTTACAAATAAGAGATGGTTAATGATACTGAGTTTAATTGAAACAGTGTAATGTATATTTTATTCAAGTTTAAATGATCCAAATAGCTTCTTCTTGCTTTTACTAGTCAATCTGTTTACAGCCAGCTTGACTTTAACAAGAGAAATATTCCAAATCATGTAATATACTGAAAAAATGAGTATCTTTATCTTTTCTTAAAATTCATTCTAGAGAGAGGAGAAAGAGAGAGAGAGAGAGAGAGAGAGAGAGAGAGAGAGAAAAGGGAGGAACAGGAAGCATCAATCAACTCCCATGTGGTCCTTGACCCAGGCAAGCCCAGGGTTTCGAACCAGTGATCTCAAGTGTCCAGGCTAATGCTTTATCCACTGCACCACCACAGGTCAGGCTAAAATTCAGTATTTTTAATAAAGTGTGTGTGTTCTATAGCTTAGCACAGATTCTGTGACACAGTGAGTGCTCAGTTAATGCTAATTAAAACAAATATTTGAAAAAGATCCAGATTTCTTTTCTGGCATTTAAAACAGAGATTTGGTGGATTGTTGTTCTAAGTTGTTGTTATGATTAACTCCATGAACCGTTCTAAAATAAATTTAAGTATTGTTTACTAATATTTTCAGCAGTAGGAAGAGGCCATGATACCATGAAGTAAATGATCTGCCTGTTCCTGTTTCTTACCTTCAAGGAATCCTATTGGCAAACAGTATTTGCACACATGAAACAACAAAATAATTTATTGTCAGAATATGTCCTATAGACTCTTTAGTGTCTGTAGAAATTTAGAAAAAGCAAGGGTCTCGAGTATTTCAGTTTTTTAGAAAAAAGTAAGTTTGTTTTTCATTTATTTTGGAATGGTGTGGAGAATCATTGCCTCCTTATGTTAACACATTTAAACTCCATTGTGCAAGAATTTGGTTTGTAGGGTTTTATGCAGTATAGTGCCCTCTGGTGAGTGTTCACTCCAGCATAAGCATTCTATTTTACTGAGTTTGTTGGAAAATCATTTATTACTGGGAAATAAATTCTATCTGCTTATTAGTTTCTTAAGAATAAGGATATGTTGAATAAGAGAAAGACAGTATTCTGATTTATAATTAAAAATTTTAAATGATTATAACTTAAGCCCATGTAGATTTATTTTACTCAGCACAACAAAAATTTGCCTGCAGTCGTTGTCTTTTCTCCATTACCCCCTATGTGAGAGCTGCATTAAACTTCCTGCATGGATTGATAGTGTTGCCAGTTGCTGCTTTTGCATTTCTTAAAGATAATGAGGTTGTATTAGTACGATACTTTAATAAAATACAAAAAGTGAAGAATGATATTATTCTATAGGGGAAAGCATTTGATCTAGAAGCTAAGATATCACAGCTCATAACGGGGTTGTGTTATTTCTTCCCTTTATTTAAACCATGCATTTTCTTAACCTTTTTTTTTTTTACAGAGACAGAGAGAGTCAGAGAGAGGGACAGATAGGGAAAGACAGACAGAAAGGGAGAGAGATGAGAAGCATCAATTCTTCTTTGCAGCACCTTAGTTGTTCATTGATTGCCTTGTCATATGTGCCTTGATGGTGGGGGAACTACAGTAGACCGCAGACCGAGTGACCCCTTGCTCAAGCCAGTGACCTTGGGCTCAATCTAGTGACCTTGCACTTCAAGCCAGTGACCTTTGGGCTCAAGCAAGTGACCATGGGTTCATGTCCATGAACCCACATTCAAGCCGGTGACCCCATGCTCAAGTCAGCAACCTTGGGGTTTCAAACCTGGGTCCTCCATGTCTCAGTCTGACACTCTATCAATTGTGCTACCTCCTGGTTAAGCTTCTTATCCTTTTTAAATCGAATTTATTGGAGAACAGGTTTCAGGTGTGCAACTCAACAAAGCACCATCTACACAACCGCATCTGTGCCCATAGCCCCAAGCAAAGTCTCTTTCCTTGCTGTCCTCTTCCCCCACCTCTGTCCACCGCCATCTACTCCCACCTCCTTCCCTTCTGGCTGTCACTGTACTGTTGTCTATGTATATGAGTTTTATGTGTGTGTGTTCCTAATCCCTTCACCTTCTTTCATCCAGCACCCCAACTCCCCTCTCCTCTGACAGCTGTCTGTCTGTTCCATGTGCCCATGCCTCTGTTTCTATCTTGTTCATCAGTTTATTTTGCTCATTAGATTACACATATAAGTGAGAACATATGGCATTGGTCTTTCTCTGACTGGCTTATTTCACTTAGTATAATAATCTTGAGGTTCATCCATGCTGTCACAAAAGGTAAGATTTCCTTCTTTTTTATCTCCTTGTAGTTAATACATGTTTGCATAAGGAGGTGGAATTCACCTTTTTCTGAACATAACTGGAAGCTTTCTTTTATTTAAAGAGGTTTATAACAATATAAGCACATCAGGGCAAGCAGCTATTTATTTTAAGAATTTTCAATATATAGTGTTTAGGACCACAACCCAATTTTGACTTTTCTCAAGTTGTAAACTAAACCTCATCAAAAAAGAAAGAAAAAAAAGTTGATGTCCCAAAAGAACAGTAATTGTCTTTTAAAATTTTTTTTTTACCTTTTAATTACAGTTGATAACTTTATTTATTTATTCATTTTAGAGAGGAGAGGGAGAGACAGAGAGAGAGAGAGAGAGAGAGAGAAGGGGGGAGGAGCTGGAAGCATCAAGTCCCATATGTGCCTTGACCAGGCAAGCCCAGGGTTTCGAACCGGCGACCTCAGCATTTCCAGGTCGACGCTTTATCCACTGCGCCACCACAGGTCAGGCTGTCTTTACTGATTATTTCTTCACATAATAACTCCATTAGACAGTTTGTGTATCAGAGATATATGCTGTTAGTCACAAGACAACCAACTCAGGTTCCATCTACTGTTTGTGAATGACTTTGTTGTTTTCCTTAGAGACCTGTGTGTGGGATTTGTTTCATAAAGATATTTATATATTTTTGTATTTTTAAGTGGATATGTCAAAAAGATATACTGAGAATTCTGCTAATTATTCATAAGTCAGTTTTGCTGTTCACATCATTGTGATGCGATCTTCCTGCCCCTCTAATAACCTCTGTTTATATCACTTGAAACTGACAGACTGATGGAATTGTTTAGAATCCTGTGTGACAAAGAAAGAAACCAGATTGCCCCAATCAGCTAATTTGACTGAGGGGGACTAATTAGCATTGAGTTGTTTTTTGTAAAAATAGCAAAGCAGTAGAAGACTTGGTTAAAGTGCATATCCACCCATCTTATGTTGGAGAATTTAGTACATCTTGGGAAAAACCCTGAATATTCTTCACAAAGAAACTAAGAAACAAAAATGTAGTTTCCCTTCAAGATATAACAATGTAGAAAATTTGACAAAGAATCATTTTATCCAATTAGTTAAAGTCATTTATTTCAGTTGGTTGTTCACTCTAAAATACTAATCCTTTTATTGTGGTTTCTTAAACTACTCTTTAACAGAGCAGCTATTAAATAAACTGCATGAAAACATTTATAAAATAAAAATGAAAAATTACTGACTAAAAAATAAGATCTGCAACGAATTTGGTAGTATTTTACATTTGAGTAGGCCAAGAGAGTAATTCTATCATGGTCCCTGTTAAATTAATTCTAAATTCATACAGTTTGTGCAAGTGATTGCTGATTTTACCTTCTTCAGCCTAGAAGTGTTTTTACTCTTTGTCACATGACTGAGTTTCTAGTTTGTTTTGCTGACATTTTTATGCTTTTTTCAGTTTTCTTAAAGAATAATTGACAAATAAAATTGAATACATTTAAAGTGTACAACGTGGCCCTGGCCAGTTGGCTCAGCGGTAGAGCGTCGGCCTAGCGTGCGGAGGACTCGGATTCGATTCCTGGCCAGGGCACACAGGAGAAGCGCCCATTTGCTTCTCCACCCCTCTGCCGCGCCTTCCTCTCTGTCTCTCTCTTCCCCTCCCACAGCCAAGGCTCCATTGGAGCAAAGATGGCCCGGGCGCTGGGGATGGCTCTGTGGCCTCCGCCCCAGGCGCTAGAGTGGCTCTGGTCGCAACATGGCGATGCCCAGGATGGGCAGAGCATCGCCCCCTGGTGGGCAGAGCGTCGCCCCATGGTGGGCGTGCCGGGTGGATCCCGGTCGGGCGCATGCGGGAGTCTGTCTGACTGTCTCTCCCTGTTTCCAGCTTCAGAAATATTAAAAAAAATAAAAAATAAAAAATAAATAAATAAATAAAGTGTACAACGTGATGATTTGATATATGTGTACATTGCACAATCATTACCACAATCAAGTTAATTGTATCCATTACCACACATAACTACCTCTTTATTTACCTACCTCTAAGTAAAACTGTATAATGCATGTCTTTCTTTGGTTTATTTCATTTATCATAATGTCCTCCAGGTTTATCTCCATTTTGTTGCCAATGCTAGAATTTCTTTCTTTTTTAAGGCTTAATTTTGTTCTAATGTGGGTGTGTGTTTGCCTTTGTGTGTGGCTACGTGTGCATCTAATCACATTTTCTTCATCCATTCATCTGTCGGTAGATGCTAAGGTTGATTCCATACCTTGGCAATTGTGAATAATGCTGCAATGAATATGGGAGTGCAGGGGGCCCTGGCTGCATAGATCAGTTTGTTAGAGTGTTGTCCATATATACTAAGGTTGCGGGTTCAATCCCAAGTCAGGACACATACAAGATTCAACCAATGAATGCATAAATAAGTGGAACAACAAATTGGTGTTTCTCCCTCCCTTTCTCTCTCTCTCTCTCTCTCTCTCTCTCTCTCTCTCTCTCAAATAAATACATAAATAAGAAGAAAATGAGAGTACAGGTATCTCTGAGAGATCCTGATTTTATTTCCTTCAGATTCATATTGAGAAGTGAGATTATTGGATAGTATCCTAGTTCTGTTTTTAATTTTTAAGGAATCTTTCTACTCTTTTCCATAAAGACTGCATCAAAGTACATTTCCACCAACAGTGTACAAGGACCTGAAAAGACATTTTCCAAAGACTACCTAGAAAAAAACTGAGATATATATGAAAAGGTGTTCAATATAACCTATCATCAGGAAAATGCAAATCGAAACCACAATGATATGTAACCTCATACTAGTTAGGATGACTATATATATGTAAAAATACCCCTAGAAATAATAAATGTTAGTGAGGATATGGAGAAAAGGGAACCCCTATCCCTCTCTATCATGCTGTATGACATAAAGCAAGTCACCTATCCTTCTCACCTTACTTATTTGTAAAAAGGGGATAACATCTCCAAAGAGGACATACAGATGGCCAATAGACATATGAAAAGATGCGCAATGTCACTAATCATCAGAGAAATGCAAGTTAAAACCACAATGAGATATCACCTCACACCTGTCAGAATGGTGCTCATCAACAAAACAACACAGAGTAAGTGCTGGCGAGGATGTGGAGAAAAGGGAACCCTCCTGCACTGCTGGTGGGAATGCAGACTGGTGCAGCCACTGTAGAAAACAGTATGGAGATTCCTCAAAAAATTAAAAATAGAACTGCCTTTGTCCTGGCCCAGGTGACTCAGTGGACAAAGCATAGAGTTGGAGCACCAGAGGTAATAGGTTTGATCCCGTCAGAGCATGTACGAAAAGCCATCAATGAGTACACAATAAAATGGAACATCTAAGGGAAACAGTGAGTTGATGCTTCTCCCCCCCTTTTTCCTTTCCTCTCTCTTTCAAATCAATGGAAAAAATAAAAATAAATAAAAGTGGCTCTGACTTATGACCCAGTGACCCCACTTCTGGGGGCTTATCCAAAGAAACACAAAACACTAATTAGAAAGAATATATGCACCCCTATGCTCATTACAGCATTATTTACAAGATCTGTAAGCTACCCAAGTGCCCATAAATAGATGATTAGATAAAGAAAATATAATATCATGGAATATTGCTCAGCCATTAAAAAGAATGACATCTTACCATGTGCAACAGCATGGATGGATCTGGAGGTGTTGTGCTCAGTTAAACAAGGCAGTCAGAGAAAAAAATATATGATTTCACTTATATGTGGACTCTAAAGAACAAAAACGAACAAACAAAATTGAAATAGACTTATAGACACAGAAAGCGAATTGGTGGTTGCCAAAGGGGAGGGGCTTGGAGGATTGCATGGAAGAAGTGAAGGGACTAAGAAGTACAAATTGGTTGTTACAAATTAGTCACAAGGATGTAAAGTACAGCATAGGGAATATAGTCAGTAATAATGTGATAACTAGATGTGGCACCTGGTGGGTGCTTGAGATAGTACCAGAGGGAACACTTTGTCAAGTGTATGATTGTCTAATCACTGTGCTTTTTATGCCTGAAACTAATTCAAAATAAAATTGAAAGAAAAAATAAGTAAATAATAAAAACGGCAAACTTGTAAAAAATAAATAAAAGGGGGATAATAACTACATTGTTCTCCTCTTTGAGTGATTGCAAAAATGGAATAAAAATGTGATGCAGGTTTGCAAAGGGTAACTATACATTCTTATATTTCTTTATTCCCTTCCTTCCCTAAATTATAATCTCCTTGAAGACAGAAACTGCACCTTATTGTCTTATCCTAATTTTTGCTGACTAGGTACTGACTGCTTGTTATCGCTACTTGGAACAAATAGTAAAATATAGTCCTTATGCTGGAGGAGCACACACTTTATTTTATGGAAGGAGAGAGGAGGGCATAACATGGGAGCAGTAGACAAGTACTCAACCAAATATAATGTTGAGCAGCAGCTCTGTGACAGAGGCATATGAAAAACACGGAAAGTGCCTGGCCAGGCGGAGGCACTGGATAGAGCGTCGGGCTTGGGATGCTGAGGTCCCAAGTTTGAAACCCCGATGTTGCCAGCTTGAGTGTGGCTCACCAGCTTGAGCTCAAGATCTTGAGCACAAGATTGCTGGCTTGAGCAAGGGGTCACTCACTCTGCCGTAGCCCCCCCCCCCCAATCAAGGCACATATGAGAAAGCAATGAATGAACAACTAAGGTACCACAACTATAGGTTGATGCTTCTCATCTCTCTCCCTTCCTGTCTGTCTGTCCCTGTCTGCCCTCCCCCCTCAAAAAGCAAAACAAAACAAAACAAAAAACACAGAAATTGCTGTGGCAATGGTGATGGGCAAGTTATTGATCCTGATTTGGAAGGTTTAGTTTGTTTCTCAAACCTGGTTCCTGCAGCATGCATGAATAGATATTTTCTTTTTGAGGCAGAATTGGAAAGAGAGGGCATTCAAAGGAGAGGGAGAAGAGGCTGGAGAAAAGACAGACGTGTGGAAGTTCTTTGCATGTTCTGGAGACACTGAGTAACTTGGTGGTACGGTGTAGTGAGGCTGTGTGGGGAACTGGCTAGACATCCTAGAGAAGTTGGCTAGGATTAAGTTTTTGAACACTTGGGAAAATACTCTAAGAAAAAAATTTCAAGTATATAAAGGAGACTAGAAGCTGGGAAATAATCTAGGAGACTGTTTCAGTGCTCCGAGAAAGAGATTTTGAGGACTTGGCAGTGGTAGTGGAATGGAGAAGGGATTTGTTTGACAGCCATCCCAGACGTAACATTGACAAGATTTGGTGACTGAATGAAAAACTAAAGACGGCTTTTTTTACGTAAAGAAAACGATCCGTCTTATGACTCAGCACCCCGCACAATGCCTGGTACATAGGAGAGGTTAGTAAATTGTTGCCTAATGGGACTGATTAAAGCTTTTCACTAGAAGATATTAATATTGTCATCAAAAAGATAAAGGCTTTATTTTCTTGTTTCCACAGTTGCAATTCAAATAACTGTTAAGAGTATTAGGTTCAGTAGTAAATGATTTTTTACAGATTACAGGAGAAAGAAACAAAAGCATAAAGATTGGCTTCATTGATAACAAGAAAGAATAGGTAGATATTCAGAAAGTTGCTACTTGTTGTCATGTGAACAGAACTGGTTAATGTTTTTTTTTGTTTTTGGTACACCTGATAAAAAGATTTGCTAGATAGATTTATAGTATTCTTCCTTTTTTTCTTCTTTTCCAAGTGAGAGGAGGGGAGATAGAGAGACAAACTCCCTCATGCACTCTGATTGGGATCCACCTGGCAACCCCTGTCTGGGGCCGATGCTCTGCCCATCTGGGCCCATACTTGCAACTGAGCTATTTTTAGCATCTGAAGTGGAGACTCCACAGAGACATCCTCAGCACCTGGTTCCAATGCACTAGAACCAATTGAGCTACTGCTGTGGGAGGAGAAGAGAGAGAGAGAGAGAGAGAGAGAGAGAGAGAGAGAGAGAGAGAAGGAGAAGGGTGATGGGGAGGGGAGGAGAAGCAGGTGGTTGCATCTCTTGTGTGCTGTGACTGGGGTTCAAACCTGGGACATCCACACCCTGGGCGGACGCTCTGCCACTGAGGCAACTCAGTGATTTATACTATTCTTAATTAAAATATTACATTTGCAAAAAATTTAATCACTCTAAGTGATTCTCAAGAAAGTGTTCTGAAGTTTACAAAATATATTATTATACTCTTATTGTGGTCGAAGACACTGATACTTGGAAAAGTAAAATACCTGTCTAAGGCTGATAGCTAGTCAATCTGAGTGTCAGGAATTCCCCTAATTTTTTATTTTAATTTTTTAGTGAGACCCACGAGTATGTATTTTTATCTTGCTCTTCAGGTTATTTGTTCAGCAGATAGTATTTGAGAATTATACATTTGCAAACCAGGCTGGAGTTGGGAAAGGAGAATGGAGTTCGGGAAAGAGGGGTTATCTAAGAGAGAAGTAGGCATCTAAGGGGTTATAATAGTATTATGGAGGAGGGTAGGAAAGAGTTCGGGAAAACTTGGTAAGCAGTGCCATTTCTAAGCCTTTAATCCCATTCCTGGGTTTAGAAAAAAGGAGCAGAGGTTCTTGTGGTGATGATTGTTGTTGTTGCCTTTATTCAGAGTTCTGTTCTTCAGAACGTAGAACTGTTTCTGCCACAGACTACTTACTCCAAAAATCTTTGTTGAATCAATTTTTTTATGGGAAAACATGTACTAAATTTAAGCCTTCATTGTGCTGTTGAGCAATGATACTCTTTTCTGTAATTTGAGTCTCAAGAGGTTATATATACTATAAATGTAATAGTTGTTTGGTTGCATTGCTGTTGGTAGGGCTGTCAGACGTTCTCTCCGGGACTGGGCTGAGCAGTCCCTAAAGCTCTGAACTCAGTAATAGTTGGGTCTATTGGAAATAGCACTATTGTTTCTGGAATATTATGCAATTAGAAACGTCTTTATGGGTTGGCCTAGGGCCATTATATTTTAAATGAGTTGTTTCAAATGACTTACAGTTTAGTTAAGTGGTAAACTGAAATCCAGGCTATTGTGACATTTTCTGAAAAAAAAGTTTGTACCTTGACAATTTTAGTTTATCCTGAAATGTAAAAGCAGCAAAATAAATTCAGAAATACTTCTCAGATTAGAGTTAAAGCAACACATGGTGAGAGTACAGTGAAGGGAAATAATTTACTGCCTAGCAGAAGCCCAACAATATAACAAAAGGCAGCAAGAATTAAAAGTATTAATAACTAGAAATAAAGAATAATTTGTATTTTCCAAAGCACATTCCTTATTTCACTGGATTCTTGAAATAACATTTATTTTGCCCCGGGTCAGTTGGCTCAGCAGTAGAGCGTCAGGCCAGCCTGTGGAAGTCCTGGGTTTGAGTCTCGGTCAGGGAACACAGGAGAAGCCACCATCTACTTCTTCACCCCATCCCCTTCTCTCTACCCCTCCCCCTTTCTTCTCTCTTCCCTTCTCCTGCAGCCATGGCTTGAATGGTTTGAGCAAGTTGGCCCTGGGCACTGAGGGTGGATCCATGGCTTCTGTCTCAGGTGCTAAAATAGCTCAGTGGCCCAGCAACGGGGCAGCAGACCCAGATGGGCTGAGCATCGCCCCATAGGGGGCTTTCTGGGTAGATCCCAGTCAGGGCACATGTGGGAGTCTGTCTGTCTGCCTACCTGCCTCTTACTTAATAAAAATAATAATAAATAAATAAAACATTTTATAGATAAGGGAACTGAGGCTCACAGAAAATAAGTGACTTATTTAGGATTCAGGATACATAGCTGGTGGGAACTACTGAATATTCCATTTCTAACCATTTTTTAAAACTTTATTCATTTTAGAGAGGAAAGAGAGAGAGATAGTGGGAGGAGCAGGAAGCATCAACTCCCATATGTGCCTTGACCTGGCAAGCCCAGGGTTTCAAACTGTCGACCTCAGCATTCCAGGTCAACACTTTATCCACTGAACCACCACAGGTCAGGCTGTATTCCATTTCTATAAACTATATTTCTCTAAGTGTGTCCCACAGGAAATGAGTTTTGAGGGTTTTCAAGAACTCTGACATCTTTCCCAAATGAGAGGAAGTTCTGGTTTTAAACAGACTTAAATAGGTTTCTTAATTGTAGTGATTACAACATTTAGCTTGTAGAATGCTAACATGGATCATGTTACACATATGTAAGTGGAAAATGCAATAGAGTTTTCTAAATTAAGAGTTTTTTAAAAAAATTTTAAATTGATTTTAGAGTGCTAGGAAGGGAGAGAGAATGAAAGACAGGAATATTGATCTGTTCCTGTATGTGCCCTGACCGGGGATCGAACCAGCAACCTCTGTGCTTGGGGTGATGCTCTAACTAACCGAGCTATCCAGCCAGGGCAAAGTTTTCTAAATTTTTCTAATTATAGAGCACTTGCCCTTGTACAGAACCTATCCTGAGATGGGCAATGTTGTTTCATGGCCTTGCTCTCAGAGAGCTGTCAAAGTCAAAGAGCATTATCAGGGTAGATGAGGGTGTGATTTCTCTTTGAGTTATTTCACTTGTATTACAGAAATCTTGAAGATTGAAGTCGTCAGGGTTCAAAAGAAAATAAAAATAGTAAAGCTCTTTAAATCGAGAGTTTTTAACAAAACCAAGAAGCTGGGGGAAGCATCTGGGGGCGAAAAGTATACCCTATATTCTCCTTGAATTGTAATATATATAAACAACTGCCTATTCCATATACTTGAAAGGAAGCCCTATATAGCTGACCTTGATAAATAAATAAGGCTTTTGTGTAAGAATATGACACATATTATAGCATAATTTTTCTTTTTCTCATTATTTAAAACAATCCAAAAATGATTTATGATGTTACTTATGAAAACAGAACTATATATTCTAGCCCTTGGATACTTTAAAAAATCATTTGAAAAGTACTGGAACAGTAACCCTGGGGAAGAGAGAATACATATTCTTTTTGTATTTTATTTTATTCAGTTTAACAACACTATTCAATAAATAGGTTTGTTAAGTGAATGAAAAAATGCATGAATGGATAAAAACCATCTGTGTATAATCTTCTTCCCCAACAAGAAATTATGGAAATTTGAAAGATAACTGTGATATGGCTCCTTATCTTCAAAAGTTTGTAATAAAGTTATAAGCTCTTACCTAATGCCTACTCCAAATCAATAGCTTTCATGCTTTACAAAATGCTTTTACATGCTTTACAAAGTGCTTTTATATTTATTCTCTCCCTGCATCTTCATAAAACTCTGAGAGTTATGGAGAACAAACTTTTCTGTCATTTTATGGGGAGAGAAAATAGCTTGCCTGAGGTTCTACTGCTAATACATGATAAAAGGACTAGTGGAATCATCCTCTCTGTGCAGAAAGCCAAACCCTGATCAACCCCTTGTTAGGAAGTGTCCCTGATGAAACACATCCACTTTGTCATTCTGTTCAGTCAGCTTTACATATGAATTTGCACTCATTGATGTGTGCATTCAACTTGTTCATAAGTGACTTTCATTAGAGCGTGGTCCAAAGGAAGAAACTAGGCTTAATTGTTTTTCTTTAAACATTTTTAAAAATATTTATTGATGTTTTAGAAAGAGAGGAAGGGGGGGAGAGAGAGGGAGAGAGAGAGAGAGAGAGAGAGAGAGAGAGAGAGAGAGAGAGAGGAACACTGATGCTCCTGTGTGTGCCCTGACCAGGAACTGAGTTCGCAACCTCTGCACTTTGGGACAATGTTCTAACCAATTGAGCTAACTGGCCAGGATAGTTTTAATTTCTTTATTTTGTTTAGCAAGAGAGAGACAGAGAGGGAGGGAGGGAGGGAGAGAGAGAGAGAGAGAAAGAGAGAAAGAGAGAAAGAGAAACAGACAGGAAGGGAAGAGAAATGAGAAGCATCAACTCATAGTTGTAGCACCTTAGTTGGTCATTGATTGCTTCTCATATATGCCTTGACTGAGGGCTCCAGCTGAGCCAATGACTCCTTGCTCAAGCCAGTGACATTGAGCTCGAGCCAGTGATCTTGGGCTTCAAGCTGGTGACCTTTGGGCTCAAGCCAGCGACCCCACAGTCAAGCCAGCAACCCCACGCTCAAGCTGGATGAGCTGGCCTGGGCTGTTTTTAAAATCCTCTCCTACTTAGTGTTCTGTTGGCACAGGCTGAAGAATGCACTTCTCTGAGAATCTTTGGCACCAGATGATGGTTGTGTCTGTTTAGTATGTCCTTCTTTGCATTGCCTGCCTAAATGGACATCATTGGTAAAATACACACTGCATTTGCAAAATGTAACACGATTTCCATACAGGTCTTTTAAAAAATTAAAATACAAATATATGCATTCTACTTACCAGGAAGGTGTCATGATCTAATAGAAAGACACCAGAAACAAGATAAGAGTCAGAAGACCCAAGTTTAAGTCATGGTTCCACAACTCACAAACAGGTAGCCATGGTGAAGTCATTTAGCCTTGCCAAATCTCTTTCCTCATTCATAAAATGGAGATAATAATAACCATATTGTTTATCTCATTGGTTGCAAACTTTACTGTTTCCCTCACAGTTTGCTCTTAGAGACCATCCTTGGACCCACCTAAGTTAGTTTTCTAACCTAAAGACCTGCCCACACACTAACAGGCTTCAGTGGTCTGCAAGATTCATGCTCTTTCCTAACATGGGACCTTTGTTCCTGTTGTTTTGGAGAGAAAAATAGGTACACTATTGGGTAAACTCCTTGTCCTCTTTATTATAATAAATTCTTAAACTGTAATGTCAATCTGTAACATTAGAAACCAGTGATTCTCAGACTTCACAGAGCATTGTTGGCAGCAGGGGAGTGTGTTAAACATACGCGTGCAGGTCTCACCCAAAAACTCAGTGGTTTGGGGAGGAAGAATCGCTGTCACAAGCCCCGAATTCATCAGGAAGACATCAAAGAACAGGGAAGTAATGCAAAATGATTCAGCAAAACGTTCAGATTAGTTAGTCACAGATACATGATCCCAGTTGTGGATCTATTAGTATATTGCCGATATGGGGGGCTGCAGATTGGATGGCGTTCTCATATGGCCCAGGACACAGATCCATTTTATTCCGGTTCCATGGACTCGACAATTCAATCAGTCTTTGGGTAATTCTGTACATAAGATTGCTTGGCGACTAGGGCCAGGACCTTTTTGAGTGGATATCTTTCGTGTGCCAGTTGTCAGTGTTTCATTAATGAATCTGATATAGCTGCTGATTTGACAAAGTAAGCTAAAATTTACTATTAAAAATAATAATTTTTAGGATAATTTTGTGAAACTCATTGTGGTTCTAATAGAAAACAGTGATAAATCTGGAGACCTTAGGCCAGCAACAAACTTCTGTATTTTAAAATAAAAGTATATTTTCATGGATCTGTAAGAAGATTGAAAAAGAATATGACTTGGTTATTTTCACTAAAGAGATAGGTAATGGGTATTGAGGCTAAAGCTTGACTTCAAGTATTTGTAATGAATTGTGTTATATGATATGCTTATACAACCTAAAAAGAAAGCAAACTACCTAGTCATGTTATAACTATTTGGACCTAGCCATTTCTTATACTATACTACTTATTTTAGTTTAATTTTACTCTATTCTATTTTAGTTTTTAATAATTTTATTTTCATTACACATTAGAAGCCCTGTAACTTTGTATTTTTAATTTGGATTATTTAAAAAACTACAAACAGAGGAACAAAACTTATTCTAGTGGCGTAAGCATTTTAGCCTGCCTTCCACGGTTCTGTTCAAGTGTGGTAATGATATTCTGCTATTCAAAATTAATGTAATTTGTAATTAGAAAAGAGTAAAGTTTCTAATACAAGGTCCAAATATATCTCCAAAGTTTGCTGATCACCAATAATAATAACTTTTTGAAATTTAGGGGTTTGGGGACCAGGGTTACTTTTCTTTGTCCATATGTGGATTGGTATTTAGAAATGTACTGGGCAGACAGTGTATATGTAGAGGACTTTAAACTTCTACCAGGAAAAATGTTATAAAAATACAGCTTTTATTATTGTCACACAGGCATTTTAACTGGTCCAAGTGGTTGTGTTAAGCATTGAAGATCGGGGTTCATTGATGACATTGTCAGTTTTGTCATAAACTTCCTATTTGACTGTGAACATCCAACTTCACACATTTTGTTCCTGAATTTACCTTCTGTAAAATGTGGATAATAATATTTAACGACATCATACAGAATGTTATGAAGCTAAACTTTGCTTTTTTGCGATTGTCAAATATAAAGGACCATAACAATTATTGGTTATTACTTTTTTCTAACTGGCATCTTTGTGGACATTCTGAGCATAGCATGTATAACTAAATCAGAGAAGTAAAATATCCTTCTCCCAAGTATGTAGTTAAAGAACCTTAATGTATCTTTCTCCCATATTCCTTCTTCCCATTCATGGACTTGAAGAAGGGATATTGAGTGCTCTTGACTTCACTCCCTAAACCAGTATCTATTAAAGTAGTTACCGTAGGTCAGGAATTGGGCTTTGTGCTGGCAGTTCAAAAATGGTACTTCCCTGCCCCTGCTTTTGGAAGGCTTAGAAGTATCATATATATAGATCACAAGGTTTTTCATCAGAGACCTGCTGTTACTTCAGGTACAGCGTAAGAAAGTGAGATACTGACAGGGCTCAACAAAGCCTGCCAGTTGAAACTATTAATGATCATGTCTACTATTTCACAGGAGTGAAGGTCCAGGTCTGGCCTCTTAGATTCCATCATTCATCCATTATCTGGCTGTGTGACCTTGGGCCCTTCCACTCAGCTCCTTTTCTTTTTTAGTTTTCTCTGCAACCTCTTTTAGTTCTGAGTTTCTGTGGCTTCTCCTTTTAGCTGTAGGTAGAAGAAGTTTGTAAAGACAATGAAATCTGTTTCTTTTGATTAGCCTCATTAGCCTATCAAGATTAGAAAACAATGCCTGGGCTGAAAGGTCCCCTATCAACCCTTGAATAAATAACACCTTTTACTGTATGTTTTAAGGGAAATGATGAGCTTGGTGAGCCTGACTAGCCCGTCATAAACACCAACTCTCAAGCCGAGTTTGTTGTCTTCCTGCATTACATTTTCTCGTTCGAGGATCAACAGAAATTGGACTTAATTTTGAGGTTAATGCAATGTGCAGTGTTAAGTGAAGGCAGAATGAAACATTTCATTTTTCAAATAGGGGGCTTTATGTGCTTTATCTCTGTAGTAGGCAGAATATCCTTATTGGTGGTGCTCCTCAGAGTCCTAAGAAAACACGTGCATGATTTACATTTCCATGGAGTGTATACAGGCTTCATAAAAGTTTCCATTTTGAACTTGTTTTTCTCTCCTGCTTAACCTGAGCTACATGAGGGTTGGGGGGAGGGATGGGCCTCCTACAGCTTGTGTCTCATGGCCCAGCAACTCAATGCTTTGATAATTATTTCAAAATCCAGTATATTCACACTTTGCCTCGAGAGCAGTAAAATCAGAACACAAGAATGATAAATACAGTTTTCATAAATGAAAAGTGTATATCCTGCCATTTGAAATCAAAGTTCAGAAGGTGATCTCAGCATTCACAACCTACTATGTGCTTTAGCTTTGTGCTTGTCAAGAAAAGAAAGGAACAGACAAGGAACTGACTGCTTCTTTCATATACTACTGTGGCATAAAGAAGGGTTTAATGGATGCTGGGAGTAGGCTTTGCTAACATTGTGATATTAATTTCATGTGAGTCTATTTGAGCTTCTGTAACTGCTGCCATGAAAGGCGGTGTCATTCAGTGAAAAGTTTGGCCAGCTGGAGTGACAGGACAGTTACAATTTTTAGTTTTATTTTTCTACACAATATTGGTTCATTTGTGAAAATAAAATAAGGGTTCTTTTAACATGCCCATTTTGTTCAAAAGCATGATTACTGTCTATATTTTCCTAGCTTATATCATACTCACAAAAACTTTTTTGAATTAAAACACATGAATCTTTCCTTTTAGGATGACATAATTTTTCTCAGTGTGATTATTTTTTAAGAAGAGTAATTTTAAAAAGCTCCTTTTTTAAATCTTGTAATGGTTTCATTTTTCTTAATCTCAGAAAAGCAAAGGAGTGAATTCACTAATTCATAATAATTTATTATTGCTATTCCACGGACTTTGGATCTGCAAACTTCTGTTCAGGATGACTTGGATGGGAATTAAATGAGAAGAAAATAAAGACAAGAAACCCTGACATCAGCTCAAAAGTTTTCTTGCTGACTTTTCGTTAACAAAGCTCTAAATGGCTACTAGTGTTCCACCTGCAATCAAGTGTAATAAACCTTCACAGCAGAAGTCAAATCTAGGGGAAAAAACTTGGAAGCTCACACTTACACCATAAAACCTTGTTTATTGCAACCATCAGTCTTCTAAGATATGCCCCACAATGGGATTTGGTAAAGCCATTACAAGGTGCCGTCTGAGTTCCATTTGCCTACAGTAAATAGAATGTCAGAAGTGTCAGGGCGAAATAAATATCGGGCTGGTTAAAAGGGAGCAGAGATGGCTCAAAGCATCATTGAGAGGATTGATTTATCTGGCGTGCTGTAATGACTGCAGATGTGGATCTGTTATTCTAGATGAGCAATGAATTTGATGAGCTGATAACACAGGACCAGAGAGGCCTGGTTTTAATTACTGATGAGGAATTTATTTGTGAAGCGCAGTGATTTACTGAGGGTTTGTTCCATTATTGACAGGTGACCTTGGGGGCTTTTCTCTTCTGATGAATCTTAAAAAAGGAGCTTTTAAAAGAAATAATCAAACGAAAAGTATTTTATCAGTACTTAGAACACAATGAAGCCATTGGAGATGCGGTGCTGGGGTGGAAGCTACACACTTGATACACAGAAAAAGTTTGCTGTTCCATTTATTTGCTGCTTATAAATCACTGTTAATTTTTACTCAAGTATATCTTTATGTTTTCCTTATAAGTGAGCCTTAATTTTGTAACTAGCAGTTGGCATTTATTTTCGTGTGCTTATGTCATTATATACACTATTGAGGCAGATTTGGGCGGAACCGTGGGATGACTAACATATGGCTTCATTAAGTGATAGCTCATTTCTGTAATATGGATTGAGAGTTAGAGGGGAGTTTATGATTCTGAAATATTTCTGATGGTGACCTGCAGGCTCTTGGTTATATGAATGACACAAAATATTAGAGTCAAAGAAGGGAAGTTCAAAAGAACAGTGATCATTTGTATTTGTTGTATCAACTCCCCTCCTTAAAATTATAGAGTTCACTTCAAGATAACTAAATGCCAAACTTGGAATATTTTGTAGTGTGATTTGTGTACCTTCTCTCCTGGCAAAGTAGGGTTGAGGGTGGCAATTCTCTCTATTTTTTAAAATTAAAATGTAGAACTATTAGGCTTTCATCTAAGTTATATATTAAAAACTGCAAGCTGCAAAGCACTACTTACCTATTTTATTTTAACCAGCAGTTCACCATGGTGAATTGTCAGTGATTTTGTGGCAATCAGCAATTTCTGTTGTTAGAATTCTTTGCAAAAACATATTGACCCTGTCCAGTTCATAGATCGTTAATTATTTACAGGCCATTTAACAAGCCACTATGGCAGGAAAACCACAGGACCTCGTTTTCCTAGAAGAGACCTGACTTGCATCGAATGCTATTCATGTGTATAAACCCTTTCCTGGTTTGAGAGAAAGTCGAGGATCAAGTCAGTTGAGAGGCAGTCAACTAATTTTCTTTTTCCAACTTTATATCCTACTTTCTTTTATTTTGTGCTTGTTTTTGAAGAGTGAACAAGTACTGCAATTTTTTAGTGAAGATTGTAATGTGTTTTTTTTTAGATTTTATTTATTTATTTTAGAGAGGAGAGAGACAGAGTGTGAGAAGGGGATAGAAGCAGGAAGCATCAATTCCCATATGTGCCTTGACCAGGCATGCCCGGGATTTCAAGCCAGCCACCTCAGCATTCTTGGTGGACACTTAATCCACTGCGCCACCACAGGTCAGGCTGATTGTAATGTTTTGTGCAAAAAAAGATACAGACTAGAATGTTGAAAATCTTTGCATATATAAGTAGGCTGAGTTTTATGTATTTTCATTGGTATGCATTTCTAGATAAACAGTCAATTAACATATTTTATTTATAGTGGATTTTATTAACTAAAGTCCTGAATGTTTTGGATGGGGGAATTTATGGTTGAAGACAAATGTGACCATTTTGGAATGCATTTAAGATTTAAATAGCACCTGAGATTTTGTTATTATAATGTATACTTTATGTATATATTTCTAAAACTGATATACATATATGTAATTTATCAAACAGAGTTTACTTGAATTTTTTTCAATTGGAGGTTAGAGATCAAATAATAAAATAAGATTTACCTGTCTTTTTGCTTGTTTTGTGCTTTTTCTATTTATGGGGGGGAATTTTTTTTATTTTTTGTGTTTTTCTGTTGGAGAATTACTCTTATAAAGTATATATAGATTTTTGTATTGTCACTAGAAGATTTACTTTGTCATCTTGTTAATTTTAGATAGGTTAAGTTCCACTAAACAAATGTCAAGTGTGTATTTTCAGACAATGAATAAATGCTCTCATGGAATTAAAATCTGTATTTTGGGAAGCTCAACATTAGTTAAAGGGTCAAATGGTTAAAATTACAATTTTCTTACCTCAGACTTTTACCCAAGAGGCACAAGAGTCAGTACCTACTTCAAAGTATGGGACTTACTTTCAGAGGAAAAAGTATATGACTGACTTCCGTAGCTCGTTTACAAATAGGCCTTTGCAAATTCTCTTTAATGTCTTCAGGGCACTCTCCTGACAGCATTCTGTTAGTCTCCATGGCCGCTCTCCAAAGAAAATAGAAGTAAATGGCACAAATTCCATTTATGGCGGTGAGACTGAGGAACCAAAATCAAATACTTTTAGAAAGTTGATTTGGTTAAGGAATGAGAATAATTAAGAGGCTCCTGCTAGCAAAAGATTAAAGGTGGAGTAAGCACTTGTCTGTGGAATGTGTCCACAATGTGATATTTAATAAAGATATTAAAATTTATGTATCCAAACTAGTTATTTAGATATAAACATTTCCCAATATTTCTTTTGCTTATAATATTTTGAATCACTCATTTTGGAAGTATATTCTAATCATATATTTTATTTTTTAATATATAGTGAGTGAGTGATGGCAGTCCTTATCCATTAGGATGATTTATTTTTCATTGTAGCATCATAAAATGGACATGTTAGTGCAAAACTAGAAAACTCAAGTAATCTTTTTCTAAGTCTCATTTTCCTTGACCTTTCTGCAGCCTTCGAAACAATTGAAAATTTTTCTTCCTTGCCTTCTGTGGCAATGTACTTTTCTGTTTTTTCTTTAAAAATTCTTTAAAAATTTCTTAAACATTTTTATTAAATTTATTGGGGTGACATTGGTTAATAAAATCATACAGGTTTCAGTTGCACAGTTGTAAAATACATCGTATATATATTGCATTGTGTTCACCGCCCCAAGTCAAGTCTCTTTTTATCATAATCCCTCCTCTACCCCCCTCCCTCTCCCCCCACTTCCTTTCCCTTCTGTAATTTACATGCTGTTGTCTGTTATTACCCAGAATAAACTGAAGTTTCTTTGGTATCCTATTTGGGAAGAGTTTTCTAAGCAAAACAATAATGGTAAGATTGAATATGTATTCTTTTTAAAACTATCCAAGGCAATTTTCAAGTGCTCTAGTCATCTAGCCGTATGCAAACAATTGATATACTATCTTATATTGCAGGATATACATAGACTATGAAATTGAGGTTATTTTCGAATAGATTTATGAGTTAAGAAAAATTACAAAAGGGTATGGCATCACAAAAAGTCTTCCTTCCATCGAGCCATTTCTTCCAGTCACCCAGTTCTTTAGACTGGGTTTACATTTATATGAAGGAGTGCACTTCAGTTATGAGCACCTACCCCTTGCTCATTAACTAAAGACCCTGAGAAGAGGTTGGAAAGGGTGCAGGCACAAGGGTTAGGCTCTTGTGTTTGCAGTAACTAGACAAGAATAATGTTAGCCTGACCAAGTGCTAGTGCAGTGGATAGAACATTAACCTGAGTCACTGAGGACCCTGGTTCAAACTCCAAGGTCACCATCTTAAGCGGGGGCTCATCCAGCTTGAGCTCAGGGTTGCCAGCTTGAGTGTGGGATCATACACATGACCCCATGGTGGCTGGCTTGAACCCAAGGTCACTGGCTTGAAGCCTAAGTTTGCTGGCTTGAGCAAGGGGTCATTCGGTCTGCTGGAGCCCCCTGGTCAAGGCACATATGAGAAATCAATCAATAGACAACTAAGGAGCCTCAATGAAGAACTGCTGCTTCTCATCTCTCTCCCTTCCTGTCTTTCCCTGTTTCTCTCTCTCTCTCTCTCTCTCTCTATCTCTCTCTTGCTAAAAGTAAAAAAAAAATAAATATATAAGGTTAGATTATGAACCATATTTCTCCAAAAAAGAACTCAAGATGACAAATGTTAGATTCAAACATTTTTATTATGATAAAATTATATATGAGCCTTCTAAGCAACTTTGTTAGCAGTTCTCAGATATGACCATATGTATCTGCATTCTATAAATTAAAAAATATATATATTTAATGAGTATTTATTCCATTCCTTATTGCACCAATCTGTACAAACTATCAAACTCTAAATTAATAACTAGCAGCAATATGATGATTTTGTGTGCATTGTAACAACCAACTTTAAATGTATCATTGATGTCAAATGTTATGCAACATTTGATTTAGCATATATGGACAAGTTGTGACCACCAATTTGCCCTGAAGATATCATTTCTTTATGAAATAGAAATGTAAACAAAAGATTTGTACTTCCAGAAATAAGTTTTTTTTTGATATCTGTTTGTTAGTTTTTTATTTGTGATAAGAGAGATTAAATTGAATGCTGAGTTCAAAAAATTCTGCTCCAGAGACTTTTATAAAGGAATTTGGAAAAAATTAATATAGTTGAAAAGAGAGGAAACTAGCACAAGTGAGCAACAAAATGTATAAATATTGAAAAGTGATAGGACTGTAAGACTGTACAGGGACTCCTTTAGTCAGTCTAGCATTGAAATATAACATTTTACCTTTGAGTGCAATAATACATGAGAAATCAAAGGAATAGAAGAAATGGTGGCGGTAAGAATGAAATAAACTAGTAACATAGTAACCAAAATGTCATATTGTCAATTTTGCACACTGAATTTGGAAAAAAAAAGTAGACTGATTTGCAAACCACTCTTCCTCTGGTCTCCTACTCTTAACCTAATAACAAAACAATTATGCATTAAAACTTCTATTCATGAAATTTAAAAATACCCCTTTCCTAAATTAATGTAATGTAATGAAAATTCATTACTAATGCTAAAACTATGGAAAATGTCACTTATCACAAGTAAACATTTACAATGGTAATGAGACAGTGATAAGTATCTAGTGTATAAAATCTCCATTTATTTGAATAGTATACTAGTATTTCAAGAAACATCAACACATGCAAAATGCATAAAATATTAGTTATGTCCATAAATCTCACAGCAAAACATCGTACTAGAATTGAGAATGGCAGATAATATCAAAACTACAAAAATAGAAATATTGAGATCATTAGTACATATAAAACTGATTTAAAAATACAAATGTTTACAAAAAGAAACAAAGACTTAACATTATTAACATTATAGAGGAAATCAGGTAGATGAAGAAGGAAAGATCATATAGAAAGCAAAGGAAACAAAATGGTTAGAAATTTTACACAGAGTGAATACAGGTAACAAATATAATGTCATGGAAATTTTCAGGTTATGTATCCATAGGTAGACAGATCCAAAGTTTTTTACTTGGAATTCCAAGATCATGTAGAGTTACCTCAAGGCCATTAAGCAGGGTGGTGTCTGCTGGTTATAAAGGGGCATCAGTTAGAACTTTCTTTTTTTTTTTTTTTTTTTTTTTTTAGTGAGAGGAGGGGAGGCTGAAAGACAGACTTTCCCATGTGCCCAGACCTGGATCCACATGGCAAGCCCATTAGGGGGCAATGCTCTGCCCATCTGGAGCATTATTACTCTTGCTTAGCAACCAAGCTTTTCTTAGTGACTCAGGCAAGGCTATGGAGCCATCCTCAGCACCTGGGGCCAATTTGCTCAAACCAGTTGAGCTAGTGGTCCCCAACCTTTTTTGGGCCACTGACTGGTTTAATGTCAGAAAATATTTTCACGGACCGGCCTTTAGGGTGGGACGGATAAATGTATCACGTGACCGAGACAAGCGTCAAGAGTGAGTCTTAGACGGATGTAACAGGGAATCTGGTCATTTTTTAAAAATAAAACATTGTTCAGACTTAAATGTAAATAAAACAGAAATACTGTAAGTTATTTATTCTTTCTCTGTGGACTGGTACCAAATGGCCCACGGACCAGTACCGGTTCGCAGCCTGGGGTTTGGGGACCACTGAGTTGAGCCATGATGTAGGAGAGGAAGAAAGAAAAAGAGAGAGAGATAGAAGGGAAGGGTTGGAGAAGCAGATAGGTGCTTCTCCTGTGTGCCCTGACAGGGAATCAAACCAGTGACATCCGCATGCCAGGCTGATGCTCTACCACTGAGCTAACTGGCCAGGGCCAAACTTTTTTATTATGTGGTGAGTTTCCAGGTAGATTGTTTATATAAAGGATATAGTGGTGTATTTCCTCAAACTCTCTGTCTGTTTTTCACTTTTTAAATATGTTATTTATTCATTTTTAGAGAGGGGAGAGAGAAAGAGAAGGGAGAAAGAGAGAGAGAGAGAGAGAGAGAGAGAGAGAGAGAGAGAGAGAAGGGGGGAGGAGCAGGAAGTATTAACTCCCATATGTACTTTGCTGGGCAAGCTAGGGTTTCAAACCACGGACCTCAGCATGCCTCTCGCTCCCGCTCCGGGGATAGCTGCCGTTCCCAGTTAGTATGAAAAGCCGTGATCTTCATGCTGTGTATTACAGCTAGAAGTGTGTATGTAAAAAATCCAAGAAAAACAAATAATTTATTACACCTCAAAAACATAGAAATCTTAAAAGTTCCTCGATTTTAGTTTATGCTAATTTTATAGAAAATAGAAGCTTATTAATAAATACTTGTCTTGCAAATTGCTTTGTATTATATTTAGTGATTATTATGTAAATGATTTTTCCAAAATAATTTCTAAATTACCTATTAATCTTCCCTCAATTGTTGAAAATATTTATCCATTTATTGGTTTTCTAAAGTAAGTAATTAGTGCTGTGTTTTCTTGTCATCTATGGGAATTAGTGAGATTCAACTGTATTGTTAGTTAACTTTAAAGTAATGGTTATCAGCGCTATTAGATTTATTGAATGGTTAATGCTTTCTGATTAGCTATTGTATTAAAGTTTGATGGTTGATGGTAAAACTGGAGTGTATAATTATATGAATTCTAAAGAAGAATAAAGCCCAGTGCTGGGCCTTTTGAGCTGCGTTTACTTGTGAAACTTTAAAGTTTGTGAAGGTCTCTACCAGCTCTCCCCTTTTATTTCTTTTGTGATTTCCCATCAAGATCTGCACAGTGTAGGAATTCTGTGATTTGCATAAGGATACTTATTTTCATATTATCTATATTCCATATAATGTAGTTTAAAATTCCATTTTACATAAAAATATGCTTGAAGGAAAATACTCCCTCAGTTCCACAAATTCTTTTGCCTTGATCGTAACTCTCGGAAATATGACAGAAAGGTCTTTCAAGAAATACACACATGGTTGATTTGCTCACATTTCTTCTTTGATATTCTGATATAACTTGAGAAACAGTTTGAATATCAAATACACATTGATATAAATACAATAGCTGATCCACTGTTATATATATTTTTTCCTTTAGTGTGTGACTAAAGTAATAGCTGGCACTGTGATGAACTACTTAAGATCAGTTTTGTAATGAAACATCTGTGTAAACTCAGAATGTGAGATGATACATTCAAAATATATGCCTGCCTGACCTGTGGTGGCATGGTGGTTAAAATGTCGACCTGGAATGCTGAGGTTGCTGGTTCAAAACCCCAGGCTTGCCTGGTCAAGGCACATATGAGAGTTGATGCTCCTTCTTTCTTTCTCTCTCCTCACTGAAATAAATTTTAAAAAATTTAAATGTATGTCCTGGGTTTATGCATTATTTTTGAGGAAGGACACTTTATATGAAATAGATTCCCCTGGTGACAATTGCCAAGAAGAGGTTTTATGTTCCCTCGGGAACTTTCTATGCAATCATTTTTATATTATGTTGATAGTGAAGAGATTATAACCAAACTACTTTCAAATAAAAATATTTGTTCAGTTGAAACATGAATAGTGGAAGTGATTATTTTATCACAACGTTAAATCTCATATAATGGAATTTGTGGACCACGTCAAGTTACAGAATATCATTATATTAAAGTAAAAAGTTAAATGTGATATAGCACTGTAGTGAATTCTAGTTCTTTTATGAGGAAATAATTTATGATCTCTGCCATCCAATAGTTGGTATATTTATATTCATATTTTAACATAAATATGAATATAAATAGCAAACTAGAGCAATATTTAGATGCATAAAGTCAGGTGTGTTTGGCTATGCAGGCAGCTATGACAAAATAACCACAGACTGGATAGCATCAACAACAGAAATTACTTTTCTCACAGTTCTGGGGGTTGGATGTCCAAGATCAAGGTGTTGGCAAGTTTGTTTTTTCTTTTTCTTTTTAATTAATTAATTTATTTTTGAGAGAGAAGAAGGGAGAGAGAGAGAGACAGGATCATCCATCTGTTCCTGTGTGTGCCTTGACCGGGGATTCAACTGGCACCATCTGTATGCCCAACTGAACTATTCAGGCTGGGCTTGTTTTTCTTGAAGACTCTCCTTGGCTTACAGATGTCCACTTTCTTTCTGGGTCCCCTAATGACCTTTCCTCCTGTATGCATACTGCTAATGAGAGAGATCTCTGGTATCTCTTCTTCTTTTTTATATTTATACTAGTTGTATTGGATTAGAATCTTTCCTTTATGACCTCATTTAACCTTAATTACCTTTTTAAAAACTCTAGCAACAAATACCATCACACTGAGGGGTTAGAGCTTCATTATTTGAATTTTGAAGGATACAATTTAGTTCATAACATCAGGTAAACTCTTCTTCCTATATAAGATAGAATTTTCTGTACTTGAAAATAATGTGTTAAATTGAGTTAAAGTATAAGAGAAATTTCTGATCTTCTCACATATTAACAGGATGGGTTGGGTCTCTAGAAATTATCGCTTCAAATAAACTGTGATGCATGAAAGTAAGGATTTGCACATATATTGAGAATATTGGCCTGATCTGTGGTGGCGCAGTGGATAAAGCATTGACCTGGAATGCTGAGGTCGCTGGTTCAAAACCCCAGGTTTACCTGGTCAAGGCACATACCAGAAGCAACTACTACAAGTTAATGCTTCCTGCTCCTCTCCTCTCCTCTCCTCTCCTCTCCTCTCCTCTCCTCTCCTCTCCTCTCCTCTCCTCTCCTCTCCTCTCCTCTCCTCTCCTCTCCTCTCCTCTCCTCTCCTCTCTTCTCCTCCCCCTCCCTCCCTCCTTCCCTTCCTTCCTTCCTTCCTTCCTTCCTTCCTTCCTTCCTTCCTCTCTCTCTCTCTCTTTCTTTCATTCTCTCTCTCTCTCTCTCCTCTAAAATCAATAGAATAAAATCTGAAAAAGAGAGAGGACAGAATATCATATTAGAAGTACAGGATGGGCAAGATGTAGCTTACCAACAGCAAATGAATAAATGACCTAAAAGTCAATGGTACAAGGAAGGGACCAAGGTAGATGCTATTTAGAAATGAGCAGATTCCGTTGTGAATTGGTTTACAAAACAACCATATTGGGACTGGATGTTGAAGAGAACTCTGGGGCATGGAATCTGTCATTGGATGGGAGGGTTCAGGCAGTCAAGGATAACAGACACTGGAACCAGTACCAGGAGGGAAACACTGAGAGCAACTGAATATTGTCAAAAGGCTGACTTAATTTCATGAGTTCACACAAGGGCACTAAAAGGAAGTTTAATGAAGAGAATGCAGCATTATTAATGGGATACAGAGCAGGCTACTTAACCAAGAGAGCTGTACCAAGGGAAATAGCCATCAACCAGGAGAGCATTGGAAGGGAGAGAATAGTCTGAGAATACCACATGAAAGGTAGAAGGGGAGTTATATTGGCCCTGTTTGAAGGCAGTCCCATCTATAAGGGCCAAAGTTGTAAGTGACCAACAGGAGAAGAAAAATCATTAAAATGCATGATAACAAAGTGCTATGAGTGGGAGCAGGAAGAAAAGTTTAATGTCTAGGAAAGAAGATCCAAACTTGGTGTGATGATGCAATGTGCACTTGCCTCTAAAACCACACCAACCAAATACCTACAGCTCTGGCTGGCACAGTAGGGGATATTCCCGTAGAAATCACGTTATTCCATGGGCAGAATGTATCTCTTAAGTGAAATAGTAATTCATTGCTTTTCAACAATAACTGCTCAATAATACTTGACTGACATTCAATCACAGATCATCAGCCTTTGCACTATGGCCATTTATCCTGACCATATCAAGAAATTGAACTACAATGTTTCCGTAAAGTCATGGTGCACTTTTGACCGGTCACAGGATGCAATAAAAGATGATAGAACTGTGAAATCTGCACCCAATAAAAGGAAAACTCTCCCAATTTCATACCTATTCCGTGCAATTTGATGTGGGCTCATGCACAGATTTTTTTAAGTCTCCTTAAGTAGCTACCCCGTATAGCCTCTACAGACTCGTCACTGACTGAAGGCCTACCAGAACGGGGCTTCTCCACCAAACTGCTGGTTTCCTTCAACTGCTTATCGCACTGAGTATTGTTATTCCTATGTGGTGGCACTTCATTATAAACACGCTGACATTCACGGTGCACTTTGGTCATGGATTCGAATTTAGCGAGCTACAGAACACACTGAACTTTCCTCTGTAATGTCAACATCTTGACTGGCATGGCTGTGGGCTGATCCACTGTATATACGGTGTTACTTCATCATCTCTGCATGCACACATGCTGCCACATCATCCTACAGAAACTGGGAGGGTTTTCCTTTTATTTGGTGCAGATTTCACATTTCTATCTTCTTTTTTTGCTTTCCTGTGACCGGTCAAAAGTGCACCATGACTTTACAGACATACTGTATAATCACATTACTGAACTTCATATTTTTTCATATATCATACAATATAATGTCCTTACTAGAAATCTTTGATTCCTTTGACATCAAACCTCAAAGATGTTTTCTTTTTTATCTCTAAGGTTTGGTTTCTGTTGGTGCCTTTAAAATTTTTTGCCTGGTACCCTTTTTGTTAAATCTCCTACATTATGTTCCTTTATGTTAAATCTTTTACATAATGTTCCAGCAATTAAGACTTCTGCCCACTGAGCTCAGCTATACAGTACTGAAATTTTGATGCCTATCATTATCCTTACATGATTATGTGTATTATGTAAGTAAATTTATATAATTTTGTGTGTATTACAGTAAAGGACATTTTTTTCTTTTCATTATTTATTTGGTGCTAGATAAAAGAAAAATATTTCCCTTATACTGAAATATAGAGTTGTGAGATATCCTTACAGTGCCGAACTTACTCTCAGCTCATGGATCATCCTGACGATTTCCGTTTTTGCGGGAAGGTCCAAGCAGAAAGGGACATCACAGTTTGTCTCCCTGCCAAAGGGAAAGATAGACCTGAACTTTAAGGAGAAACAGCCTTTTGCTGTTCATTTGTCTGTTAGGGTTGTCGTTATTTCTCATCCATTGTGCATACATTCCTAAGTATTGAATGTTGGACTCATGTTCCAATTTCCAGACTTTGGCCATCTCTTGAGAAAGAGGGCCTTGGCTTCTTGCTGTGTGGCTTGTAAGAGTTCATGATTTTGAAAGGTGTTTCTTTATTTATCAAAAGGGGTCTCTGAAATTCTAGTTTCATAGCTTTCTCTATCAGTCTCTTCTCCACGTTTGGAATGTTGTGTCTGTTTTGTCGTGGGGTTATTGATCTGGTCTTTGACCTTTCCCAGAGGCAGGAAAGCTGTCATTTAGAAATAATGTCAGTTTATTGTGGGTTTCTTTCCCCCCACTTGGTAAGTGAAAATGAGCAGAGGTATGTTATATCTCTAGATGAGGTAGAGGTATCTCTAGATGAATGCACCTTTAAGAAGTGATTTAAGAACGTGAATTTTTGTGAAATTTTGGTCATCTCTTTAAAAAAGAATACCCAAAATCTTAAGAAGTATCATGGAATTTCTTTGACTCTTGTGCCTGTATTTGCTAGTATACTCACTATCTCACACCTGAGAGACCTACTCCACACATTACCTGATGGTCAACACAGACACATGTACATTTTGTAACTTATTTAATCACAAACCAGCACCTTCTACACTGAATTGTACAGATACCAGTATATGACACAAAATTATCCAGAAATTTCAGAATAAGGTAATAATCATACTTATTTTTCTATTTGAAAAGGTTGTTAATAACTTAAAGTGTGAGGTGGCTCATGGCAAGTATTTTTTTTAATTAGGGTTTTTCTTCCTATAATTCTTTAGGAGGCAAAATTTTGCAACTGTAATTAATAAAATGTAAGAAGAAGTAATGTTTTAAAAAGATTTTATTAGGCCCTGGCCGGTTGGCTCAACGGTAGAGTGTCAGCCTGGCGTGTGCAAGTCCCAGGTTCAATTCCCAGCCAGAGCACACAGGAGAAGTGCCCATCTGCTTCTCCACCCTTACCCCTCTCCTGTCTCTCTCTCTCTTCCCCTCCTGCAGCCGAGGCTCCATTGGAGCAAGTTGGCCCAGGCACTGAGGATGGCTCCATGGCCTCCACCTCAGGTGCTAGAATGGCTCCTATTGCAGAGAAGCAATACCCCAGAGGGGCCGAGCATCACCCCTTGGTGGGCATGCCAGGTGGATCTCTGTTGGGTACATGTGTGAGTCTGTCTGACTGCCTTGCTGCTTCTAACTTGGGAAAAATACAAAAAAAATTAAAAAGATTTTATTAAATGTTTAAATTTATTGTGTTAACATGGATTCAAGTGTCCCATTCAACATAAAACCCTCCACCCCAACAACATGCCCCCCTCACCTAGTTCTGCATTCTGCTAATCATGACCCTGAAATGATGCTTTAATATGCAACCATCTTTTGCATTTTATGAAATAGAAAAATGCAGTCTTCAATAAAACCTAAAGAGTTCCCCTGGTCAGGGGGTCCTTGGGTTACGACATAGTTCTGTTCCTATGACAGTGATGTAACCTGAATTTTGGTCTAAGTCAAAACACACCCTAGCCTTCACTTACCTATCCTAACACTGTTATAAAATCATAATGTAGAACATAAAAACACAACTAAGCCAGAGAAAGAAAAAGGAAATAAATATACTATATTGTACACTGTACTGTGTATTCTTCTACTGCACACAAACAAACTAGTTTGCCCACGTACTCTGTAAGTACGATTCTAGTGGCGTAAGCCAAAATGCTCACATCTCAAAATTTTAAAGTTTTTATGGATGGGAATGTCATAAACTTGAAACGTCCTATGTCGAGACTGTCCTGAGGAATCCCTTTATTGGCATAAAAAATATTGCACTTTACTCAACAAAACTGCTTTGTGGTTCTTAATGCAGCCACCAGCTCAATCCCCCCTCCACTGTTACACTTGGAGAGGCAGTTCCTGCTCCATGTAGTGAGGTTTGAAATGATAGGTTAGAGCTGACTATACTGATGGGGAATAGAGATATTTTTTGTTAACAAAGTCAGAGATAACTTGTTCTTCATTGCATAGTGAGCTCTAGCCTAAATAGTTTTATAATAAAATTATGAATTTTGCATGCACTCTTAAAATAAATCCATGGATACCCTAAAAATGAAAGCTGATTTGTATTTCCAAATATATTGATCATCTCCATCCAGAAGTGTAGTGAATTTAGATATATCATTGTAGACTTAAGTGCCAATAAATAATTTCATTAAGATTTTGTTTCAATCCAATATTGAAAATATTTATTTTTCCATATTGTGATATTAGGAGACCAGTGTTCTTAAATAAAAAAATTTTAAACTAGCTTATTTTCATGATTTTGGTTATTAGTGATCTGAAATTATTTTATTTCAGATTCAGGCTGGGAGTTAGATAGTTTTACAATTTACCAAAGACATAGTTCACCTGTTATTTCTGCTTTGCACAAAGGGTGTCTTATTTTACAAAATATGACACAAAATTCTTCTCAGTGGATATTATTTTGAAGTTTTTGACTCTGGATCTGACCTTTGTCTATCCTTTGTTTCACAAAGATTGTCCTTTGAAAATCCAAGTCTGGAGCTCTAAAGTAGCCTATTTGCACCAAAACTTATGAAAAGGAAGGGGGAGGGAGTGCAGACCCATCTTGATAACAACAATCAGCCTTTGAAAAGTTTCATTCCAGGCTAATGGCTGGTGAAATTGTTCTGGTAGTTAACATTAAGTGAAATGAATTAAAGAACACGAAAGAGAGCAAGCAGAATGTTTTATTGCTTTTCTTTGAAGGCACAATAGCTCTGCTCTGTCTCTTTTTGTTACTCATGTCTGCATGGCAGATATTTAGAGCCAGGGTTTTGAATACCATGATGGCCAAATGAGAGCTATAAATCTAGACTTACAGTGCGAAATTCTATGACTAGCAGATATCAACACAGGATGCCAAAGACTAATCCCCCAAAATTTTTAAGTGATGAATATTCATAGTTGAAGAAAGGAGCAAGCATAATTCTTCCCTCTCTGAGAAACATCATACTAGAAAGGAAACAACTAGTGCTGGTTTAAAAAAATACATGTATTGAATATAGACATCAGAAGGCAAAACCCTGGTAAAGTCAAAACTGGTTTTGTTTTTTTTGTTTTTGGAACAGTTCAAATGTTTTCCTGAGACTCTATAAAAGTGAAGGTAGATTTGAATGTATGAAACCGTCCAGTGATACGTTACTTATAATTCAATAAAGAATTAATTAGCTAGGTGACTTGGCTATTGCAGTGAACAAAACTGGGCTTTCAAATGTCTGGTAGTTTGCAGCTATCAATACAAAAGTTTCATGAATGGGTATAAAGGTGCTTAAATAGTTCTGGGTTTTTATGGCATTGTTACACAGCTGAAAAAATAAAGTGTCATATCAGGTTGGGATCATATTTGTCTAAGGAAAACTAACAGGAGGATTTCTTTTGTCAACACAGGAGATGAGCTGTATGATAAGGGAAAATTATACGCTCTGATCTACCCATCTCTTAGGGAAGTGACTGCAGATTAAAGCCTCAGTCTGGAGTTGCATTACTTTTATACATTTTTCATGGAAGGCAATTTTTGCAAGAGAAAAATGCTGCTAAAAAGGTCCCAATTTACTTACAAAATCAAGTCCATTTGGGATTCTCATTTTTCTTTCTTTCTTTGGTGTTATGACAAATGGACTAAAAAGAAAAGAAAATTCAAGTATTTCAGGTCAAGATGTTGTTTGTGCGCCTATGATACCTTCCTAATGTCTGTATTCATCATAAATTCTATGTGAAAAATAGTTTATTTATTTTTACTTCAAGTAATGGAATATATACTATAGTGTCAATATGATTTGACATTGGCAAATTATACTAATTTCTTATTAAAATATACTTTAAAAGTGTGCACTGAATTTACTAAGGTGACATTGGGTAATAAAATTAAATAGGTTTCAGGTGTGCAATTCTAGAGGATCATCTGTACATTGTATTGTGTGTTCACCACCCAAAGACAACTCTCCTTCCATCACTATTTATCCCCCTTTACCATCTTCTATCTCCCCCACCCCCTTTCCTTCTGGTAATCACCATACTGTTGTCTGTGTCTAGGACGTTTTTTTCCTGCTAATCTTTTCACCATTTCACCCAGTCCTCCAACCCTCCTTCCCTCTGACAGTCTGTTCTCTGTATTTATGAGTCTGTTTCTATTTTGTTTGTTTGCTTATTTTGTTCATTAAATTTCACATATGAGTGAAATCACATGGTATGTATCTTTCTCTGACTGGTGTATTTCACTTAGCATAATGCTCTCCAGGTCCATCCATGTTATTATAAAAGGTAAGATTTCCCTCTTCTTTATGGACAACTAGTATTCGATTGTATAAATATTCCACAGATTTTTTTAAGTGCTCAATATTTGTTAGCTTTTTTTTTTTAATTTAATGTGTTTACATAGATTCTAGTGAAGCCCCAAATGCATCCCCCTCCACAGATTTTTTTTTCTTTCTTTCTTTTTTTTTTTTTTTGTATTTTTCTGAAGCTAGAAACGGGGAGAGACAGTCAGACAGACTCCCGCATGCGCCCCACCGGGATCCACCCGACACGCCCACCAGGGGCGATGCTCTGCCCACCAGGGGGCGATGCTCTGCCCCTCCCAGAGCCACTCTAGCGCCTGGGGCAGAGGCCAAGGAGCCATCCCCAGCGCCCGGGCCATCTTTGCTCCAATGGAGCCTTGGCTGCGGGAGAGGAAGAGAGAGAGAGGAAGGAGGGAGGGGGTGGAGAAGCAAATGGGCGCTTCTCCTATGTGCCCTGGCCGGGAATCAAACCCGGGTCCCCCGCACGCCAGGCCGACGCTCTACCGCTGAGCCAACCGGCCAGGGCCTCACAGATTTTTTTTATCCACTATCTACTGATGGGTACTTGGGCTGCTTCCAAATCTTTGCTATTGTAAATAATGTTGCAGCAAACATGGTGGAACATATATTCTTTTGAATTAGCATTTCAGGTTTCTTCAGATATATTTCCAGAAGTGGAATTGCTGGGTCATAAGGCAGTTCCACTTTTAATTTATTGAGGGAATTTTAAAATGCTTTTCACAGTGGCTGTACCAGTTTGCATACCCACCCACAGTGCATAAGGTTCTCTTTTCACTATATCCCAGCCAACGGTTGTTTCTTGATATGTTGATGATAGCCCTTCCAAAAAGTGTGAATTAATATCTCATTATGGTTTCAATTTGCATTTATCTGATGATTAGTGACATTGAGCATTTTTTTTTCTTCTAAACTTCAGTGAAGGTTTATTATAATTTCTCCTGTAAGGTAAGTGGGAAGGCAGGAATGATAAATAAATAATTAGAAAATCACAAAGACTAGGGAATTTTCATCTTTATCGGTGTATTTTATTTAAAAGAAAAAAATGTGTTAATGCCTCTTTAAAAAGTAGACTTCTGTCTTACACTGAATTTAAAAGATAAAAAGGTAAAGAAATTTAAAAATTGAGTGAGTATACTGACAGCATACAATATGCTCATTAATCACCGTATGATAACTCCTTATTTGTAGGACATTGAGCATCTTGTCATATGAGACAACCCACCAAATGGGAGAATGTATTCACCCATGATAACATATGATAAGGAGATAATAATAAAAAATTATAAAAAACTTATACAACTCAACACCAAAAACACCAAACAACCCAACTAAAAATTGGTCAAAGGATATAAATAGACACTTCTCCAAAGAGGACATACAAATGGCCCAAATACATTTTTTTTTTCATTTTTCTGAAGCTGGAAACAGGGAGAGACAGTCAGACAGACTCCCGCATGCGCCCGACCGGGATCCACCGGGCACACCCACCATGGGGCGATGCTCTGCCCACCAGGGGGCGATGCCCTGCCCATCCTGGGCGTCGCCATGTTGCGACCAGAGCCACTCTAGCGCCTGAGGCAGAGGCCACAGAGCCATCCCCAGCGCCCGGGCCATCTTTGCTCCAATGGAGCCTTGGCTGCGGGAGGAGAAGAGAGAGACAGAGAGGAAAGCCCGGCAGAGGGGTGGAGAAGCAAATGGGCGCTTCTCCTGTGTGCCCTGGCCAGGAATCGAACCCGGGTCCTCCGCACGCTAGGCCGACGCTCTACCGCTGAGCCAACCGGCCAGGGCCCAAATACATTTTTAATGTTAACTAGATACAAATTTCGTTATAAAATATAAAAGGTCTTATTTTTCTTTTTTGAGAATTTTGGCCTTTATGTTTTGGTTATAAAGATAACTTTAGTCATTTAGTCTGTGGGAAAAACTATTCTACCCACTCTTTCTAATGTGGAGATCAATATTCTTTCAACTACAGTGTGTCCGTCAAGTCATGGTGCACTTTTAACAGGTCACAGGAAAGCAACAAAAGACGATAGAAATGTGAAATCTGCACCAAGTAAAAGGAAAACTCTCCCAGTTTCATACCTATTCAGTGCAGTTTGATGTGGGCTCATTCACAGATTTTTTAGGGCTCCTTAGGTAGCTACCCCGTATATCCTCTACAGACTCGTCACTGACTGATGGCCTACCAGAACAGGGTTTCTCCACCAAACTGCTGGTTTCCTTCAACTGCTTATCCCACAAAGTAATGTTATTCCTATGTGGTGGCGCTTTGTTATAAACACACCGACATTCACGTTGCACTTTGGTCACGGATTCGAATTTAGCGAGCCACAGAACACACTGAACTTTCCTCTGTACCATCCACATCTCGACTGGCATGGCGGGGGGCTGATCCTCTGTACATACGGTGTTACGTCATCATCTGCACATGTGCACATGCTGCCACATCATCCTACAGAAACTGTGAGGGTTTTCCTTTTATTTGGTGCAGATTTCACATTTCTATCTTCTTTTGTTTCTTTCCTGTGACCAGTCAAAAGTGCACCATGACTTTACAGACACACTGTATATGTCACTATTAAAATAATTTAATAGGTGAAATTCACTGACATTTAAAACAATAGTTTATGTATATTGAGCATGTACTATATGTCCAACACCAATATTGTGTGTCTAAGCTCAATCATATTAAGTAGATTTCATGATGAATTAAGTGAGATTATCTTCAATATGTTTTTGTCATTATGATACCTGTGTTGTCCCTTTCTTTATACCACATGTTGCTTGGGTACAAGAAAAGTACCACATTGTTTTTTAAGGACTTAACTTCCTACTTCTATCATGAGAACTTTTTCTTTATATCCTGTAGTGTGTTTACTCAACTTTCTTGCTTGGTTTTCTTTATCTCATTAGTCACCATGTAGAATATATATATTTTTATCATCCCTGTTTGAATTAAGTATTCTTTCAGTCCTACCTTCTGTGGTAGGCTTCAAACAACACTAAAAGGTCCCCATTAAATCAAATATTCCCCCCTCCATGAACTATCTTGGTTCCTGAAATTCTTAGTGTTAGTGTCCCCTCTTCTCAAGATCTAAGCATTAATACCTCTGTTAAAATGATGATAGGTTATTCACAGTAGGCCTGGATGTGGTATGCCACCATGAGCATGTCAATCATGGATGACCTGTATAGGACAAACTGATTTAGAAAAATCAAGTTGATGATCTTGAAAAATTCCAAAAACCAATCTGTCTGAATTCATTTACCAGTTGGTATAATGAGTTGGAATTATGAGCTCTTTTTTTGAGCTACTAAGATGTAACTTCTGACCTGATCTGTGTGGCACAGTGGATCAAGTTTCGATCCGGAACTCTGAAGTCACTGGTTTGAAACCCTGGGCATTCCTGCTCAAGGCACACATGGGTGTTGATGCTTCCTGTTCTTCCCCCTTCTCATTCTCTCTTGTTTTTCTCTCTCTCCTCTCTAAAATGAATAAATAAAATAAAATAATGTAACTTTTGTGAACCATCCAGTTAGACCAGTTTCTAGATTAGGACTTGAAAGCCCAGGTTCTGGCAACAGCCAACTTCATCTGCTCTAGGGTTAGAGATAGTAGTGAGTATAGACTAGGGGCACAAAGGAGGGACAGTTGTATCTCTTGGAGAACTATTAAGGTAAACTAGAGGAGGACTTTGTAGAGGAAATGCTTTATAGGAAAATGAAAGACAGCAGTTCTTCAGTGTAAGTATTTGTGATTGAGGATGCTAGGTAAAACATCTACTGCATTTGACTCACTTAGGTATGTATTTTTCAGGAAGATGAAATTACGGGGCATAAACTTTGAAAGAGGAAAATGTTAGCCCTGGACAGATAGCTCAGTTGGTGTTATAGCATTGTCCTGAAGCACAGAGGTTCATGGTTCGATTCCCAGTCAGGGCACATGCAGAAACAGATCTATGCCCCCCATTCCTTTCTGGCTAAAATCATTAAATAATTTTTTTTTTTTTGCTTCAGGACAATGCTTTAATTATTTATTATTATTATTATTTTAATTATTACATTTAATGCAGTGACATTGATAAATCAGGGTACATATGTTGAGAGAAAACATCTCCAGATTATTTTGACATTTGATTGTGCTGTATATTCCTCACCCAAAGTCAAACTGTCTTCTGTCACCTTCTATCTGGTTTTCTTTGTGCCCCACCCCTCCCCCACCCCCTCTATCCTTCCTCGCCCCATCCTCCCTCCCCTACCCACCCACTCCTGTTGCCATCACATTCTTGTTCATGTCTCTGAGTCTCATTTTTATGTCCCATCTATATATGGATTCATATAGTTCTTAGTTTTTTCTGATTTACTTATTTCACTCTGTATAATGTTATAGTACAAGTGGTATAATTTGAAGCATATGGAAATGATATGTGCATATAAAATAAGTCGTGACCTGGCCAGAAAGATTGAGTATAATTTAATGTGTTTTGAGAAATTTCAAGCTGGCCCAACACAATTGAAATTTAGCCTATAATTCTGACTACCATTATTTTGCAATATGAATTCTGACTACAAATTGATCTGTAAACTCAACATGTCTTGGATACATATGACCTTCTACCAAACCTTTACCTTGGTCACTTCCCCAATTTGTTTAAAATAAACTTTACTTTTTAGAACAGTTTATATTTATAGAAAAATTTAAAAGATAGTACAGAGAGTTTTCATAGATACTGTACGTAGTTTACCTATTCTTAACCTTTTATATTATATAGTTCAGTACATTTATTTCAATTAATGGACCAATAGCTATACATTATTTTAAACTAAAGTCCATCTTTTATTCAGAACTCCTTAGTTTTTAACCTAATATCCTCTATTTTTCTTTGCTCCTATCCAGTATACCACTTTACATTTAGTTGTCACATCTTTTTAGACTCCTCTTGTGACAGTTTCTCTGACTTGCCTTGTTTGCAATGATCTTGAGAGTTCTGAGAAATGTTAGACAAGTATTTTTTAGCATGTCTTTAGTGAGATCTGCCTGATCTTCTCATGAAAAGCCTGGGTTATAAATTAGTGGGAGGAATAACACAGAGGTCAAGTGCTATTTTCATTACATAGTATCGAGGATACATACTATTGACATGATTTATAGCTGTTAACATTAACCTTTTAGGGATTGTATTAACTTGTTGGTTTAATTTTATGTCTTGTTTTGTTGTCCACCATTTTCTGTCACCAACAATTCTGTAGCCATATTGAACTACGTGAACTGTTTCAACCATTTTCACCTCCATCACACATTCATATTGTTCAGAAATACCACTTTCCTTGGGATGCCGCTGGTTGGTCAGATTAGCATGAGCCTCTTCTCTGCTCATATAACACTGCCCATATTTTTATATGCACTTATTAAAATGCTTTATAACTCTGTTTACTTGTTTGGCTTTCCCACTGGATGTAAGTCTAGGACAAGAATGATGTCTTATTTGAATTATTTTAAACTAGAAAACAGTGTCTCATAATATATGTCTACATAATAAGTGAATAAAAGACCTAAGAAGTTGAAAACACAGTTGTTAATATAAGTCCATATATTTTCCCTCTGATTCATGATTAAAGAGAAAACTATTTAAAAGGGAAAAAAATTATATATCAGCTATTTAATGAAAATCTAGAGCCAGCAGCTTTGATGGAGTGTGCTTAAGCAGGATGTATTTTGCACTCTTTTTTCTACACTCGATGTGGTTATCGGTATGAAAAATTATGATCTTTTTTTATATTTTATGTATTCATTTTTAAAGAGAGTGTGAAGGGAGAGAAAGAGAGAAGGAGCGTAGAAGCAGGAACATTAAATCCGATATGTGCCTTGACCAGGCAAGCGCAGGGTTTTGAACTGGCAACCTCAGTGTTCCAGGTCAACAATTTATCCTCTGCTCCACCACAGGTCAGGCCAAAATTTCTATCTTGTGAGAGCTTTAATCATTTTGGATTAATTTTGTTTGTTTTGAAACAAAAGCAATTTTTATCTTAATCCTGAGGTAGTCAGATTGTCCTCAATCCAAACAATCCATTTAAAAAAATTATTTATTTTAAAATTAAGAGCAGAGAGAAAGGGAGGGAGGGGGAGAAGCAGGAAGCATCAACTCGTAGTAGTTGCTTCCCAATTGACCTGGCAAGCCCGGGGTTTCGAACCGGCGACCTCAGCATTCCAGGTGGATGCTTTATCCACTGTACCACCACAGGTCAGGCATAATCCATTTTCTGATCATTCTCGTTAATTGAGGTTTTATTATAGCCGTACTTACCAGATTGTAGCAGGGTCATATTAACAATAATACAGATTTCTGAGTTCCAATGATTTGCCCTCAATCATTCTTTTTACTTCATTGGCCTCATTTTTTTTTGCGTATCATTAGATGCTCTTTGACAGGTTTTCCTTCCTAAATGTGATCAAATTTCTCCTAATGATATGAGAAATATTCATAGTCTGTTTCTGGCAGTCTAGGTTGGGTAGGAAAAAGGAGGTTGGACATTAGACTTTATTTAATATTTTGCCGTGCTAACCGACTTCAGATATAGCTCCCCCTAACCCCCTTTAAAAACTTGAAATAAAATTGTAGCTATCTGGTAGCACTAGATTCATATGGTACATTCGTGCAAGGAAGCAATGAAATACTTCATAGCAAAGAAACAAATGCCAAACTAGCAGCCTTTTGTGGTTATGAAACTTATTCCTAAACTTTGAAAATGATGTATGTGTTGGTAAAAATATAATGCTCCAACAGAAGTCATTGCCCATTTATTAAACTCTACAACAGTACTGTATTTACAAAATGAAAACTCGACATTTGGATAGTGTTTACTTTAATAAAATTGCTCACTACTTCTCTCTGATTATATCTGTACTTGGATAAAACAGCGATTCGATTATAATAATAGTTTGCAAGGCATAATGAATGTGTGTCCCTACTAGTACATAATCCAAGAACATGAAATTAATCAGAATATAAGGATTTTTTAAAATTTCCAATATCGGGTTTTTTTTTATGAGTTTACTTGATTAGTGGGATAACTGAATTTTATATTAAAATTCAATAAAGAGAGTTTTCATTCAGGCATGTTAGCATTGTTCTTTAAACAGAAAAGCAAATGTAAAGCATGATAATATAATTCAGCTCTGACAGGATGTCTTTAGTGTGTGTATTTATGAGAATTAATGGGTTGGCTACTTGCAAGTGAGAAGTACTAAAAACCAAAGGCAAGCGAAGAGGAACCGTCAGGATTAGTATTTTTGTTCCCATTGAGCCACTTCTCTGCTGGCAGTAAGGTCACCAAATCCTACCCATCATAGTTATGTCATTGTTAATGCAATACTATTATACAGAAGAGGGATGGAATAAGATAGTCATGTCTACTGGTATAAACTTTGAAGCAACTAACTAATTAATTAATTTATTTATTTATTTTCAAATATTTTATTTATTGATTTTTTTTTTGAGAGAGAGAGAGAGAGAATTGGAGGGGTATGGAGCAAGAAGCATCAATTCATACTAGTTGCTTCTCACTACTTCTCGTATGTGCCTTGACCAGACAAGCCTAGAGCCTTGAACCAGCGACCACAGCATTCCAGGTCAATGCTCCATCCACTCACTGTTCACCACAGGCCGGGCTGAAGTAACTACTTTAAATCGTTAAAGTTTTCCTTTTAATGAAATACACATATGGGGGAGTAGATAAATCATAAGTATACAACTTGATTAATTTTCACAGATAAAGCACACCTGTGCTTGTAAAGCTAGAACCCAGATCACAAAGTAGAACATCATCTGCAACTCTGAAGTCCCTTTTCACCCCATTTTAGATACTGTCACCCTGCCAAAGGGTGAGCTGAATTCTGATATTTATGATCATATTTTTGTTTGCCGATTCTCGAGTTTCATCTAAATGGAATCACGTTATATGTAGTCTTCTGTGTCTGGCTCCTTTTATTCACTATTATCTCTGAGTTTCAACCACATTTTTATGTGTAGCAGTAGTCCTTTCTTTATTACTGCATAACAGTCTATATTGTATGAATATATTGAAACCAATCATTCTGCTGTTAATGGATTTTGGGGTTGTTTCCATTTGGGGCTATTATGAATAGTGATTTCTTGAGCATTCATGTGTGTGTGTTGGTAGATATAGGCACTCATTCTTTATTTATCATCTCTGCATCATGGGATATTCTTTAAGCTTTAGAGATGCTGCCAGATAGCTTTTTACTCCCACCAGCAAGCAGACTATGAGAGTTCTGGTTTCTCCACTTTATTGTTAACTCTCCATATTACCCATCTTTTTTCATCGTAGATGTTCTTGTGGGTATGTAATGAAGTCTGTTGAAATTATTAGAAGGGGAAACATGTGTCTGTACAGGGGTTCTTTAATATAGAAAATCTATTTAGCGAGCATCTGTAAGTGGTAGCCTTACAATGACCATAGAGAACGCTGGCTGGGAAGAACCAATGTCGTTGTTTCTCCACAGTGCAGCTCAGTGTCATGCACTTTGTTCCCGTCTTTTCATCTCACTGAATACAGCCAAAGCCAGCGCATTTGAAAACTGATTCTGTTTCAACTGTCATTTGAAACCAGTGCCACAAACTACCATGGGTCCTGAAAATGAAATCTTTATAGTCTTGAAAGATTATCCTGATCAAATACAATTCTAAATTTTAAACGTACACTCATTACACTAGATAGTTTTGTTGTTTTTTTTGGTGATCCATGGCAGGATATGAATTTTGGATGTCTATGAAATTTTTAAGAAATGGTAAAGTTGGATTCTCAAACTTCGGTTCTTTGGGCTGCAGGTACTGCAGTCATATTTGACTATAATGAAAGAACACGTTCATCACAATGACTGTTGTATCAGAATCTTATTTTATTTTTATTCTTCATCCTTTCCCAAGTGGTTTTTAAATATTTATGACAGCAAAGAGATAGTTATTCTGTCTACCATTTTTTTTAAATTCAGTGAGAGGACGGGTGGCAGACAGACAGACTCCTGCATGTGCCCCAACCAGGATCCACCCGGCAAACCCCCTACTAGGCAATGCTCTGCCAATTTGGGGCTGCTGCTCTGTCACTCAGCAACCAAGCTATTTTAGCACCTGAAGCAAGGCCATGGAGCCATCCTCAGTGCCCAGGCAAACTTGCTTGAATAAGCCATGGCTCCAGGAGGGGGAGAGAGAGCAAGAGAAGGGGGAAGGGAAGGGGTGGAGAAGCAGATAGTTGCTTCTCCTGTGTGCCCTGACTGGGAATCGAACCTGGGACATCCACATGCCGGGCCGATGTTCTACTGTTGAACCAACCAGCCATGGCCTTCACTTGGTTTATTTATTTAACTAACCTCCTCTTATTTAAAGTTTTAGTTTGTCTTTTATGAAATTCTATTATGAAATCTGTGTGGTCTATTTTTTTGCACATTGTCATTACCTTTTCTTAAATTTTTAAAAATTATTTTTTCCATTGCAGTTGTATGCAATATTACATAATTTCAGGTATACAACATATGTATATATCTTATAAGTGATCAGCTTAAGCTAATATAACTTCTAATACTGAATAAATAAATACCTTGGAAAGATATGGTTATAGCTAATTTATGAAGGATCCAAGAAAGTTGACTGATTAGATTGTGGTTGAGATAGTATGTTGTACAGAAAGAAGAATGGAACAGGTGACAGAAAATTTCTAGTGTCTGGTTGGTGAGGCCATCTGCTCTTTGTAGTATGCAAGCCACTTCCCTTGATCTTAACTTCTTTGTCTTTAAAATGAGGAGAAATAGTCACATTTATAAATTCATCATAAATATTGAAATGACTTGCAAATTTAAAGCATTCTGTAAACATAGTACACTATTAGTAGGGTTTTACAAACCTAGGATAGACAGATTGCCACTAAAAATTATTACAGGAAGAGAGGGAACCTTGGTTGCTTTTGAGTACATATTATATATACTAACTGGTGAAATACCTGGACATAAAAATAAAGAATATATTAATACCTTATGCCATGTAAATTACACAACCTTAATTATTTAATAGGGTTCTGCACTATTGGCAAGATATAGACTGATAAATAATTTAAGGCAGGATTATGAGAATAAAATTAATATTATTGTAGAAAATAATATGGATATAATATAATAAAATCAATACAGCAAAGATACTGATATAACTGTCTTATTTTGAGGGAACATTGAAAAAACTCACTATGAATTCTTTATCCTACATTCTTCCCATCCATGTCAAAGAAATTAAAGTAAATGTGAAAATTCTAGATTATAAAAAAAAAGCTCATTAAAATGTCCTCAGTGGGATCATGTATGTGTACTGGCTGAGTATATTTGAAAATTGAGAGTCTTGTGTTGGTACTAGTTTAGGAAAAATATCAAATACATGCCTATCAATTGGATATTTCTCACTCAATCATAGTATTGTTTTTTTCCCTTGAGCAATAGGTCCATATTGTTTTATGGATGTATTTAATACTAATTAGTTATAAAATAGTAGTAATAATACCACATATTTAATGACACTGTGTCATTAAATAAAAAATGTATTTGAAAATACTTTTTGCATCTTTGTTTATTTATCTTTAATGGTAGGCCATTATTAATTGTGACAATGTTATGTAAGCTCTAGACATTCTTGTTATATACTGCCTTTGTAGGTAACCACACAGTTCCAAGAGTAAGGAAATTTGAATATACCATGTTATAAATGAATGAACATTTATTTGATTTTTAAGTTAATGTCACTGTGAAACCTCTGCAGTCTAAAAATTCAATGAATTCACATTAATTTAACACCAAATAGTGAGCTTATAATATTGATCTTTCTGGGTTATTACATCTGCTTTTAAAGGTAAATGAAGCATTAACAACTGAGACTGCAGCATTGATCATAACAGTGTCATTGTAAAAGCCTCGCTGCTGTTGGTTTACTTCTAAGATAAAATAAAGGACAGCCTACCTTTAAATCAGGAGATTAATTTACCGAAGCCACGCTGGGTGGTTTTTAGTCAGTCTCAACAAAGCACATTTCCCTGTAGGAGTTCTGACTTCTTTTTTGCTGAGAAGTGCGATGATCATCTAATGGGCTGTCCTTTATGGGTTTCTTTCTTTTTTCCCTACTTCTAATTTTTATAGATGCTCTAGGCATCAATTGCTTGCTTTCCAGTAATACAGTGTGTTCACATCTGCTCTGAGTATTAAAATGTAGGTTATTAGGATTTATGTAAAGCATAGTTGTCCATTAAAAATAGACATATACATTGAATGAGTCTTGGAGACGGCTTGTCTTCACAATCTTATGGATATATCAAAATGTAAAAGCAGCAAATTTCATCTAAGTTTCCTTAAATGAAGAAATATTTTAGCCTATTTGAAATTTTTGGGTTGTTCATAAAAGTCTTATCTCCTCTTAAATGATTTTCTAAATTCCCTATTACCTTGTCATTGCTCAAATGATGAACAAGTGTTGCCTTTTCACATGTTGATGTACAAATTCAGGAATTTATATATATATAAACCTTCGTGCAAAACTAGTAAGATTCCAATTTAACATCTAAAAACCTCTGAAAAATAGAGTTCTAAACCATTCTTAACACAGGAGGTAAATAATAGACTTTTATATCTTGAGTTTTAGAAATTCTTAGGGGACATAATATGCACGTGTGGCTCTCAGGGGAATGTGGTACTTGTCTACAATTTTTCTTTTCTTTTTTCTTTTTTGCTTTACCTTCCATTTGCATTTATCTTTAGTTAAAGAACCATGTGGGTTCTGAGAAACAGGAAGCTCTGGGATAGAGAGAAAGATGAAGAAAGGCTAACTGTATAGATGCCATATAGGCCATCCAGATCTGCTTGGATTCTTCATGTTTACTATGTTAAGAAGATGAACTACAGTCTCATCAGAAAGAAGGTGACACAGATATTTGGAGATTATGTTATCTGTACCTTTGACAGTCTGGTTAATATGTTTTTCACACAGAGAAATCAATTAAATCCTAGAAAATATTTTATATAATTTATTGGATTTTAAATGCTCCCCAGGAATATTATAAATTAGGGAATACCAAGTTAAAAGAATCAGCTGTGTCCCTGGCTCATTGGCTCAGGGGTAGAGCATTGGCCTCACATTCAATTCTTGACCAGGGCATATAGGAGAAGTGACCATCTGCTTCTCCACCCCTTCCCCTCCTGCTTCTCTCCCTGTCTCTCTTTCCCTTCTGCTGCCATGGCTCAACTGGTTTCAGTGCATCATCCCTGGGCACTGAGGATGGCTCTATGGAGCCTCCTCAGAGCATGGCCCCAGATGAGCAGAGCATCAGCCTCAGATGGAGGTTGGGGGTGGATCCCGGTCAGGGAGCATGCGGGAGTCTGTCTATCTGCACTCCTCTCACTTGAAAAAAGAGAAAAAAAAGAGTCAGTTGCAGGAACAATCCCTGGGTATAAGAGGACATCAAATTGTTGAGTGAAAATTGGCTAATACTTTCTAATATGTTTAAATGAATTTCAGCATGTGTTATAGGTTATCATCATATTCACAGATGTATGTGACATTGTCACTTTAATATTCCTCAATCTCCTTCAAAGTACAGCTAATAGAATCTTAAGAATTGTTGCTGGCTGCCTAAGCACAAAATACTATTTATCAGTCTTCCATTTCTCTTATTCATTACATTTCTTGAAACTTGAGAATCTCATATGATACTTTCTCCCTCTCTTTTGTGTTTGCTTTTAATTTTTTTTGTGTGTGAAGCAATAAAAACTTCACACTTATTTCAATAACAAATTTACATTATACTCCAAATTAAAAAAAAAAAGACAGCTAAGGATAAAATTCAGCCCTGACAAAGAGGCTTTTAACAAAGGATCCATGTATCGATCCTGGTGAGTTTTCAATAGTAATTAAATCATTTCCTGATTCCTTCTTCCGCAATACCTTGTACACGAATCTTCCCTACTTATTTTTGTTGCATTTCACATGAACTAAAGAAGTGCTTATAAAAATGTAAGGAAGGGAAACAAGTACAACTTAAGACAAACCGCCAAGTATGTGGCGTGTCATTCAAATACATACGCAAGGAAGGCGGTTTTTAAAACACGTATAGCGGAAAGTATATTTTCACAGTTTGTTTAAAGAACCTGCAAAAGAAGTTTTTCTGAGATAAAAATGAAAAATGCACATGAGGGCAGGTGGTGCCATTAGCCCTGCTGTTAGCACTGACTGATCAGCAGCGAGGTGGCATCAGGGCAGGCAGGCTGCAGCTTCCGTAATGGAGAGATGTCTGGGGGAAAGATTGCTCTATCACAGTGATGAGTTCCTAGCATGTTATAAATCGAAGATTGTTCTTTCCTGCCACTGAGATGAGCAGCTCTTTCTCCTTTCCAGAATGAAATGTCTGACACAGACAAGGAAGAGATGAAAACAAAAAAGTAGAAAGTTTTATCTCTTTACTATAAATCTCCAGGCAGGACAGAAAGACAGTGCAGTGTCAATCTCCAGCTTAAACAGAAGGTGTGGGGAATGTCTGTCCCCTTTCAGCAATTGCTTCTCCACCTAGCATGCATCGCAAATAGGATATGATAACAAGGCCCTCTTGGCTTGGTTTAACTTGGTTTTTAATTTTAAAAATTGAAAACAGAATTTTAAAAATGGATTCACCTTTTTGCTTTAGCCGGAAAACAGGTTGAGCTAGGATGCTATTCAATTAGAAGGTACACTGTATTGTAAGATAGGTAGAGCCCCGGGTCTTGGGTCTTGATTTCTGAACAACCACAATTCTTTGTGAATAACCCAACGATTTTAAGCAAAATACTCTTTCTGAGTATAGGTCTTCTCATCAGTAAATTGTGAATAATCACATTGATCTCATAAATTACTGGGGAAATATATGGGATGATGTATGAAAAGAAGTTAGTGCAGTGCCTTGTGCATAATAACTGAAAAATGTCTGTCTCTTTTCCTTCCCACCAACCTATAGCCAGCATTTGCTTTTTCCTAGAAATGATTAAGTAGGAACAAAAACCTTTTTTTCTTGACTAGGTAAAAATATATCACTGTCATCAAGATGATAGCATTAATGAGGATATGAATATCCTCATTGTCTTCTCACATATATACATATAACTTCAGTTACCAAAACTGATTGCCCATTCATAAACAAAATGAATGGAAACATACCTGGTTTACAGAAGAAACATTTTCAACAACGTATCTGGAGTAATTTGTAATATGGGAGTGGTGACAATTTTATCACTATTTTAGTCACAGGTTGGTTAAGTGACCTTCCTCAGACCCCACAGAGGATTATTAGCATAGACAGAATGAGCATGTTTTCTTTCCTTCCTTCCTGCACTGGAACTTTTGGTTCTGGTTCGTATAATTTATTATGGGCCAAGCTAGATCCACATAGGGATTTTCTTTTTAAAAAAGTAAGAGAAAACTAAACTAGAGGTGCAAAGGCATGTCCTGCGGACTCTGATACCTCTTTTAGGGAAACAGGAAGAGCATTGGTGAGGATACTAACTGAGCTACATACAATAGTAATCATCACACTTGTCCGCAGTAAAATGCCAAATTCTTCCTCCTTGAAAAGCAGCGTATTGTTCCGTGACCTCCTCTATTTTGACCAAAATAACAGATTGCCAATTCTTCCTGAAAAGAGATACCACTGATTTCCAAGATAAGAGTTGTAATAAAAGTATACAAAAAATTCTCAAAAAATAGCGCATTGAATTAAGGCAGCAGTTTTTGAAGTATGATCTAAGATATTCTTGGGGGCCCCTAAGGCACTCCCAACAGGTCTGCATGGACCCCTCCTTTCTCTATTACATGGGTGTGTGAGGCTGGGTTTTCTCCCTGTACCTCAACCAAAAAAACACAGTGTATCAGATTGAATGCAGAAGGAGATAGAAAAACACCAGCTGTCTCCAGATTTACTAAAGTGTGAAATAATACCAGTCTTCTCACTAAATGCTGTTTTGGTTTTTACTTTTGTTTTGGAAATAGTTATTTTTTCACAAAATGTGTAATTTTTCTTGTTATCTAATAGATTTTTTGTTATTTTCATGAATTAAATAATTGGCATGGAATCTTGAGACCAAAACCTTGAAAACTACTGAATTAGGATATAAGGATTTTTTTTTTACTCTAAATAATTTTATTTTTTTTAATGGGGCGACATCAATAAATCAGGATACATATATTCAAAGATAACATGTCCAGGTTATCTTGTCATTCAATTATGTTGCATACCCATCACCCAAAGTCAGATTGTCCTCTGTCACCTTCTATCTAGTTTTCTTTGTGCCCCTCCCCCTCCCCCTTCCCCTCTCCTTCTCCTCCCCCCTCCCCGTAACCACCACACTCTTATCAATGTCTCTTAGTCTCACTTTTATGGCCCACCTACGTATGGAATAATGCAGTTCCTGTTTTTTTCTGATTTCCTTATTTCACTTTGTATAATGTTATCGAGATCCCACCATTTTGCTGTAAATGATCCGATGTCATCATTTCTTATGGCTGAGTAGTATTCCATAGTGTATATGTGCCACATCTTCTTTATCCAGTCATCTATTGACGGGCTTTTTGGTTGTTTCCATGTCCTGGCCACTGTGAACAATGCTGCAATGAACATGGGGCTTCATGTGTCTTTACGTATCAATGTTTCTGAGTTTTTGGGGTATATTCCCAGTAGAGGGATTGCTGGGTCATAACGTAGTTCTATTTTCAGTGTTTTGAGGAACCACCATACTTTCTTCCATAATGGTTGTACTACTTTACATTCCCACCAACAGTGTATGAGGGTTCCTTTTTCTCCACAGCCTCTCCAACATTTGCTATTACCTGTCTTGTTAATAATAGCTAATCTAACAGGTGTGAGGTGGTAGGATATAAGGATTTTTATTTGTGTTTAGAGATTTGATCACCATCTCATAATGTGTATATATAATATAAGAATTCTATAATATACTGTATATTATATATAATACTATTAGTATATATTATATATATAAAGAGAGAGAAAATATGAATATAGAAGTAAAATATGTGTTAGGGAACATTTGAGAATTTATGTAAACATAAATATAAACCCCCTACATTCACATCATAAGAAGACATTGCATGATTTTTTTATATGTATACATCTATATACCTATTAAAATTTTTTTCTCTTAAGTGGGAAGCAGGGAGGCAGACAGACAGACTCCTACATGCGCCCCTACCGGGATCCACCTGGCAAAGCCCCTTATGGGGCTATGCTCTGTCCATCTGGGGCTGTTGCTTGGCAATCAAGCTATTTTAGCACCACAGGTGAGGCCATGGAGCCATCCTCAGCACCCAGGGCTAACTTCCTCCAATTCAGCCATGGCTTCAGGAGGGGGAGGGGGAGAGAGAGAGAGAGAGAGAGAGAGAGAGAGAGAAAGAGAAAGAGAGAGAGAGATACAAGAAGGGGAAGGATGGAGAAGCAGATGGTGGCTTCTCCTGTGTGCCCTGACTGGGAATCAGACCCGGGACTTCCACACACTGGGCCAATACTACCGCTGAGCCAATTGGCCTGGGCCTACTTATCTATTTATACAAAATTGAGATTAAAAGATACACCATTCCTTTTCTTTCATTTATCTTTATATCATGAATATTTTTGCAATTGAAAAATTATAAATAAAAGTAATTTTATTTTTAGGTAAAATTATATTAAATCATTAATTTAGGAAAAAAATTAAAGAAAAAGAACAGAGGTTAGAGCAATATGTAAATGTTGACAGATGTAGAAGCATCTTTAAGAGGTTTTAAAATGCTGAAAGTTAATAAAATTTCAGTAAGTGAAACAAGAAGGCCGAAGGGATGTGTTGCAGTTCATATTTCATGGACAAACAATCTTCAGAAACATGCTATTTAATAATGGTGTAGTGATTCCTTATAGTTAATCTTTAAGTAGTCTATTAAAGGGAATATAGATTATATTTTCTTTTTAGATATTGTTATTAACACCGTAATCATCATCATCCTCATTACTCTTGTCATTATATCTAATATTTATTGGCTTCTGGTTATGTTCTAGGCACTGTGCTAAACTTTTTGTATTATTGCATCACATTTAACCCACTTTTAGGGTGTCTTGCTATTTCTTTTAAGATATAATCCTTCTTTCTTTTATCCCTTTAATTCTTTCAGGTTATGGGATCTAGGCGACAGGTCATAAGCTAAAAGTGAGTGAGAGATATTGGACCATCATTTGCATTTACTATATAAGAATCAAAGGAAAACAATGTCTAATTGCAATCTAATTTATTCTAATGAACACTATATTAAAATGTTGATAATGATTGTGTTTTTCTTTTTTTCTTCTATTTGATGTCATTAGCAAAAATCTTCTCTCTTTCTTTTTGTGTTCAGAACTCTTTTTTTTTTTTTTAATTTTTCTGAAGCTAGAAACGGGGAGAGACAGTCAGACAGACTCCCGCATGTGCCCGACCAGGATCCACCCGGCACGCCCACCAGGGGCGACGCTCTGCCCACCAGGGGGCGATGCTCTGCCCCTCCGGGGCGCAGCTCTGCCGCAACCAGAGCTACTCTAGCACCTGGGGCAGAGGCCAAGGAGCCATCCCCAGTGCCCGGGCCATCTTTGCTCCAATGGAGCCTTGGCTGCGGGAGAGGAAGTGAGAGACAGAGAGGAAGGAGGGGGTGTGGAGAAGCAAATGGGCGCTTCTCCTGTGTGCCCTGGCTGGGAATCGAACCCGGGTCCCCCACACGCCAGGCCGACGCTCTACCACTGAGCCAACCGGTTAGGGCCCAGAATTCTTGAGATGCAGAAATTTCTCCAGTTAGTTGGGTTAGAAATGCCACAGGTATTGGTCCTGAACCGTCAGGGACCAGGTAGCTTTAAACACAGAGAAATTGCATCTCACAGATACGCAGTGTACTCTAATTCCCGTTTATTGTATTCAGAATGCTTGCTACCGGTTATGAGGACATCAAGCTGGAGAAGGTGGGTTAAGTAACTGTTAGGATGGTGAAGTACTAATGACATTTCTTGGATATTAAAACGAAAGTATTTTCCAAGATTAGGTGCCAAGGTAAGAATTTTGATCATTGATTACCTCATTTTGTACACTTCTGTTCAAATTATTTTATCAGAAATTTGTTCACATTTTTAAAGCCTGTATTTCATATTAGATGTTTGGAAACTATTCAGGCACCTTCTAAATGGCCTGGGCATGAGGAAGATGAAAGCACGTGTATATTGAAGTGTAAAACTCTGGGAAACAGTTATCTTTATCTGAATTTAAAATTTGTCCTATTCTGCCCTTTGTGAATATAACCAGTGAATTTGATTTCATTAGAATAAAACATTAAAGGTTAAACCAGATTTTGCCTCTCATCTGCATGTGCAATACCAATTGAAACAAGTATTTTTTTTTTCATTATAATCAAACTTATCTACTAAAAGTATTCTAAATATGATAACCTAAAGTTTACACCTGTATGCTTTTAAAATTTAAGATTTTCGGAGAGACTCAGGTTAGAAGTACAACAGCTAGCAGTGAGAATGTGCTCTTATGATCCATAATCAAAATACATGAAAGGACAAGAGTATTCTGTCTAATAAATTTTCCTGTGCACATATTTATGTGCCAGATTTTATTTCAAAGTTGCAGTCTTTGAATTACTGATATTTATAGAACAAAAGGTACCCATGTTGATGTGATAAGATGCATTAAATATTTAAACAGTGTTATTCAGTACATCATTAAAACACATGTACAAATTTTACATTTAGGTTGTTCATCTGTATATGAAATATAAAATGTTATGAATATGCTGAGTTGAGGATATTTTGGCTAATCTTTCAATGGGTTTATTGTCATTTAAGTTTTGAGAATCTTTAAGGACACAAATTAAAGGAAACTTGTCTTTGGATGATTGTGACATATACATTTAAAAATGAAATGTTTAAAGGAGTCATGAATAAATGGAAACAGATTCATCTGTCAAAAATTAAGTAGCAGTATTCTTTGACTATTATCAAAATCTAATCTAAAATAGGTTAGCCATTTCATTCAGGTGACATCTGTGCTTAAGTATAATTTTCTTTCCCTGTTCTGGCATGACTGTTAATTACTTACTCAATGTAGTTCAACATTTAGTTAATAAATATGTCAAGCTTTTACCATGGTGTCTTTTTATTTTCTTGCAGAGTTGTGAATTTGCAATTAGTTTTAGATTTACAACATGGTGACAGACAGTGCTGTATAAATAGAGGTTAAACACACAATTTACATATTAATTTCATGATTCATTTATTCAATGATTTATGTGGATATAGATTGTATTTAATCTCTGTGCTATAGTTGTTTCAGGCATGATGAACAGAATCAGTTTCTAGCAGAGAAGTAATGATGTCTGTATTGAACTCTACAGGAAGCTGAGAGAAAAATAAGGATCGTTTGAAAACAATGATTCATTATCTTTAATACTCTCTTAGAGCCAGTGCAGAGCAATAATGGATTTTTAAAAGGACCACATCTGACAATGCTGAAAAGGGGAGGAGAGAATTTGACCAGCTAGCACAGTGCTTGCACACAGTAAAAGCTGCAAAGTTTGTTAAATTGAAATGACTTGAAGCTAGGCATCACATGCTTTAGTTTTATTTTAACTTAGACAATTAATTTTAACGAGGTGACATTGATCAATTAGAGTACATAGATTCAGAGAAACATCTCCAGGTCATTTTGACATATGATTATGTTGTATACCCATCACCTTCTATTTGGTTTTCTTTATGCTCCTCCCCTCCCTCCACCCCTTCCCTCTCCTCCTTTCCCCTCCCCTTGGTAACCAGCACACTTTCGTCCATGTCCATGTGTCTCAATTTTGTGTCCCACCTATGTATGACATCAGAGGTTTTTAAGTCTGGATAAAACTTGACTTAAACTTCAGGAAGTTTTTAGCAATTCTTTCTAATTGATTTCTATTAATTAAAATTGTTTCTTCATGACAACCACCCCTGTATTTTAAAAATCTTAACCATCCATGTATTTACTATTCTTGCTCATAATGATGCAATGTTAAATATAGATTAGAGTTAAGAGATTTTTCGCTTATATTTGGTTTTCTTTGTGCCTCTGCCCTCCCCCAACCCCCTTCCTCTTATACCCCCAACCTGTTACCCCCACACTCTTGTCCATGACTCTGAGTCTCATTTTTATGTCCCACATATGTATGGAACCATATAGTTCTTAGTATTTTCTGAATTACTTATTTCGCTCAGTATAATGTTATCAAGGTCCATCCATGCTGTTGTAAATGGTCCGATGTCATCATTTCTTATGGCTGAGTAGTATTCCATAGTATATATGTACCAAAGCTTTTTAATCTACTCGTCCACTGACGGACACTTGGGCTGTTTCCAGATCTTCACTATTGTGAACAATGCTGCCATAAACATGGGGGTGCATTTCTTCTTTTCAAACAGTGATATGGTGTTCTTGGAGTATATTCCTAAAAGTGGGATAGCTGGGTCAAAAGGCAGTTCAACTTTTAATTTCTTGAGAAATCTCCATACTGTTTTCCACAGTGGCTGCACCAGTCTGCATTCGCACCAGCAGTGCAGGAGGGTTCCCTTTTCTCCACATCCTCGCCAGTACTTATTCTGTGTTGTTTTGTTGATGAGCGCCATTCTGACTGGTGTGAGGTGATAACTAATTGTGGTTTTAATTTGCATTTCTCTAATGATTAGTGATGTTGAGCATTTTTTCATATGCCTATTGGCCATCTGTATGTCCTCTTTGGAGAAATGTCTATTCATTTCTTTTACCCATTTTTTAATTGGATTGTTTGTCTCCTAGTATTGAGTTTTACAAGTTCTTTATAAATTTTGGTTATTAGTCCCTTATCAGATGCATTGTCAAATATATTCTCCCATTGTGTAGTTTGTCTTTTCATTCTTCTTATTGTCTTTAGCTGTGCAGAAACTTTTTAGTTTGATATAGTCCCACTTGTTTATCCCGTCTTTTATTTTACTTGCCCGTGGAGATAAATCGGCAAATATATTGCTGCAAGAGATGTTGGAGAGCTTACTGCCTATGTTTTCTTCTAAGATACTTATGGTTTCACAGCTTACATTTAACTCTTCTATCCATTTTGAGTTTATTTTTGTGAATAGTTTAATTTGGTGGACTAGTTTCATTTTTTTTGCAGGTAGCTGTCCAATTTTCCCAACACCATTTATTAAAGAGGCTGTCTTTACTCCATTGTATGTTCTTTTTTTTTTTTTTTTTTGTATTTTTCTGAAGCTGGAAATGGGGAGAGACAGCCAGACAGCCAGCCAGACTCCCGCATGCGCCCGACCGGGATTCACCTGGCACGCCCACCAGGGGCGAGGCTCTGCCCACCAGGGGGCGATGCTCTGCCCCTCCGGGGCGTCCCTCTGCTGCGACCAGAGCCACTCTAGCGCCTGGGGCAGAGTCCAAGGAGCCATCCCCAGTGCCTGGGCCATCTTTGCTCCAATGGAGCCTTGGCTGCGGGAGGGGAAGAGAGAGACAGAGAGGAAGGAGGGGGGGGTGGAGAAGCAAATGGGCGCTTCTCCTATGTGCCCTAGCCGGGAATCGAACCCAGGTCCCCTGCACGCCAGGCCGACGCTCTACCGCTGAGCCAACTGGCCAGGGCCCATTGTATGTTCTTATCTCCTTTGTCAAATATCAGTTGTCCATGGAGCTGTAGGTTTATTTCTGGGTTCTCGGTTCTGTTCCATTGATCTATATGCCTGTTCTTATGCCAGTACCAGGTTGTTTTGAGTACAATGACCTTGTGTATAACTTGATATCCGGAAGTGTGACACCTCCCACTTTATTCTTCTTTTTCAAGATTGCTGAGGCTATTCATGTTCTCTTTTGGTTCCATACAAAGTTTTGAAATATGTGTTCTATATCTTTGAAATAAGTCATTGGTATTTTAATCGGTATTGCCTTGAATTTATAAATTGCTTTGAATAATATAAACATTTTAATGATGTTTATTCTTCCAACCATGAGCACGGTATATGCTTCCCCTTGTTTGTATCTTCCCTGATTTCTTTTATCAATGTTTTATAATTTTCTGAGTACAAGTCTTTAATCTCCCTGGTTAAATTTATTCCTAGGTACTTTATTTTTTTGGTTGCAATAGAAAAGAGGATTGCTTCCTTTATTTCTCTTTCTGACAGTTCATTGTTAGTGTATAAAAATGCCTCTGATTTCTGAGTATTAATTTTATATTCTGCCACCTTGCTGAATTCATTTATCAGGTCTAGTAGTTTTTTGACTGCGACTTTAGGGTTTTCTATATACAATATCATATCATCTGCAAATAATGATAGTTTTACTTCTTCTTTTCCAATTTGGATGCCTTTTATTTCTTTTTCTTATCTGATTGCTGTGGCTAGGACTTCCAGAACTATGTTGAATAAGAGTGATGAAAGGGGGCACCCCTGCCTTGTTCCTGATCTTAAGGGGATTGCTTTTAATTTTTGCCCATTGAGTATGATGTTGGCTGTGGGTTTCTCATAGATGGCCTTTATCATGTTGAGGTATGTTCCCTGTATTCCCACTTTGCTGAGAGTTTTGATCATGAATGGGTGCTGGATTGTATCAAATGCTTTTTCTGTGTCTATTGAAATTATCATGTGGTTTTTCTCCTTCCTTTTGTTTATGTGATGAATCACATTGATTGATTTGCAAATATTGTACCAGCTTTGCCTCCCAAGAATAAATTGCACTTGATCATGGTGTATGATTTTTTTCATAGATTGCTGGATTCAGTTTGCTATTATTTTGTTGAGGATTTTAGCATCTAAATTCATCAGGGATATTGGCCTATAATTTTCTTTCTTTGTGTTGTTTTTGCCTGGTTTTGGAATCAGAATTATGCTCACCTCAGAAAAGGAGCTTAGAATTCTTACTTCCTCTTGAATTTTTTGAAATAGCTTGAGAAAGATAGGAGTTAGTTCTTCTTTGAATATTTGGTAGAATTCACTTATGAAGCCATCAGGCCCAGGACTTTTCTTTTTGGGAGTTTTTTGATAACTGTTTCAATCTCATTTGTTGTAATCGGTCTGTTTAGGTTTTCTTATTCTTCCAGATTAATTTTTGGAAGATTATATGTTTCAAGGAATTAGTCCATTTCATCTAGGTTGACTAGTTTTTTGGCGTACAATTCTTCATAGTATTTTCTTATAATATTTTGTATTTCTGTTGTGTCAGTTGTTATTTCTCCACTGTCGTTTCTAATTTTATTTATTTGAGTTCTCTCTCTTTTTTTCTTCGTGGGTCTGGTTAAAGGTTCATCGATCTTGTTTACTTTTTCAAAGAACCAGCTCCTTTGTATTGTTTCTTTAACCTCTATGTCATTTATTTTTGCTCTGATCTTTATTATTTCCTTCCTTCTACTAGCTCTGTGCTTTACTTGCTTCTCTTTTTCTAGTTCTTTTAGATGCAAGGTTAAGTTGTTTATTTGAGCTTTCCCTAGCATCTTGAGGTATGCCTGCAATGCTATAAACTTCCCTCTCAGGACTGCTTTTGCTGTGTCCCATAAATTTTGAGTTGATATATACTCATTATCATTTATTTCTAGGAATTTTTTATTTTTTTAAGGCTTTATTCATTTTAGAGAGGAGAGAAGGGGGGAGAGAGAGAGAGAGAGAGAGAGAGAAAAGGGGAGGAGCAGGAAGCATCAACTCCCATATGTGCCTTGACCAGGTAATCCCAGGGTTTTGAACCGGCGACCTCAGCATTCCAGGTCGATGCTTTATCCACTGCGCCACCACAGGTCAGACTGTTTCTAGGAATTTTTTAATTTCTTCTTTGATCTCATTGTTAACCTTTTCGTTATTTAATATCATGCTATTTAGTTTCCAAGTGTTTGAGTATTTTTTAGTTTTTCTGTTGTGGTTGATTTCTAGTTTCATGCCATTGTGATCAGAGAAAGTGCTTGATATGATTTCAATGTTCTTAAATTTGTTGAGACCCCTTTTGTGCCCTAACATGTGGTCTTTCCTAGAGAATGTACCATGACCACTTAAAAGAATGTATATTCTGCTGCTTTAGGGTGAAAAGTTCTGAAGATATCTATTAAATCCAGTTGATCTAGTATGTCCTTTAAGTCTGCTGTTTCTTTGTTGATTTTCTTTCTTGAAGATCTATCTAGTAATGTTAGTGGGGTATTGAAATCCCCTACTATTATAGTATTGCTGTTGATCTCATCCTTTAAATCCATCAAAGTCTGCTTTATATATTTAGGTGCTCCTATATTAGGTGCATAGATATTTATAACTGTTATATCTTCCTGTTGGATTGCTCCCTTTATCATTATGTAGTGACCTTCTTGAACTCTTACTATAGTCTTTGTTTTAAAGTCCATTTTGTCTGATATAAGTTTTGCTACCCCAGCTTTTTTCTCATTTCCATTTGCATGAAAAATTTTTTCCATCCTTTTACATTTAGTCTATATGCATCTTTTGTTTTAAGGTGTTTCTCTTGTAGGCAGCATATGTATGGGTCCTGTTTTCTTATCCATTCAGCTACCCTGTGTCTTTTGATCGGATCATTTAATCCATTTACATTTAAGGTTATTATTGATATATAATTGTTTATTGCCATTTTATTCTTTAAAATTTTATTCTTCTTTTACTATTTTCTTTTTCTCCTTTGCTCTGTTAACAGCAGGCCCCTTAGCATTTCTTGCAGCCTTGGTTTGGTTGTAGTGAATTCCTTGAGGTTTTTTTTTTGTCTGGAAAGCTTTTTATTTCTCCTTTAATTTTAAATGATAGCCTTGCTGGATAAAGTAGTCTTGGTTGTAGGCTCTTGTTCTGCATTACTTTGAATATTTCTTGCCATTCCCTTCTAGCCTCAAGTGTTTCTGTTGAGAAATGGGAAGTTATCCTTATGGGGGATCCTTTGTAGGTGATAGTCTTTTTTTCTCTAGCAGCTTTTAATATTTTCTCTTTATCACTTAGCTTTGGTATTTTAATTATGTTGTGTCCTGGTGTACATTTCTTTGGATTTCTCTTTAATGGAGTTCTCTGTGCTCCTTGAACTTGTGAGATGTTTTCCTATCTTAATTGATGGAAGTTTTCAGGTATTATATGTTTGAAAAAAGTCTCTATCCCTTGTTCTTTCTCTTTTTCTTCAGGAATCCCTATGATGAGGATGTTATTTCTCTTCATGTTGTCATAGAGCTCTCTTAGAGTTTTCTCAGACTTTTTGAGTCTCTTTTCTTTTTTTCTGCTCTGCTTCTGTGCCTTCATTTATCTTGTCCTCTAAGTCGCTGATTCAATCCTCAGCGTCATCCAGCCTGCTTTTAATTCCTTCCTTTGTGTTCTTCATTTCTGATATTGTATTTGTCATTTCTGATTCTTTTTTATTATTTCAATGTCCTTTTTATATTAGTATCTCTTTATTTAGGTGTTCGTAATGACCATCTATTGTTGTTCTAATATCTTTGAGCATCCTAACATACATTATTTTAAACTCTGCATCTGGTAATTTGGTTATATCTGATTCATTCAGGTTTTTTTCTGGGGATTTCTTTTCATTCATTTGTGTTGCATTTCTCTGCTTTCTCATTTTGTCTGTGTAAAAGAAGGTTTTGGGCACTAGAATCCACTTGTTGTATCCTCTGTGTTCCCTAGGTGTGGTCTGTCTGCAGGCCCACCACCTTCTTTGCTGTTGCTGCCTAGGGCGTTTGGTTATGGGCTTTGCTGGTGCTTGCCCACTGGGGTTGTTGCTGTGGTTTCTGCCTCTTCTTCACAGGAAGAGTGAAGTGGGCTTGACCACTTTTGCACATCCCCTCCTCCCCAGCCAGGCAAGACTGAGCTCACACCTGGGCCTCAGTTGTTGCCAGCTGGCTTCTGCCCTTGCCGACAGAACTGTGTTTCTGCATCCCGCTGCCGCCGCCCTCGGGTGAGCCCTCAGCCGTGTGGATGGGTGCACTGCAGCTCAGACCCTAAGACTCACTACTGTAGTCCTGGAAGCTCCCTCCTTCTAAATGACTCTGCTCTGAGTGCTGTGAGAGAGCTTGTTTGGCTGGTGTCCTACTTCCCTTTTCTGGTATTGCTGTTTCCAGAGGAAATATTCACTTTAGTTTTGGGAAGTGACTCATCCCAGGGGTTAGGGTGGCTGTCTCTCAAAATGTTTCTCCCTGTGCCTCCTAGATTACACTCTCTTCCTGCTACTCCGGTCCTCTCCTTTCTCCCCATCCTCTGGAGCCGTGGATGAGTGGTTGTGAGAGAGGTTTTCTGCACAGTCCCTTTAAGAATCCTGGGTCTGAGAATTCAGTCTCTTTCTCACAAACTGAATCCTGTCTTGTTTCCAGCTAAATACTTTCCATACGCCTCTTCTTGGCTCCGGGGCTGCAGGCTGGGGCTCAGGACCCTCCCCTTTCTGCTAAACTCACTTCCCGCCACGCGAGTCTCTCCAGGCTGCCATTTGCTCCGGGGAGCTGGGCAGCCCTCTATGCATTTCTGCTCTTCCTACCAGTCTCAGTGTGGCTTCTTCAGTGTTCCTTGTTTGAAGAGTCCTCTTAGTTTAGTCCAAAGTTGATTTTTCCAGATGATGGTACTTAAAATTAGTTTTTAATCCACTTTGGATCTGGGAGGTGGAAGTTGATATGTCCACCTACTCCATTGCCATTTTGTTTTCTAAAACTATCTTGCTCTTTTTAAATGGGAACCATATTACTGTGGAGAATCCTTCACTTAATGTTGGAAGATGGAGCTTGCCTTGTTGAAAATGGGATCATGCCCTAGAAACCTGATGTTCTCAAGACCCTCACCAATGTGAAGGCACAGATGTCAAACCCATTAGAGATTAGTGAGGACTGTGGAATGCTTTCACAGGTAACTGAGCTGTTTTCCCAGTAGGTAAATTACTTTGGACATCTTAGCATTAAACATATACTTTTCAAGCCACTAGGGTCAACATTTAGTGCAAGAATTGGAATTTTTGCAAGGAAATTCTAGTGGTTTGAAAAAATTACAAAATAAGGCATCATTTAATGCAATAAAATAAATCCATTCAATATACACTTACTTAATCTTGATTTTATGCCACGTCCTTTGGCATTTTCAAAAGATTTCATTTAATCTTCACATACGTTTCATGAAAGTATTATTCATTCAGGTTAACAGATTAAAAAGCTGAGTCTCAACATATGTACCCTGATTTATCAATGCATTAAATTTAATTAAAAAAAAAAGAAAAAAAAAAAAAAAGCTGAGTCTTTCAGAGATTGAGTGGCTTGCCCCATTGCCAGTTATGAGGATTCAAATCCAAATGTGGGCACCAGAGACTTTATTTTCCTATCGTGCTGTTTCTTGTTAAGGGAAGGAGTTAATGTGTTTTCAAGGAAACCTAAAATATTCCAGGAAGTAAAAATTGAGGATCTAAGCCAGAGTGTTTGATTTTTACTCTTGACAACATTCGTTGCACCTCAACTTAATGTTACCCAATCTAAAGTGGCTGTGATGTTTCCAGTATTTTTAGCTGCTTTACTCAGTAGACATAATTGGTTACTTCTGTTATCTGCATTGCCCCTTGCTTGTTCAGTTCCAGCTCTTTCTCTTTCTTGCACTTCTCACATACCTCAGAAAAAATTTAAAAGCCAAAGAGTTAATATTATTGCTTTTTCACTCAGTAGAGTCTCAGTGTGTTTCTTGATTGCAAAAGTTTCTTGTGATTTCACTCAAAGAAGATGAAAACCTGTCTCCAGTAGAGATGTAATATACAAATCCATGGGATGTGTTCAGTCTCTGGGGTACTCTAATCACTTAATGCCAGGGGTTTTAGTGAAAAATAAAACCATAGCATCAAAACAATTGGTGGTAAAGAAAACAGAAAATTTCACAAACCAATTCTTTGGTTCCTTTCCCACAGTGTTTCTTTTTTACCAAAATTATTTTTCAGTTGTTGTTTACATTCAATATTATTTTGTATTAGTTTTAGATGTACAGCACAGTGTTAGACAGTCATATACTTGACAAAGTACTTCCCCAATATTTTCAGTACCCACCTGGCACCATACATGGTTATTACATATTACTGACTATATTCCCAATGCTGTACTTTACATCCGCATGACTACTCAGTAAATACCAATCTGTACTTCTCAATCCCCTCACCTTTTTCACCCAGCTTCCCCCTTCCCTCTGGGAACCATCAGTCTATTTCAATTTTGTTTGTTTATTTTTGTTCTTTAGATTCCACATATAAGTGAAATTATAAGGTGTTTATCTTTTCCTGACTGACTGATTTCACTTAGCCTAATACCCTCTAGGTCCATCCATACTGTCACAAAGGGTAAGATTTTATTCTTTTCTAAAGCTCTGGTACATACATATAATGGAATATTATTGCTCCCCTAGTGGCTCTTATCCCCCTTTTTCTTCACTCCATTTTCTACAGTCATGGTGCTTTCCGAAGAGTGAGGCAGGGATTAAGGGTTGATTTCATCTTCTGACTACTTAAAATTCACAGCCAATAGTTGCTGGATTTAAAATAATCAAAAGTGATTGATAGGAGTGGAGGATGAGGAGGAATTCCTGGGAGAAAAATGCTTAATGGAGTAGATTGCATTCTGGGACCCATACTTGAAATGATAATTATTCCCACTTGCTGAACACTTAATAGGAACTTCTCAATTTGAGCAAATGGAAGTGAATAAAATAATCCCTTTCTCATGAAAAGAAGTTTGTTATAGCTGTTTGCAGTGTGAGCTGTCTTCCCAACCAGTGAGCAATGCCATCTAGAGCATTCATATGGAGGAGAATTTAAGAAGTAGAGTGAGTGAAGTGGTGTGGTCATTTTCCATAGTAGAATGCATAGAAAAAGGCAATTTAATGAATGAACAGGCAGATATTCTTGGCAACATTTCAAGTATGATCTCAAAAATAACACAATCTCAGGACAGGAAAGGGTGCTGAGGGTTAACTGTCCCTCCCTATGAACCCACAAAACTGATTCCAGTGATGTAAATAATTTGCATACTCAGCAGTGTACACTCCTCTTGTGTTATAGATGGGTCTCTTTTTTTCTTACTAGACTTAGAGTTAAATATCACTTTTAAATCTCTTGAAATTGTAATGAGATGAGTAGCTGACTATAGGGAGCAGGTGTCAAACAATATTTAAATGACATTCTCCACAAAATAAATATGGAGCCACCCTCTCACTTTGGTGAGGGAATAATCTGCTCAAAAGAATTCCACGCATTGTGTGCCGCCTCTGACGTTTGTTCTTCAGGAATTATTTGTGGTTTATCTTCTGCGCCGGAGCCTTTTATCAGCACAGCAGTTGAACCACAGTGGGAAAAAAATGGTAATTGAGTATTTTATCAAATGCTTCTAACAAAACAGACTTTGCAAGTCGTAAATGAAGATTAAAACCATTGCTTGCAGGGACGAACAAATTGGAATGATTTATTATCTGAAACATCAATATGTCACTGTTCAAAAATAAAATAAAAAGAAACAAACAACCCCAGCTCCCCTCCACATGAACACTCCTCCCACCCTGCTCCCGGGGATGTATGCCCAAAGCACCCTTAGTTGCAGCCAAAGCAGTGGAAGGTAAGTACATTTTAATTTTTTTGTGCTAGAGAGAGCATTATAGAAAAAGACAGGAGAAAAGGGATCGTAATAATTGGCTGGCTGCTGCGAGACGTGATGTAAGGAAAAGGGGCAGTAATAAAAGGACCATGTCAAAGAGAAGCAAGTATGAATGTGTACTTCAGTGCTCTTGATTACAGAAAGAGGATTAAATATAATAAATGGGCCAATTTAGAAAAGTGAATTTACTGCTTCTGTGTAACACCTAAGCAGCCAGTGCTTTTAAAGTGAACTTTATCTCACTTATCTAAAATAGCTTTAAAGAATGATGCTAGAAGAATACCCATTGCTGGAGTACTCTGTCTTAATTATTTGAACCTTGGGATAATTTGGATTAAGTGCAGCATGTCTGCGTGGAGGATGGAGAAGAATTCAGATCACAGCCATCAAGTACATTAACAACAGGACAATCGTTTATTTCTAAGAACTTGATGTTTTTCTCACATTTTATTAAATTATATGTTCAGGTTTTTTTTTTAAGGTCAGAATTAAGTGGAGTCAAAAAGAAACCTCCTTTTCTGTGTGATAATTCAAGCTACTAAAAATGGTGTCCTGACTTTGGGGACATCATTGGCTAAGAATGGTTAGCTTCCTGCAGGCTGACAGCTGGACGTCATTGTCTTTGCTGTTCATTCTCTGCATGACTCCTAGAGCTCACTGCCCAGGACTGCTCACTAAGTACCATATTTCCCCATATATAAGACGCTCCCATGCATAAGCCACCTTAATTTTGGGGCCTGAAATTTGAAAAAAATATATTACATAAAGTTATTGAACCCAAGTTTTATTCGTCATAAAATGCATACAACTCCTCATCTGCACGAAAAAGCGGGAAATCCAAGTTAAAAAAAGCGACAACCACGGTGTATGACACACCTAGTTTTTAGACCCCAATTTTTTTTGAAAATGGTGCGTCTTATACATGGGGAAATACGGTACAAATCAAGCTTCCATCAGGTAGAAATCCAGGCTAGGAACTTTTGGGGACCTGTGAGAAACAGGTCCAGCTCTTCTGCTTCCATAAAGGAAGCTTTATTCTTGTCCCTCTTTGCCCCAAAGCTTCCGCCCCTTTCACAGCTTTTGGATATGAAATTTGGGAGGCTGCTGCTTGTCATGCACAAGGCATACAGTCATTTTAGAAACAAGTCCTAAATGGTCGAATGATATTTTTAAAAGAAAGAACTTTCCTCTCTCTTGCATTCCAGTCACCTAGAAATGAAACTATTTTCTGAATATAATTTGTATATAATATATGTTTAAAATATTTCTCTGATTTAGATGTTGCAAGCAACTTGAAAAAACTGGGCTCATCTGGGGAGATGAATACACATTTGAGTAAAAGTAGCACCTTTGTAAGGAAGAAAACCTCACAAAAGATAAAATCAAATGTACTGATTTGCACCTGGGAAAGGACATTGTGAATCAATGAATAGTTTGACTCACAGGATAGCTCTAAAAATTGCAATTATTGGTAAACAACAACAACAACGAAGGGACACAAGGAAACTTGGAGGTGATAGGTAGATGTGTTTATTCCGTTGATTGTAGTGATGAGGACAATTTGTATAACAATTATAGATAATAGATCTGGGAGAAAAAAAAGAAATGGTGTGCTTTAAACAGAAACAAGCATTCATATGTAAATCCATTGCAACTTGTGACTATAGATATCAAGAATGCAGTCAATTCACTATATTCATTTGTAATGATGAAAATTTTGATCATTTTAAAGAAATGTAATTTTATCTCTATAACCAAAAGGGCCAAAATGCTCAAAAATAACATTTTTATATTTTTTGACAAGATTTTTATTTAGTTATCATTAAAAGTATATCTTGGCCATCTGCATGTCCTCTTTGGAGAAGTGTTTGTTTAGGTCCTTTGACAAACATTTTTTAATTGGTTTGTTTGTTTTTTGGTGTTGAGTTGTATATTTTCTTTATAAATTTTGGATACTATCCCCTCATCCGATGTATCATGGATGAATATGTTCTACTCAGTGAGTTGTCTTATATAACAAGATGCTCAAGGTCACTGATCATCAGAGAAATGAAAATTAAAATTACAATGAAATATCACCTCATATATGTCAGAATGGCTTTTATTAACAAATCAACACACAAGTGCTGGTGAGGATGTGGAACCCTTGTGTACTGTTGGTGAGAATACAGATTGGTGCAGCTGCTGTGGGAAAAAATGTGCAATTTCCTGGAAAAATTAAAAATGGAACTTCTTTATGATCTAGTGATTTCACTTCTGGAAATTTATCTGGAGAAACGAGAAACACTGATTCTAAAGAATACAGGCACCCCTGTGTTCATTTCAGGGCTATTTTCAATGGCCAAGAAAGATGGAAGCTGCCCAAGTGCCCATCAGTAGATGAGTAGATAAAATAACTGTGATACATTTACACAATGGAATACTACATGGCCATGAAGAAAGAAAGTTTGGATCTGATTTTTTTTTCTTTATTTATTTTTTTTCTGAAGCTGGAAACGGGGAGAGACAGTCAGACAGACTCCCGCATGCGCCCGACGGGGATCCATCCGGCACGCCCACCAGGGGCGACGCTTTGCCGCGACCAGAGCCACTCTAGCGCCTGGGGCAGAGGCCAAGGAGCCATCCCCAGCGCCCGGGCCATCTTTGCTCCAATGGAGCCTTGGCTGCGGGAGGGGAATAGAGAGACAGAGAGGAAGGAGGGGGTGGGGGTGGAGAAGCAAATGGGCGCTTCTCCTATGTGCCCTGGCCGGGAATCGAACCCGGGTCCCCCACACGCCAGGCCGACGCTCTACCGCTGAGCCGACCGGCCAGGGCCTGGATCTGATTTTTCATTATAGGCAAAATCTTCTTTTTCTGTTGAGGAAATGTAACTTGAAAATTTCCATGCTAGCTGCTCAAAATTAGTAAATCTGACTAAAAATCACACTCTCAAAATATTGGTAATGTCAAACATGTTTTTAAAAGTTAAATGTGAAGTGACAATAGTTTGCATGGACACTGTTTGCAGTATTTTTCATGCTACATAGCCAGAAATAATACCCATGATGCTATAGTGAAACAGAAAAAGGACAATTTTTCTTGAATATCCAGCATCTTAAATTTCTCTTCTCTGGTAGTTATCACAGACCATTCTAATGAATAGGTATTTGCATATATTTGTTGTGGGACTGCTCTTAAGTTATCTTGTTTTCTCAGATGGGATAAATAAGCTCACCTACACTTTACTTGAACCTTTAATAAGTTTTGCAAACTCCATTTCTGTTTGATAATGCAAAGATATTCAGCATTTTATCTGTGAACCTGCAAGATGAAATTCTCTGTAGTGAGGGTTTGGTATCTCCACTAGTTCTTTCTAATCCAAGCTAAATAGGTAATTCAAGCTCATGAAAACCTGAAACATTACAAATAATTTCTCTTACAATTGAACCAATGACAGCTTACTATGTATGTCCGTTTGTGTAACAATGCAAAATCTTTCCCAAGATTTCTATTTTTATAAGAACTGGGAATATTTAAGTATTATGATTGGAGGAGAGGTATTATGGTGTTATAAGAGGGTTGGTGGGCCATGGCCGGTTGGCTCAGTGGTAGAGCATCGGCCTGGCGTGTAGAAGTCCCAGGTTCGATTCCCGGCCAGGGCACACAGTAGAAGTGCCCATCTGCTTCTCCACCCCTCCCCCTCTCCTTCCTCTCTGTCTCTCTCTTCCCCTCCCGCAGCCGAGGCTCCATTGGAGCAAAGATGGCCCTGGCGCTGGGGATGGCTCCTTGACCTCTGCCCCAGGCACTAGAGTGGCTCTGGTCGCAACAGAGCAATGCCCCAGAGGGGCAGAGTGTCGCCCCCTGGTGGGCGTGCCGGATGGATCCCAGTTGGGCGCATGCGGGAGTCTGTCTGACTGTCTCTCCCTGTTTCTAGCTTCGGAGAAATGCCAAAAAAAAAAAAAAGAGAGTTGGTGGGCTGGACATCAGTTGATCTGAGTTGCGCTGCTCCCTACTCATGTGCCTGGAGTAAGCTAACCTCTCTAGGCCTCAGTTGTCTTATTTGAGGTATGAAAGAGCCTTGATTGAGTATTTTCTGTAACTCTGAATGATCTGTGACTTGCCTGAAAGTGGGAGTAGAACCTTGGCATCCTATTTGACAGCTCATAGTGCTGTGCAGTAATAGACTCGTCCCTCACTGTGAAGGCCAGTTAACTGGTTTCCTTTGGACTAGAGAGAAAGAATTCTCAAATTCTCAGCTCTCTGTGAAAAATATCCTATATCATCATTTTTGCTGAAATATAAGCCTGGGAATAGGGTAATGAGTGCTGTAACTAATAGTTCTAGTCATAAGGGTGCATGGGCAGTTGGGAAGGGGTGGGTAATCTCCATGGTTACCAGATTCAAAGCCATCTTAACAGTTTTAACTGATCAGCTCAGCATTGAAATGTACAGAAAATCAGTGCGTATTATGGAGGGTGATGTAGCAAGCAGTTCCTAGTACTTTCATAGTTCAACAGAAGCAGCTCCTTGCTCCTTTTGTAAATGAGTGCATGTAGGCAATACTACTGTTGGATGGATAAATGGTAAACAGATACTCCCAGCCTTCCTGCAGTGTATGGGTATCTGTCCTTCTTGTAAGGGAGCATTTATGTTTACCCCCAATAGTGCATATTGTATTAACTTT